>NW_005841908.1:141489-178612 GCF_000455745.1 Alligator sinensis
ACTACAATGTCTACTTTGGAAGGTGCTGGAGTGTCGGCATGCCAGAAAACCAAAATGAGGGCAGGGGGTACATGGCAGGATTCACTGCATATTAGTATAGTTAACAATAATAAATGTTGCCTTTTTTTACAGTAAATACCAGATTTTCTAAAAATTGTAAACCTGGTGACAATAATTAAAACTTCTGATGCTACCTTTGATCAAGTGCGTTTGTTTTGTGCAGGTTCCCCCACACACACCCCCAGCCCTGCTCATGCCCCCTGCCCCTACCCAAAGCCCCTGCCCCACAGCCCTGCTAGAGGGGGCCCCAAGTGGCCAGGGCTATTTGGCCATGGACCTAGGTCCATAGCTTCCTGCCCACAATAGAAGGCAGTTGCTGCTGCAGCAGGAGCAGGAGCCGTCTCCCCCACTGCTGCTGCCTGCTGTCTGCTGTGGGCTCAGGTGGGGGAGTGCGACCGGCTCCAGGTAACAGCATGCACTCCTTGGGGGCAAGTGGGACCTATGGCCCCCAGATCTGTGTGAGATGCAGGAGCAGGGCTGGTGCACATTGCGGGCTCATGCTCCCAACCATGCTGCCCTCTCCCGCCTCCTCTGCAGAGCAGCATGTGGAACACAGCACGGCAGGGCACAGCAGGGAGGTGCACGAAAGCTGCCTGCCTCTCCAAGCTCCCCACTGGCCTGGCCACAATTCCCCTGCAGGTGGGGGCAGCAGTGAGAGGCACAACCCTGCGCTGCTCCCATGCATACAGGGGAAGTGTGACCAGGGCAGTACAGAGCTTGCAGTGGCAAGCAGCTTCCCTGTGCGGCCCCTCTGTGTGTTGCCACTCTGGGACCGCACGTGCTGCGCTCCAGAGGAGAACAGCAGGGCCGGAGGAGGGCAGCAGCTGTTTGCAGCCTTCTGGCTGCAGCCAGCCCAGGCTCTGGGGTAGCTGCCGCCAGCCATGGTGCCCAAGCTGCTTGCAGCAGGACTTGCAGCCTCCCAGCTGCCTGCTGGGAGCAGCCCAGGCTCCGTGGCTGGCAGCAGCTGCCTAAAGCCCAGGCTGGCGGTGATGTACCAAGCAAAATGGCCATATGTGCGGGGGGCTGCCAACCCCTAAGCTAGACTGTTCTCAGTGGTGGCAGATGACAGAACAAGAAACAATGATTTCAAGTTGCAGCAAGGGATTTTTAGGTTAGATATTAGGAAGAATTTTCTCACTAGGAGGGTAGTAAAACACTGGATCAGGTTACCCAGAGAGGTGGTGGAAGCTCAATCCTTGGAGGTTTTCAAGACCCGGCTAGACAAAGCCTTGGCTGGAATGATCTAGTTGGGGATGGTTCTGCTTTGAGCAGGGGGTTGGACAAGATGATCTCCTGAGGTCCCTTCCAGCCCTAACTTTCTTATGGGCATTTATAGGCATACCTTTCTGTGCTGTGACGCATTGGATATCAGATAAATCGGAGCAGACTCCATTAATTGTGTCTGTTCTGCACATAAGCACACGCACATTGCCCTGCGTCACATGCAGTTATAGAAGCAGCAAAATGCGTGTCAGAGCACAAATGGCAGCAGTGCGCTCTTGAACTAAAATACCTTTGATGCGTTTTAGTTCAAAAGTACACCACCACCATTTTCTCAGCGCTGGAGAGCATTTTGCCATTTATGCAAATGCACATGCTGCAAAGCCAGACAGTTTTAAAAGCGCCCGGCACTGCAGTACAAGCATGTGTACAGATGCCTTATGATTCTACGATATCAAATCAAACTTCACTTCTTGGTTTTCATTTTAGCTTTTAACCATGTACACAAATAAAAATTTCTGTCCAGTTTTACAGAATCCTTGTAGTTGGTTTTATCAATCAAGCTGATATTTAGCCATTGTAAAAAAAAAAAAAAATGTATTTGAGCTATGCTAAATTAGTGCTGTGGATACTACTTTTCAGAAAAAGCACTTCCATACTTTTATCTTCACTCTCATTAGTCTCAAAGTAGTTGAGGTTTCACTTTATAACTGAATGATGTGTAGAACACAGTGTCCACAGTTTCTGCTTCCCTCTTTAATGAGGCAGCAGTTGATGCCTCTTATTGGGGATGTTTGACTGTTCTGTTTGGCAACAATTCTTACATATCCAAAAATTATGGAAGTAATCACACTCTGAAAGAATATGTGCCTACTACAGCTGGTGATATGGTTCTTGGATTTCCAATATGCATGTTTTAAATTTATGACTGTTTACTCTGGTATATAATGAAATAATAATAATAATAATAATAAATCTAATTATCATAGGAGCTAATATACTGCATAGTACTCTCCCTATCTTTGAGATTCACAATATTTTCAACTTAAAGGACAAAAAATAAGAAATGTAATAAGTAGTCTTTTTCCCTCAAGACATGAGTAAACATGTAGATTACCCAAACCATTCTTTGAAAAAATAAATAGCATGTATTTGTCTTTTAATATATGTGTTTGTTATGATGCCACACACACACACACACACACACACATAGTTTACATATATAATGAAGAGCATTTTGCCATTTATACAAATGACCACGCTGCATTTGTATAAATGGCAATATACATAAAAATGGCAATTTTTTTTTTAAAGAGAAAAACATGTTATTTATTTTTGCAAAGAATGGTTTGGGTAATCTATATGTTTACTCATGTCTTGAGGGAAAAAGACTACTTATTACATTTCTTATTTTTTGTCCTTTAAGTGGAAAATATTGTGAATCTCAAAGACAGGGAGAATACTATGCAATATATATATAAATATATAGATATAGATATATAAATATAGATATTCCATAGCTAAAAGAGCTAATGTGAAGGAAGTTGTGGGAGGTGAGGAGCCTTAAGTATACACAATTTGTGGACTTAATGTAATAGCCATCACCTTCATGTCATTTGCTCTGTGCTTACTTTAATGCCAATTTAAAGAAGAATCAGAATGATGCCTACAGAATGATGCCTGAGACAGGGATTCACAGCCTGAAATCCCAGCCAAGACAGATGTTTAAGTCACCCTTTGCATATAGGTGTTTGTGTCTCACACTTTTCAAACACCACAGGATTGGTGCTGGTGGGAACAGATATTGTAACTAACCAATGGTCTGTCTTGCTGAATACTTTGCTTTTAATAGGAATCTAAACCAGATTTGACATTTTTGACTGCTATAGTTAGACATGAGACCAAACACCAAATTCAAAATCAAACTTAGGAGTTTGAAGTTGTTTACATTGTGTGCATCCCTGATACAGACAGTGATGTTTGCACTCAGATACCTATTTCTTGAGTTTAATTTTTGCGAGCTTACATAATTATGAATATCAGTGGGGTTACACACACACACACACACACACACACACACACACACTGCCTTTATTGTTTCCCTTTGGCTGGCTTAGCTGTCTTCCAGCTTGATATTCATTCTGAGTGTTGTGAATCCCACCTGTAGGTACCTAACTCTCTCCATTCACTGTTAAGGAAATGTAGGTGTCTACTTCTGGGTTTGTGGATTCCACCTCTGGAGCCAAGAATAAACATGTGGGAATGCTCAGTGTTTCCATATCTAATTCCCTTTTTTTGGATCTGGGCTGTAAATATGGTGGAGATGGACACACTACAATCCAGAAATGATAGTGCTCAGCCCTTCCTATCAAATGGCATGTTCCACTTCCGTTTTGTTTCCAAAATCCCAGCCACAAACACACACACCGAAGTGTCTTTCCTCTTTCATCTTTTTACTGTGCTCAAGAAGGCACTACTTGTCTGTGAGTATGAGTTGCCATTAAAAAAAATATCCGTTGCTACAGGTGAATGGGCCCTTGGTCCCATTCAGGACATGCTGGGTGCATCTACGTGGGATGCTTTAGTGCATCTTAGACTTATCGAATGTACAGTAAAGTGTCACCATCTACATGTGCACAACAATTATTGTGCAGTAGTTTAGTTTAATGTGCCATTTTCTAGTACCTATAGATACAGGTACTAGAAAATGGTGCATTAAACTAATACACCAAAGAGCGCATGTAAACACTGACCAGGACCAAACTGCCTGGAACAACTCTCCCAGCCACATGGAGATTGTGGCACTCCTGATCTACATGTGGCTGGAAGGCAGCTGCCCAGCAGCCAGGACAGCTCTCCCAGTCCTGCAGAAATTAGGACAGGTCCCAATCTTCACATGGCTAAGAGACAGCTGCCTGGCAGCCGGGATAGTTCTCCCTGCCCTGTGGAGATCAGGATGTGTCCCAATCTACACAGGGCTTGTAGGCAGCTTCCCAATGAGCTGGAACAGCTACCCCTGACCCTGGGGCTTTGGACCCACCCCAACTTCCCCACAGCTGCCAGCCAAGCTGAGATAGCTCCCCCCTGACCCATGCAGATCAGGGCTGCCCCCAGAGCTGGACAGCTAGTGACTAGCACTTTGGAGATTTGGAGGTCCCCAACTGCTGCAGTGGGGGCAGAGCAGGTCAGGAACAGCCATGGATTAGGCTGTTCCTGTCAGGTGCAATTTGCTCCCAATGTTGGTGTATGTGTAGATGTTGTGACAGGGCACTGGTGGTGCCTGCCACTTTAAGGACCGGAGCAGGCAGCAGCCAGGTGCTTGACTGCAATGGCCAGTTTGAGATCAGGCTATAAAGAGGATGCAGGAGTTTGCTGCTAGCAGCCGTGAGAGAGACAGCAGCCGGCTGAGCTGAGGCTCAGAAACTTCTTCTTGGAGATCTATGGGCTAGGGCTATGGGAATGGAGGAGGCTCCAGGTCCTGGGTATGACCTAAAACTGCACCGTGTCAGGGTAGGGAGGCCTGGTGGGGCTGCTGGTGGTGCTTCTAAGAATTGCAATATCATTGTTTTTGATTGGGACAAGAACCAAGGAGTCTGCCCTACTTACTTTAACTGGGCTACAAACCCCATCTTGATTGCTTCTGGGCCTCATAACTCTTGCATCTCTTACCCCAATCAGGCTGAAAAGGAATTTGATTATGGGTGTTCCGCTTCCTAGGCATGTGCTCCAACCATTATATAACACTAGCCAACTGACCATCAAAAATGGGGAGGGGGGGTAAGAGCGGACAGGGATGGAGCCCTGTGACTGCCCATCCAGGCCCGCTCCCCTCCTGCTGCTTGGGGTCCAGGGCCATTCCCCCTCCTCCTCACCACAGCAGCAGGGGGAGGGAGGGAGCAGGCACAGGCCCGATATGGGGGATGACTGGGCCCAAGGGTGGAGAGAAGCTGGACCACTGGAGTGGGGGAAAGGGAGGAACAGGCTCAGGGCCAACACAAGGGAAGGTAGGAGTGGGCCTGGGCCTGAGGGGGAGAAGAGGCTCGATTGGCTGTTTGTTGGCTAATCAGAGTGTGGATAAAGCATTAGGGACAGACAGACAGACAGACAAAAAGACTAAGGCTTTTATAATATTAGAATTGTTTTTCAGTGACTGAGGTAGTGGGTGCTTAACTCAGTGCTGTTATTTTGTTTTAATTAGGCCCACGAGCTTGGCCCCACATTGGGACTGAGATGCAGGGTCACTTAATTTGTGAATCCCAAACAGCTTTGGGCAGGGTTAGCTACTTAAATGAATGCTTCACCAAACGCTCATTAAGAGCATGTTCAGAACCTAAACTTAGATACCTAGATTTTTGCTAGAATACTTGGCCTTCTGCAACCTTTCAGGTGCTTAAGCTTTTAGGTGTGGTTCTGTGGACTGCTCACTTCGATTTCAGTGCCTAAATTCTGCTTCAAGTACAACTTCATGCTCTAATTCTTTGTGTAGCTAACCATAAGTGCTGAGGGGAAACCACTAGAACCACTAGCTTTTTTGGGGATCTACACTGCTTAACTGCTGGGAGGTGGGTAATAGGGGTGTGCAAAACAGGCTGTATTTGATTCAGATTTGACCCAAATCGGGGACACCGATTCAATTCGTTGATTGAGTCACTGCCCCTGATTCAATTCGGCTGAATCCGAATCTGAAGATTCCATGCTGATTCAGAGAATCAGTGATTCGGCCATAGACACAGCTTTAAATGTTTTTTCTACATACCTCGAGGTACCAGGCATGACTCATAAATGCTGCAATGCTTGGGCAGATGGAGCATCCCACAGGAGCACGGGGTGCTCCCTAGCATGCTCAGCAGCAGACCTGGAAGTGAACCAGAAGAACTTCCAGGTCCGCCAGGGAGCACGCAGGGGGCCCCCCGCCATGCTCCTCCAGCTCAGCAATAGGCCAAAGGGAGACATCAGGTGCCCTGCCAGACCCAGGAGGCACCAGTTGCCGAACCACAGGAGCACAAGGGGGGCCTCTAGCATGCTCCCCGGTGGACCTGGAAGTGAACCGTAAATGCTTCTGGTCCACTTCCAGGTCTGCTGCCGAGCATGCTGGGGAGCTCTCCTCGCTCATGTGAGACGCTCCATCCACCCCAACATGACAACATTCCTGAGCCACCTGCTACCTTGAGGTATGTAGACAAAACATTTAAAGCTGTGTCTATGTCCGAATCTTTGAATCTTTATGAATTTCTCCAAATCGATTTGGAAGCTTCCGATTCAATTCAGAGAGATTAGAGAGTCTCCTGATTCGATTCGAATTCGGGGATTCGGCAACCAAACCAGGCCGAATCTCCACTGAATCAACTCAGGGACCGAAGCTTCGCACAGCCCTAGTGGGTAGCATCCTTAACTAGTCTCCTAGTTGAAGCAAGGAGGGTTTTAATGTTGTAGGGGGTGTTTTTATGGTATAGATATATTTTCATTGCAATTTCTCTAGTAGATTCTTCTAATCTCTAGTCTTATACCATTGTTTGCAAACTAAGCCTGGAGACAGGGGGACTACCGCTACTGCTGGCCTGCTGAGCAACGCTTGCAAAGCCAGCAGTCCAAGGCACTTAAGAGAGTCCACCCCTGCCCCACCCCTGGACCAATCTTTCAGCAAGGCAAGGGCCCCCCAAGGGGACACTTGCATGCCTGTACGCCAATGCCAGGAGCTTGGGGAATAAACAGGAGGAACTTGTCCTCCTGCTCAACACAAATAATTACGATGTCACAGATATAATGGAGACCTGGTGGGGCTCTACCAATGACTCGACCATGGGTATAGATGACTATACCCTGTTCAGGAGGGATCGAGTGGACAAACGGGGCGGGGGTGTAGCTCTCTATGTCAAGGAAAGCTATGTGTCCCTGCAAGCTGACATTGCTGCCCAGGGTGGATGACTGGAGATCCTCTGGGTTAAAATCTGTGGGGAACACAGCACAGGGGATACAATGGTGGGAGTCTACTACAGACCTCCCTCCCAGAATCAAGAGCTTGACCAGGAGTTCGCCAGGGAATTGACTGAGGCCGCACACTCCCGATCCATGGTTGTCATGGGAGACTTCAGCTACCAGACATCTTGTGGGAAGAGCGCTCGGCCAAATCCAAATGGTCGCAAAGCTTCCTCACATGCGTGGATGTAATCTGATGCAAGAAGTCTACAGGCCAACGAGAGGTAAAACGCTGCTCGACCTGGTACTGGCAACTGGGGATGACCTAATCAGCGACCTAACAATCAAAGGGAATCTGGGTGATAGCAACCACAAGCTGATCACCTTCACCATCCACCGAAAAGCTGACAAGTCAGTCAGCAGTACAGAGGTCCTCACTTCAGGAGGGCTGATTTTGAAAAGCTCAGGAGGCTTGTCGGTGAGGCCCTAAGGGACCACGACCCCAAGGGGAGGGGAGTCCAGGAAGAGTGGTTGCTCCTCAAGGGAGCAGTCCTAGATGCACAAGCTGTCTATTCCGTCTCAGAGGAAAGGCAGCAAAAGGGCACAGCAGCCCCCTTGGCTCACCAAGGAACTAGCGGACCTCCTGCACCTAAAAAGAAAGACCTACAAAGGATGGAGGATGGAATCCACCTCCAAGGAGGAATATACTGCACTGGTCCAAACCTGCAGGGAGTAAACCAGGAAAGCCAAGGCTGCGACTGAACTCCAACTGGCTACAAGTATCAAGGACAATAAAAAGTCCTTTTTAAGATACGTGGAGAGCCAGAGGAAAAGCAAGGGCAACACTGGACCCCTGAAGGGACAACTGATGACCGACGCCCAGGAAAAAGCCAACTTAATAAATGGGTACTTTGCGTCAGTCTTTTATCAGTCCCATGGGACGCCCCTGCCCATCATGGGACAGGGACTCCTGGGTAAGGGTGATTCCTGGCCCTCCAGCAATGCTGACCTTGTGAAGGAATACCTTGAAATGCTGGACACCTTCAAGTCAGCCAGCCCTGACAGTTTACACCCCAGGGTACTCAAGGAGCTGGCAAGCATCATAGCTCAGCCCTTAGCATGGATCTTCAAGAACTCCTGGTGCTCTGGTGAAGTGCCCAAGGGCTAGAAGAAGGTCAATGTGATCTCTATCTTCAAGAAGGGGAGGAAAGTGGATCCAGCAAACTACAGGCCCATCAGCCTGACCTCTATCCCAGGGAAGGTCTTAGAAAAGATTATCAAAGAGGCCATTCTTCATGGACTGGCTGATGGCAACATCCTGAGGGATAGTCAGCATTGGTTTGTTTGTGCTTGACCAATCTTATTTCCTTTTATGACCAGGTGACCTATCACCTGGACAAGGGAGAGGAGATTGATGTCATATATCTCGACTTCAAAAAAGCCTACTATTTGGTATCCTATGATCACCTCTTGGCAAAACTATCCAACTGCTGGCTGGCGAATTGCCTCTGTGATCAGACCCAGAGGGTGGTGGTTGACGGGAGTCAATCGTCATGGTGCCCTGTGACCAGTGGACCTATATTGGACCTATATTGTTCAACATCTTCATTAATGATACGGACATTGGAGTCAGAAGCGGACTGGCCAAGTTTGCCGACGATACCACTCTGAGGTAAAGCATCCACACCTAAGGACAGGGAGGCAATCCAGGCTGAACTTGACAGGCTCAGGAAATGGGCAGATGAGAACCTGATGGTGTTTAACATCAAAAAATGCAAGGTTCTCCACCTTGGGAGAAAACACCTGCAGCATGCTTATAGTCTCGGCAGTGCTATGCTGGCTAGCACTATGGATGAAAGGGACTTGGGGGTCATGATTGACCATAAGATGAACATGAGCCTTCAATGTGATCCTGCAGCTAGTAAAGCGACCAAAATGCTGGCTTGCATCCATAGATGCTTCTCAAACAAATCCCAGGACATCATTCTCCCATTGTACTTGGCTTTGGTGAGACCGCAACTGGAGTACTGCACCCAGTTTTGGGCTCCACAATTCAAAAAGGAAGTGGAGAAGCTTGAGAGAGTCCAGAGAAGAGCCACGCTCATGATCAGACGTCAGGAAAACAGACCTTACAATGAGAGGCTGAAAGCTACGGGACTCTTCAGCTTGGAAAAGCTCAGGCTCAGGAGTGATCTGATGGCCACCTATAAGTTTATAAGGGGTGTTCACCAAGATCTGGGGAACATTTGTTCAACAGAGCGCCCCAAGAGATGACAAGGGTGAATGGTTATAGACTCCTACAAGACCATTTCAGGCTCAACGTAAGGAAGAACTTCTTTACTGTCCGAGCCCCCAAGGTCTGGAATAGCCTGCCATCAGAGGTGGTTCAAGCACCTATTTTGAACGCCTTCAAGAGAAATTTGGATGTTTATCTTGCTGGGATCCTATGACCCCAACTGACTTCCTGCTCCTAGGGCAGGGGGCTGGACTCTATGATCTTCCAAGGTCCCTTCCAGCCCTAATGTCTATGAAATCTATTAACTCTATGAAATCTATGAATCTTGAAAATGGAAACATTTAAATGAATTAGACAAAATTAGTTTGCCAGCCATTAATTGTAAAATATTTTACCGTGAGAACACTGCTAGAATATCTGGCATTGCTGACTTTCCAGAAATATTTATTCTTTAAAATTTAAGAAGTACCTTGGTAAATATTTGTATTTATAATATAGTAGTTAATTTATAGTATTGTTAAATGCATGCCCAGCTGATCTTATTCTGTGCTCTCTCTCAGAGTTTAGAGGCAAACACTGTACATCCATTATGAAATGAAAAATCTGAAAAGGAGATTACATTACAGTCATAAAAATGTCAGTGACTGAGAAGTCCCTGGAGCTTTCTGAAAACATTAAAAACCGTTGATTATTATACAATAAAGCATTATATGCTTCTGAGTCTGAGTAACTTTATGCTCTTGCTTATGCAAAAGTAGTTGACCCCATAAAAAAAGATTGCAGAGTTTTAGTAATATTGCTTTAGAGATAAAACCTTGTTAGTCAACCCAGAAAAACACATTAGTATAATGCAACTCATATAAAAAAAATCAGAAATTTATTTTTCAGTCCAAAGCATATGAAAGCAAAAAGTATGAATGGTCACTTCCTGCTATCTTTCTCTTCAGCTCTTTGGATGGATAAAGAGAAGGCCTGCTTCCATACAGCTAAGCTCAAAAGACTGTCACCATCTTGGATTCTGCATCAAGTCAACTGGCAAACTTAGAACAGAGCTCTTCCTGCAATGTCTTAGTCTCCTGCATTGAATCAATGTCTCCTCCCTGACCCAAAGATCAGACCTCCGAGCATGATTCAGAAATGCATTTTGCTTCCCTACATCAATCTGACTTCAACGTAAGCAACGTATATGAAACACATCTCAGAATCAGGCCCCTTTCATGGTTTGGGTCACCTTCAATTTAATCTGTGAACCAATATCAACAGTTTGATTTACTAAGGTTTTAAGGCTTTGGCTGTGCAGTGACTGTAAAGCCCTCTGGGCAGAATGAAAGTATGGAAGAGAGTCATTCTAAAAATGTCTTTACTAAGGATGCATGATTTTATTATGCTTCTGAATTATAGATATGCCAGCTCATTCCTGTCTCATTCATGAGCCTGTCATGGTAAGCAAAAAATATAGTTACTCAAAATGAATTGCTACAGAGAAGAGAATTTATCCTTACACACGTCTTTTTAAAACCTAAATTTGAAATCTGAAATACGATGCTGGTTCTGCAAGTTATATATGGCTATATTGTTTATAACAAGTAAATTGGGAATGGAGAGCTGTCATTTGACTGTTTCCTTTTTTTGACTATTTTTCTACTTTAAAATTTAGTAATAATCTCATGATATTTGTCAATTAAACAGTACTTTAAAGATATTCTTGTTCTCAGTTCATTTATTAAGAGGTGAAGTTTCTCTTTCCTCTTTCTTTTCAATATATTCCCTTCACAGGCATTTCAGAATACATCAGACTTCAACTGAAGATTTACAGATTTGCTATATTCATCTTAAAATATTAAAAACAGAATCAAATATACTAGGATAGAAAAAAATTAAGAGACCTATCTATTCTTTTATTAAAAAGAATATGTCTGTTTACCATACAGTATCAAATAGTAGATTCAGCACTGGAGATACTTCTCAGAAAAAAGTATCCATAACTAAAATTACAAAATAGCACTTAATATATTAAAACAGGTTTACCAAACTTTGCAGAAAATCTATCAAGAATATTCACATATTTTTGTAAAATGTACCTCTGTGCCTTTTTAGAAAATTGATCTGTACCTCAGCCACTATATTGCCTTCATAACAAACAAACAGGCCCACAGCCTACATGAATTAATGAATAGATAATAGTATTCCAAAGCAGTGAAAATGCAGCACGCACTAACTTTCCACATTAATGGCCTGAATTAATGCCCAATGTACTCACTGGGATTCTTTCCACTGAGTGAAATGGGTTCAAACCCACAGTGCTCATCTGTGTGGCTCTCCTCAGATTTTTCACTGAATCTAGCTGAAAGAGCTGGAGGTTTAGCAAGATCTGAGTTTGGATATGTGGACCAATGAACATACAGACTATTGGAGGTGAATAGACATTCCCTTTTCATTCTAGAAATCCAGGCACATTCCTGAAGTCGCTCAGGCTAGAAGTTGGGGGGCACTACAGCAGGCCTCCCTTCCCTTCAACAGAACTGAGCTAAGGGGGGAAGTGGGTGCGGCCAGGCCCCCGGCAGGAAACTCTGATTAGCCCAGCAGGGAATTGATAACAGTGTTTATCACCCCATTACAAAAACAACCGAAGTACATTACCACCTACCTTTTGATCCTGCCTTTCTCACAGCACAGACCATAGACAGCATGTGGTCTGCTAGATAATACAGTCAGGCCCCGATTTACAAGGTATTTTTCTGCATGGATTCAGTTATGCATGGTCAATTAATTGTGACCCTTAATTTTTGTAGAAGATATGGATTCGCATTTACACCGTGCAGCATAATCACCAAGATGCACAGATGGGTCTAGAATCAGCTGGTCACTTCCCACCCCCCCTCCACCACACTGCTCTCAGTGTGTTATGTTGTGGTAGAAGGGAAAGGGGGAGGGAAAGGGCATGGCAGAGCAAATCAACTCCCCCACAGTCAGGGAGCGAGTGGGACAGGGGCTGGGGTAGGTGCTGTCTTGCCAGGGCAGGGCGGGCACAGGACAGAGCCGCAGCTAATCCGGGGGACATGGGGTGCAGTTCCTACTGCTACACACAACCCAGGAGGGCATACGGGGGCATGTACCCCTGGATCTGCACACGGTGGGGTGGGCTGCAGCTGAAGGCTGGAGGCTGGAGCTGGGGCTGCACAGGGCTCTTCTTGACAGGGGCTGAGCCAGGCTGAGCCAGGGCTGCCCCCCCAACCCCTGACGAGCCATGGCTCCATCCCATGGACAAGTCCCTCAGATGAGCTGTGGCTCCATCCCATGCACAACTCACCCCAGCAGGGCAGTGTGTGCCTCTGCCCCACTCCTCCCTCACCGCGACGGGTGTTGATCTCCATCCTCTTGCCCTTCCCCCCCACACTGCACCAGATGTACCAGCTGCACTCAGCTGTCCAAGCTGCCGGGCTCTGCTCCTCACTGCCTGCGTGTTGCGCTACAGCTGTGCACATGCACAGGCATTTATCGGCCAAATTACTGGCCCATTCTGGAACCTAAACCCTTATTTCCCATAGACCCTTATCTTTTTATGCGATTTCTATTTGCATGGTGTTTGTTCAAGAACATAACCACCACGTAAATCAAGGCCCACCTGTATGCAAACACCTCTCAGAAAGGCAGAGCAGAGGGGGGGAATTCCTGCTTAACAAGGAAGGGTGAGCAGGGTGGGAGGGAGCAACCTGGAAGTCTCTGCCAGAGCTGCAGCCAGGGAGCAATGGGGCGGGGCCAGCTGTATTGTGGAGCGGAGAGCCCCGCCCATCCCAGAGAACATGCCGGGATGCTGGGGGTGTCTGGTTTATCTGAAACCAGCAAGGGGTGTGGGACTGACTTTGCATAAACCGGTTTGACCCAAATCAGTTAAGTCTAATACTACACTCAACCAGGTTTATCTCAAACTGGTTTCAGCCATTTTCAAACTGGTTTATATGCACTGAACATCTGTTCTGTTTTAGATTTAAACCAGATTTAGATTTAAGTTTCTGATGGTCGCTTAAACCCATTTATGTGTAATGTCTGTACCTAGCCACAGTGAATGCAGTTTCCATCTAAGAGCTCTGTCATACATACATGAACATGACTTTGCTCTCACCTACCAATAGATAAGCATCATCTCCATTTTACAAGCAGTGAAACTGAGACCTAGAGATTGTCTACACAGTGGGTGCATACAGACATTCAAGGAGGTTATTGGGGAGGTTAGATCAAGTTAAAAAAAAGCCATCTAATCTAAGGTAAGTCAGGTTGGGGAGGCTAGTGGGGGGAAGGCTTGGGTGGACTGGGGTGAGAAGTGGGCTTTGGGGGTGGTTGGGGGCATCAAGGAGACAGGCAGAGACCTTAGGGAGATCAGGGGGACCAGGCAGGATCCATGGGGGGTCCACAAAGTTAGGGTCCAGAAGAGTTTGGAGGGATCAGAGGGCTCTCTTTTCCACCTCCATGTGAAATCTTCAAACTTCAGTGTTCAGGGAAATACCGAATGGTCACAGATCAACCATATAGTGCAATTTTGTTTCATATTTTGGTCTTAAAACAAGTCTTTACAGGGGCCTATACAGCATCTTTATTCAAACAAAACTCCCAGAGAAACCAAAATAAAGATAACATAAAAGACTGCTGACTTAAGTACTGGATAGACTATGCAGTGGAATGAATTTAACCCTTAAGGAATGGTTTGATAGCACAAACGAGAGAGTGAGATTTGATGAGAAATACTTCAGTGACTCAAAGAATAGGATTCATCTAGATGTGTACAGATGGAGAAGTACACATTGAATAGGTCTGTCTGAAGAAAAATTAGGCATGGTCCATGCCCCTCTGCATGTTTTTTCCATATTCAGGATTCTGACCTTTCAGCATTTCTTCTCAAAAGCAAATTGTTTACTTAGGATAAGTATATCTCTTTCAGGTGCTCATATCTGAATTTAACTGACCATTATCTTGTTTTTTTCATATCCGCTATATATCGTTACAGCAATAAAATGTGGCTATAAGGACACATTCTGAAGCACTGTGTCCTACCATAAAACACTATCATGCTGTATGCAAGTTAAAATGCTGTAATAAAATTGCCAGTAATACAATAAGTAGGAATTTTAGATATTGGCTCAGCCAGTCTCCTTTCACGTATTGCTGGCTCATGTTTTAAAACTCAATCGAAGTCAATGGGAGCTGCAAGTGGCTCAGGATCCCAGAAAGTCAGGCCACTTATTTTTGGTATCTACACATGAATTTAGAAATCTAACTATAGGCTCTAGCCAAGCTTCATTAAGGCATTCAGCACCCTCATTTGTACTTGCTAAAATGATACTTTTAATATAGCCACTGTAAAAAAAGTGCTAAATCCCCAGTCAATTGGTCAATTTTTTATAGTTTTACTTTAATGTCACTAATGATTTAGAACAAATTGAGGCTACAGTTTTTAAGCTCAGGGCTTCTCAATTACAAATATCACAACCTTCATTTACTGTCCAGTGGAAATGGCCTCCTCTCTATAACAAGGGTGTCCAACTTCTGGGCAGTCAAGGGCCACATGCAGTGCCAGCCACAGTCCCAGGAGCCACATAAGGCACAGGCCAAAGTTTTGGGGGCTGCTCGTTGCACAGGGGCTCCTCCCAGGTACTCACCTGTTGTATGGACAGATTAGAATACCCCTCCTTCCCTACCATGTGTGCCCCCTCCCATGCCTCCTCACAGACAGTCTGGCTCCCCTTCTCCGCCTGGCTTTGTGGGCAGCTGGCTCCCTTCTGCTGCCTGTTCAGCATTGTCCACCCCTACCAACCATGTGCACTGCCTGCCTGCAGTCTGGACAGCTTGGCTCCTGCCTTTGTTGTATGCAGTATACAAAGCAAAGGCACCCTTCCCTCCTGCAGGTGACACAACTTGGGCACCCCAGCCTCCTACCAGTGTGTCACATCACCCCAAGGAAAGGGGATAGGAAACAGAAACCACAGGATAGTGAGGGAGCCCAAAGAACCCAGCTTCTGCAGCAGGAACAGAGGTGGGAGGGGAGAACACTGGTGGCTGGGTGGGAACCAATGGGCTCAGCTGGACCCCCATTTAGACAGTCTTGCTCCAGAAGAAGCTCCTTGGCGTCTGGGTTTTTACTGTCTCCCTGTGGCAGAAGCAGGAGTGAATCTGTAGAAATCTCCCAAACAACACATGGCCATATCCCTCCAGCTTTCTAGATCTGTTTGATTCTCCTCCAGCTCCCTCACAGCATGTTCAAACAAGTAGTTCTGAAATGTTCAGGACACTGCCTTGTCCTTTTTTTCGGCCTCCTTTCTCTCATCTACTATCTATGTACTGATCCATTTAATTGACCCCACTGGAAGGAAAATGAGGACAGAACTATGGTTGCAGATGATAACTTTTGGCCCCTTTCTATAGAGGACAAGGCAAACCAGGTCTGAACAAAGATCTAAAGTTTGCCTCTATAATAGGAAAGAGGCTCTACAAAACCTAGATTCAAAAGATATTCCTTAACTAGTGACCATTGCTATATTGTCTATTAATACATTCATTATTAGTATAATCAGCATCATTATTATTATTCCTCTTAGTTAAAGCCCCTTTGGTCCAAATACTGAAGTCCTTAATTAAGATCTGATCCAGTTACTGTGCCACCAATAGAATCTAAGGGTACTCAGCACCTTATACTGGAGCAGCATCTAGCATTATTGGGCACTCATTTATGTCAGATCTATCACAGGCACTGCTTCCACTGAATTAAATAGATTTTTTTTCTCTGTCAGACAAGAAGCAGGGTGTTCTGAATTACAGCATTTGCAAATTAAATGGAAAACCTGAGAAACAATCATCTTCTGCTGAAATCATTCTGGTGTATTTTGAAATGAACTAAAATGTTATCTATTCATGGAATGAATCTGTAAAACTATAGATTCAGCTTCAATTCTTAAACCTTTTAAACACCCACATTTCTAATTGTTTTTGTTGCTTTGCAGATAATGCTCAATGTTTAATTATTACTAGAACCCCTGCTATGTAATGTTCAGTCTCGACATTATAGAAATTAATTAAAAATTATTAAATTCATAATACTCCATCATTCTCTGTAATGTAACATTTAGTGCTAAAGCAAAGCTATTGAATGACACTTTTGGTGAATGGAGCCAGAATGTCTGGTCATTAGATGATAGCAGCAATATTTTAGATAGTAAACAGATGTCAAAGTAATTCATCAATATAAATAAAAATCTGCTTAACAGGATCTAAACCCAATCTTTTAAAGTACTAGTAATTTAATTACGTTTTTCATGGACAAAGAACAAATATATATTTTCACTCTGAATGACCTTTATTTCAGATTGAGAGAACAGCAAGCAATCAAACGACAGGAAACAAAACAACCTCCAAATTTCTCCCCCTCCCCACCTTCCACCCACACATACACACCAGTGGAGTCTCCAGAAGGAACACAATGTCTCCCTGACCAGTGACCCACTGCAGCATCACTTCTTCACAAAATGGTTGCTACCTCCAAAATAATAATAATAAAAAACAATACACAGAAAACAAAACTATGAAGCTTTCAAAGAGTAGGCACATACACACAACAGATCTCCCTATTGGATTCATTCATAATGAAACATACTGACATTAAATGAACTGTCGTATCTATAGCTGAAGACATGCAATTTATTTAGGCAATGTACTCATCTCCTCCATGCTCCTTTTATTCATTTTGAAGTGTCTAATTCTACCAAGCCATACAAAGAGATAAAGACCAGGACTTTGAAACATACTTGACACTCCATGGCAATATTTCTTGTACCTTTCCTCATCGTTTGCTCCCATACATGATTTAGAGAAAACTGAGCCCTTAACTTGGAAAGCCCAAATTTTCTGACTTTTACATCTCATATGATTTCATCAATGTGAAAAGTCAACAGAATTTCACATTCTTCTTGCTTGGATATTTCCCACATAATCTGAGATACATTCTTTTATCTCCTTCTACTTTTCATTGACATGGGGCTGGACTTTTTTGGTAACTAGCAAACTACTGCTTAACTTTTCCAGTTTACATCCATTCATGTCTAATTCCATGCAACTCATTTTTGAGTGAATGAATTAGGTGGAATAAAGAATGTACAAAGTGTACAGAGGATGTTGACAAGCACACAGCTATATTCATTTCCTTTTTAAGAATATATGTCTCTGACCTTTCCTTTTCCCCCAGTTAATGCTAAGGATGGTCCTGTTCATCTTTTTCTCCTCTTGTATAGTCTCTGATCCTATGTTCTCCAACTATCTTAGCTTCTTTCAGTATGCTGAATGCCTCTTCCTTTCCCAGATGCCTTCTTGAATGTATTGTTTTTGTAAAGCATTAAATATAATGTCTGTCTGGATTAATTTTTGTATAACTGCAGTCAAAAAAAAATCTGAACATGTAATTTTCCCTGGGTTACCCTATGGCTTATACTGCCATTGGTTTTTGATACTATGCATCTGATTTAATTTTTCAGTTTTACAGAGATTTATATTTTTCACTATCTCCATTTCCTCCATAGCCATTCCTTTCCAACCATCTCTTCTTTACTGTCAGCTGCATTAAAATCAATATTAGACCTGATTGAGGATTTTTTAACAAAATGTTTTTGTAAGAAATGCTGATTCATCAAAAGCAAAAAACTTCTTGGATGAAAGAGTTTGTCTTGAATGTCTCAATTCATTTAAAAAAAAAACAAAATTGTGGAAATATTCCAATTTGGTGTATTCAATATAACATCAAGCTTTTCTATTCAAAATGGCTTTTTTTTCCATTTCATAGTGTATGCTAATTAAAAAAAAAAGCGTAAAATCAAACCAATGAGTGGCCTGAATTTTTTTTTTGTTTAGATTTTTTTTTAAACTTTTTTCCAAGTCAGGATAGAATTTTTTTTACTGAAATAACAACTATTCATAGGGTGTGAGAACTAATCTAATCTAGTAAACACGTTGTTTCCTATGACAGTTTTCAGATCTGTGTAAATGTGCATCCTAGGAATAAGCTTGTACATCTCATGGCAGGGGACCAAATATTCCCCCTCTAGCATGGCTGACCAGTTCAAAAAGCTACTATTTAGGAGAAAGAAGTCAGCTACTCTGAACTTCTTCCCACCATTTGGAAGCAGCTCCTGCCAATTTTGCCTGACCATTGCACAGAACATGGAAGGGCTTTTTATGCTCCCACTTACCATGCATCTACATAAGGACTAAAAGGCTTTGTCCCAAACAAATTGCACAGCTCATCCTATATTTTTCTGTGGGTAATTCCTCATATGAGTGAGCATTTGAAAATTTGTACCTCCAAATTTTAGTTAGTTTTCTCTTGGTATATAATTAAACTACTTCTTTCTGTTTAATAATTTCACCATCTGTAATCAAAAGTTCTAGTGCCAGTCTACCCATTTTTTCCCCGTTAATATAAAATACATATTATATGACTCTCCTATAATTACAGGTCTTCTGCCTTCCTCCTGTTTTCAGTCTGCTTAAATGTAACCCTCCTGATCCTAGACATAGTGATTTCTAATTACTCTAATATTGTTAAATGTAGGAATATAGATTGCCAATTTGAAATTATTTGAAATTCTTAATTTAATTCATAGTAGAATTATAATTCTGAGCAAATTGTCCACTTCATGATAGGGACATATTGTCATCAGAAGGATAAGCCTTGTCTTTAATTTTCCAGTTATGTTTGGGAAAGATATAATCAGAGCTTACTGAAATGTGAAGGAAGGCTGGTAAAGGACATTAGTGACCATGAAATCCTAAGTGTATTAAAATAACATAGGGTGGAGTGGTTGCATCCCCCAAGCCTTGGCACGGGGATCCCGCCCAAGCAATACTAATCCATCTCTACATGACAACATCACAATTATTGTCTTCATGACAGCAACACAATTGTTGTCAATCATGACTTGATGTAATAGGTAGCATTGACTACTTAGAATATTTCAACTAAGATCATCAGATTTTTTTTTGTGTGTGTTCTTTGGTTTTCACTGGTCTTCACTGTCTCTAGACAGTGGTTTAATAAACAATGCCGTTCGTGGTCAAGTGGTAGTGAATAATAATAATAATTAGGTATTTAATATTAGATATTTAACATGCCCATGTACATTTGCTTCTAAATAAACACATTGCAAACAGTCTAGGCTGGAGGGGGGAAGAGTTTTGATTTACAGATGTCGCTTGATTGTGCATCGATTGGCAAGTGTGTGCATGTATGTAATGTGTGCGCATGTATTTTGACAGCAACACACAGCCACAGGGCAACAGGGAGCTAGGGAGGGAATTTTTCCCTCCCTCCCTCTCTCTCATATTGTAATTTTCAAATTGTTGCTGGCCACAAAGCCTAGGGAGGGAAGAACCGAATCCCCCTTCCTGGTTACAGGCCATGTCCCAGCTAGCGATGGAGGAAGGGAAATGTTTCCCCAGCCAGAAGCAGTGTGCTAATAATTAGAGGATACAACTATAGGCTTTGATATATTTTTCTTTACTTGTTTTAAAGTGAATTTGGTGTTCCTAAAAGGTACAGGACTGACTGCTTAGAAGAACCAGGTGATCCATATTTGTTCAAAATAAATTACTCGTTATAAATTTCAAAACATCAGAACTGACTCATTTTTAATTTTGCAGATTTTACTTTAAAAAACAAAGTAGAAACAGATTGTCTCAACTAGTACTGAACATCATTTTTAGGAAGGAGGGGAGTTTGAGAAAAATTTTAATATCAATTTTCAATACTTTTTTCAGGGTAGAAAAATCTACCAAAAATCCCAAAATATCTTTAAAAATCAAGGGTCCTCCCATTTTAAGTGTCCTTTTCAAAGAAAAAAAAAATAAAAAATTTTTAACCAGTACAGGTTTCCCTCGCTTTATGCGGGTTCTGTATGTACCAATTCGCTCTTATGTGATGACCTTTTTATACCAAAAATGTGTTATATGCAAAGTAAATTCACTCTTATGTGATCAGTGGGGTAGAAGCCCCGAGTCAGCTGCTTTGTGCAGTGTATTGTGGGGGTGACGTGCACCAAAATATAGTTTCCTGTGTGGAGCTGTGCTCCTCGCTCGTTGTCTGCAACATGTGTTTCTGTAGTTGCCAATGCCATCCCCAGTACGCTAGTGCCCTGTGCTTGTGTGTACTGTCTGCTGTTGGTGAGTATCAAAATTGTCTTGTAAAAGTCGTTATAATGGCTCTGGGCTTTAGCGATGTGTAGGGGGTGCATGCAGGCGCACATGCACCCCCTGAGCATGGAGGTGCACCCCTGGGAAAAGGCGCCACCGACATTGCTGGCAGTGTCTGCGAGTGGTCGCCAATTGCTGGTCGACGCTCATCGTCTCACCACTGACAGCACTGCAGCCAACTGCAGGAGCTCCCCGCTTGCCACTGTCAAGCTCCCACCACCAAGCCCCCCCAGCCTCCAGGGGCACGTGGCATTCATGAGTCTGGGGGTCAGTACAGTCCTGGTCTTGGAACATATCCCTGTTTGTTACATTGTAAAGTGGGTTCCCTTTAGGCAAATACGAGTTATGCGCCATTTTCCCATAACGCATGTACACCATAAAGTGAAGCAAACCTGTACTAAAAGCTTCTGTCTGGATTGCATATGTGTACATATGAACAGTATCAGTACTAACTTCCCTTTTCTGCTGAGACTACCTATTTTATATAGATATTAGAACATGGACAGATCTGTGAATAATGTCTTTACCTGTTACTATGACTTTGCCTCTCTCCTCCCCTATGCACTGGATATTCCACTCTATCAACACAAATTAAATCAAGAAAATTCCACATGTACTATTAAGTTTCGAAGTGTAACTCTATGCTTTAAAAGCCGGCTGAATTTACTGCATTTTCTCACATAAAACACAAATGTTTTCCCCCAAAACCAGCTGAGAGAAACTGGACTGAGCACTATATGCAAGAAATATAGATCTCCAGAGGTTCCAAAATTTGGCAACGGGGGCATGGCACCAATAATTATTGTGACTCTGCGAGTCATGGCAATAAATGCTGCCATCATTCCCTGGCTCCCAAATTTCTGGACCCCTGGGAAACCGATCAGCTGCATGACATGGCACCGTGGGCTAGATTGAGCTGCTGTGTGGGGTCAGTTCACAATCAGACCTGGAGCACAGCTCTGGATACAGCACATGATTTTAGAGCTGGTGTGCAGTCTTGAACCCAGTGCAAGGCCCCAGGTCCAGTGAGCCCAGACCCTAGTTACGTACTCTAAAATAATTTTTTTTTTCCTTCTTTGGACCTTCCAAAAATTAAAATGTGAAAGAAGGCTGTTATACTACAGGGTACAATATATGTGAGAAAATACAGGATTTTCTTTTCAGGGTATCATATATGCTTTTGGAGAGGCTGGCTAGGACTGAATCCAGAAGTGACTTAGGTGTCTACAGTGAAACTTAGGTGGAATTTAGCTGCCTAAAGTCAAATTTGCAATCCAGGAAATTCCTGCTCAGCTGCTGCCTAACCCTGAACCTGCTTAAATTCCACAGGCATAGCAGTTTGTGACCTTACCTGCCTGAAATTTCTGCTTCTACACATCTACAAAAGCACCTCACTCTTGATGCCTCAGTGCCTAGCTCATCATCAAAACAAAAAAAAGCAAAACAAAACAGTCTCTTAATTCCTCCCCGCTTTTCCTCATCATTAGATTCCACTGTAGAGCCTGCTATAAAAATACCTAATATGGGAGCAAACAATTAAACCAGCATTATTCCTTTGCACACTTGAGCTGCGTGTTCTTTCAGTACGACTACACTACAATTATTTTTGAAGTTTTAAAATTCACTTTTAATTTTCACTAAAATTCTGATAAGAGGGACAGAGACATAAGAAGTAGCAGCAGTGCAATGGTTTTCCATTATTTGCGTTGATTTCTCAAGTGACCATTATGGGAGGATGAAAGATGTATTAACTAAACTGGCAATCACATTTTAGTGACTGAAGCTGAGGCCAACATCTGGCACTCTGTTACTGGCCTGGGCTTGGATAGCTTTTTCTATTCCCCAAAGCTTTGCAGATATTAAGAGCTGATGTTTTGACACATTGTTTTCTTCCTGCAGCTGGGTCCAGAGCTTGCTGACATTTGTGAAATGGACACATTGCCCACAGTTTTCCAATGCTGTGTATACATTTTAATTACTACAGTTATCTAGCCAGTCTCTTGCTATTATGTAGATATCATCCTTAACTATTCAGAGCCAGCAGCCATGCAACCGATTCAAAAGAGGATAAGAAAATTCAGTCTACAAATGTTCAAAGATTACATGGGGGAGGTAAGGAAGTCATATATGTGTGTGTTCCAGCACGTGTGCGTGTGTAAAAATCCCTTCCTGCCCCTGTAGTGATCGGCTGATGCTGTGAAACAGGAAATCCAATTATCCTTAGCGTAGCATGCATAACTAAAATGCTATTATTGGTCATAAAATTATCAAACCCTTTTAAAAATAAAGACTATGAACTATATGAGTACATTCCTCAGGCTGACTACATGCTGTGTGAGGAAGCGTTCCCTTTAATTTGTTTTAATACTGCCTGAATTATACAAGCCTAGTTTCAACATAAGAGAGTTAAGGGAAAATATCTAATTTCCATTGTAAAGTATTTGCAAATTTGATCTCACGGAAACCTCAACTCTCAAATTAACTATACAGTAGTGTTGAAGTGATGTCGTAGCTGTGATGGTCCAGAAATTATGTGAGGGGCAAGGATTTTTGATAAAGAATGCCCTGCATTCAAAAGCTTGTCTAAATTTATCCCAACCATGCAGTCAGTACAATAAAATATATCACCCACAAAAAGATCTTTGCCTCTCACTTTTGCTATATAGCACTTCCCAAATCTAAATAGAACTGTCTGTTTTCCAAATGTGTCCCAGAATAAAATGTCACTACTGTAACAGAACAGTTTCTGTGTCAAAACAACATGCATGTGACCACATGGCAACATATGACTGTTTACACTAAAATGAGCAATAAAATAAAAGTCAAACAGCAAAATTTTCCCGTATTGTGAAAATTCAATTCCTCTCCTACGCACTCAGGTTAGAGCCAAGAACACATCCCATTTTCTTTTTTTTTTAATTTAATATATACAGCTTTATTGGCCAAGCTAGGGTTAACATCAATCAGAATGACTTCCTGTGCAATGGATACATTGTTAAAAAAGTATCTTCCTAAGGTTAAATTCACCAAGAGAGGATATAGAAGAAGCCCTCCAATGTAGCAGACCTGCTGCTGTTTCCACAGTAGGGAGCATGATGTGATGTATATATTTCATCCATGATTATGGAGAAACAGTGGCCATAAATTTAAAAAAAAGGGGTGTACGGGTTTTGTTTACTGTCAGTCTTGAAAATCAAACAAAGCATTAAAAATTTTCAGTGGATCAACATTTTAGAAAGTCATTTGAAGTCCATAGAAACAATTAATTTTAGCAAAAAATGAAACTTTCATATCTATAATGACTTTTCTTGTTTGTTTTCCGTATAATTTTAAAAATGTGTTTTAAAACAAAATTGTTACAAATTTTAAAAAATTCAAATATTTCTTTCGGAAAAAAAGTGAAAACTGGGCACTTCATTTTTTTTTTTGAGGGATTTTTTTCCCTGAGAACAAAAATGGTACAATCAATGTACTCAGAAAGGTTTTGCCATTGCCAAATCTTCATTTTTTGCAAAAAATAATCAGGCATTCCAAGCTCTTGTCCTAAAATCGCACAGCAGAGGCTGTACGAGAGATGTGGCTCCTTCTTATTGCCATCACAGAGGAATGCTAAAGCAGTCTCAAATCCCCAACAGCTTGCTGCATAAATTCAATTTCTCATGTTCCCCTGGAATATTCAGGTAGATCCCCAAACAAAGCCAGAGGACCATTTAGAAGACCATTTCCAGTAGATATCCTGTTTTTCAGATGACCGTTGACTTGAACACTTTAAAAAACAGAAAACATTAATTGAAATAAGATTATTGACAAACTGAAATCAAAGTCCAGTTTTACTGTGAAAATCAGCTATGTACAAATGAGTTGCTAGAGTTCCATGCTAATAGTTTCAAAGTGCCACATCTACACAAGATGCTGATGGCACAGTAGCCTAAGACTAGTAGTGTCATGTGGCAGAAACCATGATGCAATGCTACTGCACAGTAGTCTCTGGCTACTGAACAGACAGCATCATCAAAGAGCCATTTGTCAGCACTACTGTGCAGTAATGCAGGATACTGAGCAGTCATTTAGTCCTTGTTTATACAGTACTAAATGACTGCGCAGTAACAACTGTGCAGCCAGTGTCTCGTGTAGACATGGCCAGTGACTTCCAAATTGTTTACAGTCATTTTTTTCAAGTAGAAAGAATTTTTCTAATCGTCAACCCTGAAAACTCAACCTGAAATGTGGAAACCAAGCTCAATTCTGTCCAAATCAAATATGATCAATAGTAATAAAGAGTTTGCAAGTCAAATACCATCCTCAATTATGCCTATGCAATTTTTGCTTTCAAGTGGGCTGTAATTTACTCTGTTTCACAGGAAAAGGCCATTTTTTTAGCTTTTTTAGCTTTAAAAAAAAAACAGTAAAATTTAATACAATTTTGAAAGTCACTCAGTCTTCTCAAGACCCCTAAAATATGCAAAGTCAGCATAAGGAGGAAACTCATCCTCAAATCCGCAATTAAGGAAAAAATTCCCTGTCCGGGGCAGCATTTATGCACATGCTAAATATAATCAATGCTACTTAAAGTTAGGCTGCAGTTTAAGTGCTGTCTAGAACAAGAGTAGACTTAAACCCACAATTATATGGTTTTCTTGAACGGGGATTTCAATCCTTTTCCTTTCATTAATTTCTGTATGAGAGCTCATATTTTAATTTTCAGGAGGACATCGTTACTTATGTTACAAAATAGAGAGTTCACAATGCCATTTCTTCAAGACTTCTCTTTTTAAAATATACAAAGAAATCAAAGAAGCCATTGCATGAGATTTAAAACTGGCTGAGCTATTTACTCAAAAGTATATACTGGTATGAATATTTATTTAATCATTTAATCATCGGGCTACATTAAACTGCTTTCTATCAGCTCCCTCTCCTGTCTGCTTTTCTCCACCTATTCTTTCCACTTTCTTCTACATTTTCAAGCACTCATTTCTTTTGTCCTTTGATATCTTCCACTCATATCTCATATCTTCCTCTCATATCTTCCGCACCCACTCTAGCTTTGAAACAGTTAAATGAATATACCATTGCTAATCATCTCAGCTTTGTTATCCATATTGTAGATGTAACCCTGCAACCTGATAGAATTGATTGGCCACTCAGATCAAAACATTAAATATTTAAAGTGGCACCATACCATTCATAATGTGAAGCATAAAGTGTTTGTTTACTCTGTACTAATTATTGTAGTCAAAGCAGGCAGACTCAGATATCTACATTATTAATTAAACATCTATAAATGAACCAAAGACAGGAAATTTTATTGGTCTCCTGGTAAGAGTGCTAAAGATAAGGGTAATTTTTTAAACCCTAAGATAAAAGAACCTGGTTCTCTCTCTCTCCTTCGTCCCCCCTACCCCGAAAGAATCAGTACAAGGTTAAAGAAACTGTAATAGTGGACACTTCTAGAGAGTCCAAACACTGACTTAAAAGTCATGACCTTTCAGATATGAAACATCAACAGTCTTTAGAAGACACAACCAATTTTACTGGTTTCATGTTCTTTGAGGTCAGGCTAAAAAAAAAATCAGAGTAAGTAAGGATAGAAAACAACAAACACAAAGAGGCACTGTCTCTAAAGTAAAATGTTGAGTAATACATTTATTTGAAACTGATCATAAAGAAAATACTTGAATTTGACAAGACTTGCATCCCAACAATGTGTAATAGCCTACATACTACTTTTTTTTTCTTAATACGAATATCCTTCCTATTGCACTGGTCATAACTGGGAAAATAGGATATCCATGACAGAGAAAATCATTATAAAATTTCCCATTAACAGTGAAAAGTGACTTAAAGGAACCATGCAATGAGACTGCTATGACTTCATGACATTCTTGTCACAAAAACTAAAGCCTGGGTCAGGAATCTCAGTATAAATGTTTATCTGCCCAGTTTTCTCAAAAGCTTCCCATGCCTTTTCAATAAATCCATGCTGATTTATGGCTTGGGGCTGCAACCACATGGAATTCTAAGTTTCGTATGGGTTGAGAGTCTTTCCCAAATTAAGATGCAACTCAGCAGTTTTGACTCAGCATTGTTTTAAGTTTAGGGGTGTGAATCTATGGAGACTGAAGGAAGGAGTAGGGAAGAAACACGTATAACTGCCTGTAAACTGAAATTTTGAGTGCTACAGAATTCTAAGGCATACTATGCCACTACATACAACCACAGGACACTGAAGCCTAATTATAAAGCTGTATGAAAAAGTTTTCTATGTCAGCAGAAACAGCAGGGGGAAAATACACACTTTTGCACATTCACAAAAGAATAAAATATTTAGGCAGAAAATCATCATTGCTGCAGATGGACACTTACAGAACAAAAATGGGTAATTTTGTGCAGCTCTGCTTGTCACTACCATTGCCAGAATCCATTTTGTAGCAAATTTAAAATCCATCCGGAATTTCTGTCAATGTCATTGGCAAAACATGTTTCCTAGCAGAATCTGAGTTGACAGGAGTAGGTAATTTCCAGGTTGGAAGCCACATTAACACCAGTGAATGTAACACTGACTTCAATGAAGTTTCACCTGCTTATGGCACTCTAAACTTAAAGCTGGATGTTTTAAGCTCCTCTGAATTAGGGGCCACATCAGCTTGTTCACAATTATAACAAGCCTGAGAACAGACTGTCTCCCTGACAATCAAAACTGAAAACTGGAAGAAAGTATAACAGATATTTTCAAACTGGACAAGAGGGCTATAACCAACACTTGCCATCTGCAAAACAGCTTAACCCGGTTGCTTTTGTTAAATTTAAAGGGCTAACCCTAAAAGGCGGAAAAACCTGTTGCTTTGCATTATGCTGACAGACCCAATGCATCCAAGCGGTCCATTTGTGCTATTTGGCTATCCTCTGTGCTTCATCCACTGAGTATGGATGTTATTACAGTTTCTCGTTGTAGAGCATGGCTCTTTAACTCAAGCAGTTGTGAGATTTTTTATTTTTAGCTTTGTTTTGTTTTTCCTTTCTAAGCTTATTAAATGCAATGTGAATTTTATATAAAAAAAGTTTTGTGTTTTTTTTTTCTTTAGCCCAGTCTAGGTTGATAATCATTGGATTGCTAGAGAACTTTTATAATGTGCCTCTAAACCTGGATTTACTGCATTTGCAAAATATATTTAGTTGGTACATTGGTGGGTGGTAGTGATACCAGTTTATGGCATCTATACTTACCTTTCTCACTTTGTGCATATCCCCCACTTTTGTGTATATTGGCAGTAAAATCCAAATTATGACACAGGCAAATTAAACACACAGATTAAGAAGAGATGTTAGTAGATATATGAACAACTTCACGTGTAGTTTAAACCAAAAGGCGAATATCACTAAAACTTATGCTCATTTAAAAAAAAAAAAAGACTATTAAAGTCAAAAATCCACCTGTAGTCTAGCAACAAACAATCAAAATTCAAAATACAAACTAAACAGGTCAGAACAAAAAAAAATCATATACTATTGGCTCAGTTTTATTATTGCTCTTAATCTTCTGAAGTTTTCATTGACTTCAATAGTACTATTAATGAGTGATTTGCTTGATTAAGGGCAACTGAATTTGACCCTTTCTTTATAAATAAGTTTACAGGATATTTAAACTCACATACTACACTTGTATGCTACAGGAAATCAGAATAGTTCTATGTCCACTTAGTGTGCTTGATCCTGGAGATTTTTTAAAGCTATTGCAAGTGTTATGATTACACTGATTTCAGCACGTACAGGATCAGGCTCGAGATGGGGTAAAAGTTGCTCTCCTGTTCTTTTGTGCTATTAGAAATTTATTTTAATCAAAAAGATTCAAGAATCAGAAATAAACTTCATAACTTATTGCTATTTACTATCTGTTTTTCCCAGCAACAAAATATTTCAGATCTTATTATACCACCTACAGGTAGATGGTAGGGAAACACTTGGGGTTCACTAAGCTGCTTAAGCTGTGCTCAGATTGGTTGCTAACAGTCAAAATATGAAGTAATATCGTAAAAGTAATATTTTCAGAAGTTTTCTCCTCTCATTTCGAATCAATTACCAACAAAGCTGCATATAAAAGCTGTTAGCATGTTTTCAGTAACCTTCAATAATTTATCAAGAACTGCTGCAAAATTGTTTAATTAGAGGGCTTTTCTACCAAAAGTTAATATCTGTGCAGCTGAGCATATTTCTTCTATTCACACTGACTTGATACACCATTTTTTATTTTTCATGGAGTGTCTAAAGTTAACATTTAAAGCAACTGATATTGTGTCAGACTATGACCACAGAAATAGTTTCATTCTCACCATCCCCTTCATCTCCTGATCCTTCTTTAGAAATAAGCTTTCTGTATAGGCTTATGCACTTTTTAATTTCACTTTGTTTTGTTTTCATTTTGCTTTGTAAACAGATTTGCACTCACATTTCTTTACACAAACTATTGTTTCTAGTTCACTGAATGTGCTAACCACAGAAGATTTACTCCTGTAAAAAGAAAATTACCTGCATACATTGACAAAAAGAAAACATTAGCTATATCTCACAGACACATAGTAAAATTCTTCAGAAATAACTATTTGGAACAGGTAACTTTTTACCTTTGAAAGTCCAATCTTTAGGTGCTTTCCACATGCAGAATTCCTATTGACATAATGGCATTATCATGTATATAGCATGCCTAGGCAACTGAGCCCCAAGTAAAATTTGTGCCATGTTCCCTACATTTTTTATTGAAAGACTACTTTTCTTAGGAAGCAGTGCTGGCTTGTTCCATGGGTGATTGCTTAATTCAGGTTTGACATATTTTTTAATTACTTTTCACAAAGTATAAGAAATATTGTATTATTATAAATTCATCTGAGTCATTCTATGCTTTCCCTGCATATATCTTTCGTATTATTGTTTATTAACCTATATTTTGTGCAAGCATTCTTCTACCAGATTCATTCAGTAATGTCTTAATCCATTGCTGATGACATCCAAATTTCCTTGACAGACAGATATTGTGAAGCCACAAACACTGGACTGTGCCTATCAGAATGACTCAGACTGGAGGTGACTGATAAGGGAAGTAAACAGTTGGCTCCTGGTAATCAATCAGTTGTGTTGTTCAATGAAATACAAGATGAAAACAAGTGCACTGACATTTTCGATGAAGACCATGTTTTCTGCCTCCATCACATTACATATTTCTTTGTATGACAAGGGCTCTTTTAATATATTATTCTCACCTATCATCTGATTTCTTGCTTTCTACCTGTACCTCTTATCAAGCCAGTTCATATTAGGCCCTCCACAGAATGAAGCTATTTCTGGCCAATGTCCAGCTTGCTCCCCGAAAGAACAAACAAAAAATGCTACAAAGGCATTTGTGAGCTACAAAGCACGCACATCAAAAGCAACTTATGACATCAGAGTAGTCATGAGCTTTATTCCCAGGTTCCCTGTACTGAGTTTTATGTAAACAAAAATACATGGCAATGCATATGTTAAACTGCAGTGAAACATTTTGAGCATATTGTGAGGCATGAGGCTGAAAAATCAAGTGCTTGTCTCACCCCAGAAGTGCAAATGTCACAAAATCCCATCAGTCTAGGAGAGATCTCAATTATTTGATTCTTCTACCTCTTTTTTTGAGCAATCACATGTTTTAAGAAGGAAAATCTGTGTTTTAATGGAATCATATACAAAAAGCCTCTCTAACACTTGTGTGTTTATTCCTATGAGATTTTTTTAAAGGTACGACGTCAAAGTCACTTTGAACTATTTATTCTTGGGTTATAGCATTGTGTGTTTGGCTTAACACTATGTCACAGTGTATTTGAGTTAATTCATATATGATAAATATATATTACAATATCACAAAATTTGTCTCCAGTGTTGGTTTGGGGGAACTTCATGAAATATGATGATGGCTATGACATAGGTCTCTTCTTTAGGCATGAAGACTTTTAGGATGAGAGAAATACTAGAGGAAGGGGAAGATCTTCTGGGTTGGACACAAAGTTCTTGAGGGCAGAGACCACCTTTTGCTTGTGTTTATAGCCCCTAGCACAATGAAGTCCTGGTCCATGACTAAGAAGCCTAGTTTCCACAACAAGAAGAAGAATGGAAGTTGAGAGTGGGAATCTGTGTGAGAACTTGTGAAATAAACCCCTCTCGTAGTAATTTGGCTTCTAATTCTGATGGGATTTAGGGAGTTAGAGGTGAAATGTTAACATTATCTCTCTCTTTCTGCAACTGTGATTTCTAGTTGTAGATAAGTTATGGATACAAATTTAAATGTATAATTAAAATTGAATAAATAGCAAAATCCCTAATTTAAAGACACAGTTCATTATCTGTCTATAAAGAATAACTTAGGCTGCTGATACAAAATTGTGTCTGGAATTTTTTTCCAAACTGTAAAATTACACATCCTGTATTAGAGGCCAAGTTTATTATGTGTATGAATTGAGCCCAAAAAGTTAACAATGCACTTTTGATATTCCAGGTGGTAGCAAAAGATATCTCTATTGTGGAATAAAAGGGATCAAGTAAAGAATTTTTAAAAGTTTGGAAGATTTATCTGGAGAGATATTCAAAAACTTATTTTAAATATAACATTACTGTGGTCTAGAGATATTGCAGTTCCCATAAGAATGGGGACTCACGAAATTTTCAGTACTTCCTAGTTTCAGACAGTTTGAAAACAACCCATTATAAGAGTTACTTTTGTTCTATCTATAAATAAAAAGGGTAAGAAAACAAAACTTAAGGATAAATTTGCAATCCTCCTGCTTGCAGCAGAGTACTGGAATCATGATAAAGCTGTATGATTCTACTAGAACAATAACGTTGAAGATGGCATGAAGTGGTACATAATCTAAAGGATATTACCGCTTACTTCTTAGGTGACTATATCACTGCTCTCTTGGGAAAATATATTCCAGAAAATAGAGCTGCAGCAAATACAACATTCTAGATTGTTTTTAACTGTATTTCAAACCCAAACATGGAACTGTGGCTTTCCAAGAGCATTTTTGATGGAGATGGGCAAGTTATCTGTGTTCATTCTATTAGAACAGCGTCTTTCAATACAACAGACCACAAACACATTTATATACTTGTTTATCTGTCTAGGAGAGTGGTTTTATACCTTTTTAGACTTGAGGCACCCCTCGTGAGACTTGAGGGATCCCATGGGAAATGCCAGATTTATTTTTTACTCATTTTTTTTTACTACAAAAATACAGTAGAGCAATTCTTCTGCTGCGCTCAAAGATCACAACAGGGCAGAATATTTTTACCACTATGGATTTCTATTTGGAATCTCAGCATTTATGTTGTGAATCATATTTGTACATCTAACATTGCTAACATTGTGCAACACCCTTAAAAGGATTTCAGGGTACCCAAGGATGCCATGGCACCCTGGCTGACAATCGCTGGTCTATGGTTTTTGAGACCATAGCATTGTTGTAGCATCTAAATATTTTCCAGCTAAGTTAGACATGAAGTATAAAATACATAGTGAACTTCATAAAGACCACAAAGCAAACAATAATAATAAAAAAGCTTTAACTCAATCTTTACGGATGAAATGCTGTTTGATAAAGGGAAAAGTCTAGAAGAATGGTATGCCTATATTATATGTCTGGGGTGGATATACACTGTTTGCCAAAGTGATTCATGGTTTAGGTGTTACATCCATAGCAAGCTGCAGACTTGCTGCTAGAAACAATGGACTTTAATGCTGCTCCTTTTGTATGTGGACGTATCAGTAGTCTTCTCTTATGCCTCCATAAGTGGCATCTTATGCCTCTACAAGCCGTCTCTTTGATTCATGCTATCATTGATGTCCTCCCAAGAAATTTCAGCAAGGAGTACAGAAAGCTGCTTGACCTTGATAGGAAGCCTACTGAGTAGGGAAGAAGGATGTGCTAACAGTGTAGTTTTACACAAAACTCTGTGTTGTTAGACCTGTGCGTGTGTGGGAGAGAGGGGCAGAGCAGCACAGAGAAAGAGACTATTTCCAGTGTGGATTTTATCATAGCCTGATTCTCATTCTGAACCCCATCCCAGCAGGTAGGACTCTTTGGGATGTTCAAATGATTACTTTTAAGCTCTTTAAGAGCACAGGAGCATAGAGCTATAAAGCACTACACGGGTCATCAAGTCCAATCTCCAGTACGTTCTGCTGCGGCAGAGTATTCTCAAAAGGAAAGAAGCTAATGGGTTAGTGGTGGCCATGATTTCACTTAAGATCCTTAGCTCTCTCATAAAATCCCCCTTTGAAGAAAGAAAAAACATAAGTAGTTTTTTTCTAAGAAATGGCCAAAAGCAGTGGGGAGGAGGATAAGGTGATATGTTTCTATCTTTTGGTGATAAGACTGGAAATGAGTCAGTATTTCCAAATACTAAAGCTTATAGAGCTGGTCTTGGGTGAATGCAAGGGAACAAATATTAACACAAAGGCTAATGGTTATAAATGCACATATAGTCCTTAACACTGTTGCCCTTTCGGAGGGCATTACACAAACGCAGAGGCTGGCCAGGGGTGGATTACACTTCAAGATCAAGTTTTGGCCAAGGATGGTTAAGGACGTTCACTCTAGCATGGACAGTAACTCAGATATATTATTAACCTTACAGTTTACAAAAAATCTAATACTTTACTCCCTATTTTACATCTAGTCATTACTCGTAACGCTTGATTCCTGGCTTGCAGAAATACAATCTTCCTGAAATCCTTTTAGAAAGCAGTACAGAAACAGAGACTACTATTTGTTATTATTCATACACATTTTGGATACATTCATAAATCCTCTAAGAAACTCTTAAGAAAAACAAGTAAATCACATATTTATTTCTATCTATGAAAGAAAATACTTCTGCTAGCCATTCCTCTTAAAAGACAGAGAATCAAATCTACTTTGTGTATGTTTAAACTTTTAAAATTTTAAAACTCAAAACCAAATGTATTCACCGTGTGGAGATTTAAGAATTTCATTATTTTTTAAAAGTGTATTAGCGTCTAATGCAGAATTATTGATCAGAAATGCTGAGAAAATAAAACTGTAGGGACTCCACCACTTCCGACCGGACTCTTTTCCTGTTGTAAAGCGCTAAGAAGTTGATAATATATATTGGAGCAGCCCCTAACAAAGGAGCATAGAAACTGTACAGAAAGGACATGTGGGGGGAGGTCCGGACCTCCTATCAGCAAGTACAAGCAATCTAGTGTCCTACTGTACATCCACTGCCACGAACGAGGGCATCAGTATATCCTGCATGGCAGCTTATTGTTCAGTATTTTAAAATAAACAAGACTCCTCAAATGATCTAAGAGGTTCTGAAGCTGACAGAAAGTGTTATGTGCAAGCTGTTAGTAGAAACATATGGAGAAAGCAAACTATTCAGTATTTTTAAATCTGCAGGCTGGATACAGAAAGACAACAACGTTCAGGAGAACTATTCTGCAAAGTCACTAAACAAATCATCTCAGTTGCCTCAGCACTTGCTCACAGTGTTTATTTTTAACACTTTGCTAGGGTGCCTTGAAGAGGGACCAGCATTAGCCATTTACAACAACTGTTCTGATGACTAAGATGAGCAGATAACTTTCTGTTTGTTGATTCTCTTCAATGGGAGTAGACTCCCACATCATGTTTTTCATATTGTTGGCTATATGTCTCTCTTTCACACATATCAGCCTACATGAAAGAAAGAAAAAGTAGTGGATTTTGTACTGTCACACACAGCATCACACTTTTCACCTACTCTTTCATCCAGAGCTCTTTACCCTTTACTGACACCCTCTGGTCCCTGTGTCTCAGTCAGTTTTCAATCTATTCCAATACTTTTTGTCCCCAAAATTTACTTTGCAGATCAATATTGTGCGAAGTACAGAACTAGACGTTTTCCAAAACCCACATAAATCATACACACTGATTCCCCAATAGTCTACCATGTCAGCAAATTATTCACAGAACTCAAGCAAAATTGCCAGTCATGACCTTCCTTTAGTAAATTTGTGCAATCTTTTACTAAGTTATACATTTCTTAAAGTTGCCTTTTCTCTTACTGATGCATCTACCACCATCCTAATAGCTGAAACAATAATTATTTCCTTGATCTTATCTTAAATATTGAGATATCATTGCTACAATCCTTCTTTTCAGAACAGCATCCTTCCATATTTATGGAATATATTTGCCCAGCCTGATTTTTCATATTTCTGATTTTGCTCTTTCTTCATCTGCTTTAGTAAAAGTCAACCTAACATCTCCCTCCAGGATATTTTATCCCAAGCTTCTGAACATCAAAACCAAAATGTTCCTTCTTGTCCTCCAGCTCATCTATAGCTATCTTCTCACTTGTTTCCTATACTTAAGTTACTCTTAGTCTGCTGTATAGAGATAAAAAGAACAGTAGATTGATTACTGTATTTCCCCTGTTTGCCTTGCATTAAAAGCTTTATACTTTAAAAATATTGCTAATGTTTCACCATCCTTTCTTGATATCTGTTTACCTCTAAGACTTTGCCCTCTTGACTATTATCTCTTTGTTTATCCATATATTTAAATTGTCACACACAGTGATGGTATATAAACTATATATATTTGGAATAATCTTTAGTCACTTTTCAATCCTCTCTTCTTCACATTTAGTTGTCCAGTATGTTTTTTAAACTATCCCTTTCAAGCTGCAAAACAGAAACTGAAAGTTTGTTCACTTCTTTCCAGATAGTCATAGTAAAGGCAAAAAAACCCACCCCACATAAAAGAAAGGAATGAGTATGAAATATTTACCAATTTCTAGACACATTTTGGTAACACTTAAAAATAATGACCTAATTTTTACTAAGTCCTCTGGTATTCACTGTAATAATATTAATCATGATGAACTCATTTAGCATTAATACAGATAGTCATAAGTACTTGTAGAGGAGTTCTATTATAATTTAATAATAATTAATTGCACTATCATTAATTGTAAGCTATCACCCAAATTTTAATTGTATAGTGTCCACCTCACCTTTTGGTTTGCAATGAACAGTGAATTTATTTGCAGAGTTGCTACCTCAGGGTCTGACTCAAAACACATCAAAGCCAGTGCGAAGATTTCAACTAACTCAAAGGGTTGAGGTTTTAGTCACTTTATTAAAAATAATAAGAACATACCGGTCAGAGAAAGCGCTCTCTAATAGTTTTTAAAATGATAAACATTACTAAGAATGGCACAGCAAATCTCTGAAAGTTTGCAAAGACTAGAAAACTTTGCTTTTAAGGGGCCACAATAAAAGTATGCTACTATATAAAATATGTTTAGGCAATTTCTATGCTCAGGAGAAGTAAAAGTAAAAATCGGAATAAATGTATCTGGCCTAATGGATGCTGATCCTCTCCGAGATAAAAATCTTAGAAACACAATACCCTGCTGCATGTTACAGGAATAATTCTCAGTTCCTCTTCAAGCCTGCTCATAAACATGCCACATAGTTTTCTTATCCAGTGCCTTTATCAGCAAAGAAGGAAAGAAAAATCAGCGCATCTTTATGCCAGTCCATCTGCTTTTGAGGCTGACAATGGCTGGAACGCACTTTAGGCACAGCACTCCTCTAATTCAGGGGCTCTTGTTTATCCCAACGCCAAGCATCATTCCCAACTTCACTACAACTCAACTTTCATGCCCTCGCTGCTGATTTTCAGCACGACAATCAGCTGCCAGCTCAACACGCTGGATTATCCTCTGCTTCGCCCTCCAATATAATCTCTCCAAAGCCTAGGAAATTAGCACATGCAAAGAGGTACTCTTCTCCCAGCATCGTTATGTGTGCTCTTTCTAGCAGCCCTCCACAACTCAGCCCCTCAAACCATACAACAAATCCTCTCCAACTTTTCTTTTTCGTGAGGATGACCATCTTCATTTCAGATTTTTTTTTCTTTTTTTTTTAAAGAAGAGAAAACCCGAGCGGAGTCTTTGGCATCCTTCCCCCATCCCTGGCTTCCCAGCAGGCTGCTTCCAGGGGGCTGCCGCCGCGATGGAGACTCAAACACATCACCTGAACACGCTCCGGAGTGGGACCAGCGCGCGGCCGGGGGGAGGCAGAGCCACTTACCGCCGCGGGGACGGGGTCTCTCTCTCCCCTGCCTCTCAGGGCCGGGCTCCCATCCTGCGCTGCCCGGGCTGCGGGCGCGGGGGACCGAGGAGTTGTTTCAGCCCCGCCGAGGAGTGTGTGTGTGGGGGTGGGGGGATGCTCCGAGCTTCCCGCCGCGCCCGCGTCTCAGCGCCGGAGGGATACAGGTGCAGGCATCCTCGCCACGCCTGCCTGGCTGCTTTATTTCCTAGCACTTCGCTGCCGGGCTCTGGCACTTTCCCCGACTCGGGCTGTGGTTATATCGGCAGAGGGGTGAAGCGCCTCCTCTGCTCGCCGGTGCTCTCTCCAGCTCCGTCTCC
>NW_005841908.1:178637-183199 GCF_000455745.1 Alligator sinensis
CCGCTCACTGGCTGTGTCCTCCCCGGCGGCCGGGCGGGGGGAGCGCGTCTGCGCGCGTGTGTACGCACCATGCCTGTGTGGCGCGCGCGCTGCCTCTGGCTGCAGAGCTGCATGCAGCCCGTGTCCGCTACCCTCGCGACAGGGCTGCTTCCCTTTAGTATTGCTATTATTATTATTATTATAATTGTGTCCGGCTTTCTCTCTGCATCTCAACACTCCGCACCCCCCCCCCCCCCCCCCCACCCCACCACCACTCCTTTTCCACACACACACACACCTTGTTTTGCCTCCGTGGCCCCTGGCCCTCCCGTCTGATTTCCCCCTCGGAGCCCGCTCTGATCCCTGCAGGGTGCAAGGGCTGGGCTGGGCTGGGAGGAGGAGCCGGGAGGCGCATCCCCGGGTGGCGGGTGTGGTGGCCCTGGTGGGGCAGGACAGGGCAGGGGGGCTTCCCACGTGGCGTCGCTGGCGGCCGGGCGCTAATTGGCACGGAGTCGCACGAAGCAGAGCCGCCTGCCAGGGCCAGGGCCGCACGCTTCATCTTGCAGCTCTGTCCTTAATTAAAACGAGCCTTTCCTATGTTCCTCTGCTTCTCCTCACTCATCTATATATGTAGTACATACTCCCACTATGTGCTTTTAATGGCTACCCTCAGGAACCAGGCGGATTTTAATCCCTCTTTTTGTCTGTGGCAAAGACAACTTTCTGCTTTAACATTTAATGCTCCTCTGCCCTTCTATACTTTTTATTTCTTTTTTTTTTTTTTTTGCCTCGGCTAGTAATTAGGTTTTTCTTTTTCTTCATGTGTTAACTGAGTGACTGTTGTCTAGTTTCCCCACTCTTCCAGCTTTTTCTCTGCTTCAGTGACTCCATTTCAGTGGCTTATACACTTAGAAGCTGGTTTTAGGCGTTCAGGAAGATTCCAGCCTAGGATGGATGGATGGTCTTATTTATTTATTCGGTTATTCCCAGATATTTTCTGTGTTTGCTGTCAAACTGGTAAACATCCCCTCCGTGTTTTAGATCCATAGCATTTCCCATCCACTCCTCTCCCCACAAAACCCACGTCTTAAATCATGGAGATATGAGTTTGGTTTCCTGAGGCACATAATCATCTTTTATATTATAGTCTTTATCAAGATAAGTCATCACTGGTGAGCGACACGTGGTTTTATATACTTTTGTGGGGGGGTGTTGTTTACTGCATGGGGTCAGAGGATTTGCAACCACAACATCATTTTTTGAATGAATTCTGCATAATAATATCAGTAAGGATTAGCTGCATGGAATATATAAATATATACTCCATGCCTATCACTTCCATTCATTTTAGTATTAATTGTGTTCGTTCTTATTTTTTCATTACCTACCTTTTTCATTTTTCATTACCTTGCGTATTTCTAAAGAGTGTGAGCAAAGCCATGATTTAGAAACATACTTTGTCTTACTATACTTTCCCATACAGTGGAACACTGTCTCCCTCAACTGATCCACAGCTATCTAGGTATATTTCTGCTGGGCAAATAATATTGCAATTTGACATATCAGAGCCTCTCTTCATTGACTCAATTCATAGAATGTGATCATCTGGTCATTATTTCCAGTGTTACTAGGTTACAAGCCAGCATTTAATCAGAAGCCAGAAATAGTGACTGCATTAATTCTGATTTTATGAATAACTCATGAGGCTCCATTTCTCAATATTTCCAGTGTCAATGTTAAAGCTAGAAGCATTTTACTAATAAGTACAGTATGGAAAAATACATTTATTTTTGACAACAGTGAAGCATTATTTGCAAAGATTTGCTTTTAGTGGTACTTATTTGTTTTTACAGGTGTAAATGGTTTTTAGATAAGTAAAGACTTTTTTTAAAAGTGATGAGGGCTAGGCTTGTGGCCTTTATCTCCTCTGGTGAAGTTTACAGAGCAGATTTTTAACAGGTGCCATAAATTAAACCTGAAATATACTATGTGAAGCATTATTTTTGCTTTTATACTCTTTTTAAACTTAGACTTAACCGTCTAGCAGCATAATATTTTCAGTTCATTTTAAATGCCATCCTTTTTTACTTCCATCATTTTTACACTTTAGTTAACTAAAAAGTACTCTACTGGTATTTCTACAGCCTTATTTACAGGGACCAGTTATACCTCCTTGCATACAAAGAATAGGTACTATGGAGGGTACAGGTAGGAATACCAGTTTCTTCCTCACAGCACAGTGAAGGATCACACACATTTTTAAGACATCCTGTTAAAAAGTTCACTTGTGCATCTGCAACATTTCAAGGTCAGAACCATTCATGATTTGATTTGTTATTCCTCAGCCTCTATAAGTTTACTTATTACTTTGTGGCATATAAATTTAACGTTAAATATTTTTGTGGTGTATTGTGTCAATATTTATTATTATTAATACTACTATTACATCCCTTACCTCTACTTAGCTGTCAGTTTGCTTATCTGATCTAGTTGTCTAACCATTTTTGTGTAAATGTCTTAATCTCTTTATCTCAGTGTCCCCAGTGGGCAAGCAAACAGATGCAGCACATCTGCAGTATCTGAGTTTTCTCAAAGCTTTCCTACTATTTGTCTTGCAGAGGTTTACCTTTTATTCATCCCCTCTTCTATTTTAGCTGAACCAAATGTGTTCTCTTTCCATTTTCCAGCTAAACAGAGGTATGGTCTTAACAACAGTATTATCATCAAGATTTGTTGCTATAATTTTAAGGAAGAAGAAGAAGAGTTTTCTGATTGAAGTGCTATTGCTCCCTAACTGCTTCCTGAATAGAAGCAAAACAGAAAAGACGAAAGTTAAAAACCACTGACAACAAAGCTTTCACTAACAAAGTTATTTATTCAATAACCTAAGATTTTTTTTCCATTGCAGCATTAGTGTGCCTGTCTGTGTCCTAGGCCAAAGGACTCAGGCTTTGCCCTGCTTTTGCTGGGAACTCTTCGTGATAACTGTGGTGAATGTCTGGCAAATGTCAATCTTCAAACTGAGTATATCTTCTAACTATAGGATACTGTAGTTCCTCTGAGAAATTTGGGTAGTGCAGAATAGCATCTTAGGCCGCATTCAAACATGCAGGCACATGTGGTTTGTTGCACCACAAACTGCACACATTACATGTTAAACTATGTGCGACACTGCTAATTTGCAGTGTGAGGTCCAAATTTGCTACCGAAATTTCTCAATAGCAATAAAAACCCTCCATGATAAAAAGCAGAACAAAGCCCTGTCTCTGTATGTCTCAGTGTAGGGGCTCCACTGTGGAGTTCCCATGCTAAGGCACATGGAGATGGAAGCAAACAACCCAGAGCTGCCTGCTCCCCCGTCTCCACATACTACTCCCCAGCTGGCTGGGGTGCAGGGTGCCTCAGCACAGGGGCTGCCTGCCATCTAGACCCGCACTGAGGCACCCTGTGCCCCAGCCAGCCCCCCATGCGGCATGTGGAGCTCAGTTGGAGTCTGCTGGACTGTGGTAATTACTGTGCTCCAGCAGCGTCCTGCATCTCGTGTACCAGTGTCCCTGCACTTCAAAATGGTGGTGGGGGCATTTGAACTGAAGCTCATTGAATGAGCCTTAAAGGCAGCACACCAGAAGCCAGGAGGAGCTGGGCACGGGCAGTTTGCCTACAATGGGACAATGTGTCCTGCAAGAAAGCACATGTGCAGGGGCAGGTGCTGTGGCACAAATTTGCGCTGCTACTATTTGTGCGACTGCAAGCACATGACCCTTCTCATTTGAATGCAACCTTAAAGGCGATCACTGCTTGTGAAATCCCTTAGGATATCTCAGAGAACCTTTCTAATTAAAGCACCACAGTGTCTCATATGTCAGCGTCTCCGTGCTTCAACATGGTGGCGGAAACACTTGAACTAAAACTCATTCAATGAGCTTCAGTTCAAACGCCCCCACCACCATTTTGAAGTGCTGGGACACTGATACACGAGATGCAGGACGCTGCTGGAGCACGGTAATTACCACACTCCAGCAGACTCAAGTAATCAAATGGGCTGCAATTACAGCATGTTGGAGCAGGCTCTGTGTTCGTGCACAGACACCCTTTATGGCTAAGTGCAGAGAGTCAACAAGCCTGAGCCTGAATCGATTCAATCTTTACAAGTTAGTCTAAGTTGGGTAGATTGAACCAGTAAGCAAGTGAACAGGCATTCACTTTTGATTCAGGAAATGCAGCCACATCCCTGCAGTGGCTCTGGCCAAAAACAAGGGAACCCAAGAGCACACTCCCTGCTCTGTTTCAGCAGACAGCTTGGGCCAAGGCTAGCCTGCCCACCCTGAGGGGGAGGGTTTGTAGGGGAGATGCAAATCATCCTGGGATGTTGGGGGACTGTGAGTTAACTTGATTCTGGAGGAGATCTGGGACAGAAGTTCAATAAACCAATTTAACCTAAATCAGTTAAGTCTGATACTACATTCAGCCAGGTTTATCTTAAACCAGTGTCAGCTATTTTGAAAGCAGTTTGTCTGCACTGAACTTCTGTTGTGTTAGCTTTTTGTTTCTATAATCTACATAAGTATAATGTTTGTAAAATA
>NW_005841908.1:183263-187083 GCF_000455745.1 Alligator sinensis
AGTCTATCTGAACTTGGTAGATAATGCTTCAGGTCCTCTGCAAATGGCAGACAATTCAGAGCTTGCCATATAGCATCTTAGCTGCAGCAGCTAGTTAATGAACTGGAGATCATAGCTACCAACAAAGCCTGCGTATAAAAAAATAGATTCCCAGCCAGGCTTTGGGAACATCAGCACTTCCTCTCCACTGAGCACTGAAAGAAGTATATTCAGGTGACTGTCATTCAGCCAACTGAAGCAAGGTGGGGAAATCCTGTGAGTTGGTGACTGCCTGGATGTAGGTGCCCATTGCTACCTGGCCGAGGAGCTGATAGGCCTGAGTGCTATCTAAAAATATGCCCAGGTGATTGGCAGTATATGAACCCAAGCTGACAATCAGTGAAGCATAGGCTGGGGACATCACAGCATTCAGTTATTAACAAAAGAAGACAGCATGCCTTCTGTATGCTCAGCAAAAAATGGGACAGCGGGAGGAGAGTAACACATGCTAATGTTGTAGCTTCAAATGAAAGCTCCTCGTATCCCACCTGTCCATTTAGTGTCATGCTGTCCCCGCCGTGCCTCTCAGAAGAGAAGTTACTGAACCAGAGGAACCAAGTCCACACATTTCTAAAAACTGGCATGGGAGATGGGACAAGATGAGTGTGAAAGAGATCTGTATAAACAGCAGATAGTTGTGATGCCTGAGGAACAGACCAGAAATCAGACTGTTACTCAGTCAGCCTCAGATTCTTGGTCCCCACCTCCCTGCGCAGGGAGAGATGTACCTTGTGCCAACCACAGTACCAGATGCAAAGCATGTTTTATGTTCCAGTGTAGTTATATCAACTGCAATATTGCAAGTGAAGGGTGGAGACATAGTTGTGCCCACTCCTCATCACTTCAAACCTATCCAACACACATGCATAAGAAAAATATAACGTAGCCCAACCCCCACCCAAGACTTCTCTCACCTCTATAATCCCAGGAACATGGGCCAAAGCCTCCACAGCCTATTCAAGGGGGACAAAAGTCTAGGTCAAAGAGGGCTAAAGAATAGGGGGTGAATATCTTTCACTTCAAATCATGGCCAAGCAACCAAAAAATTAACCCAGTGGAAATCTGAACTATGCAGGCATCACCCATTTTTAGGGTGGAGGGGTACACGCTGAACAAACACCATGTGTCATAATCAGAGTAGAAGACAGAAAGATAGAGGGTTCTCTGCATTGCCTGTGGTCAAATGATAGGACACAAAGAAAAATCTTTAAACCTTCTGAACCAAAATCCCGAATGAACAAAAACAGGCTGAATGGATGAAATAGGCTGACAACTATTCAATTAGGAAAATGTCAGATAGCATGACTTTCAAGTGTGAATGGCTAAATTTAGGTGTCTTACCCTACATTAAAATCTCTAAATATAAGTGACCTGATTTTCAAAGGTCTTTCAGATCTTGTTGAGTTCAGTGGGTACTTAGCACTTCTAAAAACAAGCCACTTATATTAAGTATCTATATATTTAAGGTTTTAAAATGCTGGTTAGAGCTCTGACACTTTGGGTTGTGGCATAAAAATTCTGTTGCAAAATACCGAGGGAAGTCTTTACACCACCCAAAGATAAATGATATTACATAAGAAGAAAGGATTTTCCTGTGTCCTTCTGTTAATGTAACAGCAAATGAGGCATATGAGGGCAGAATTCCCCTGGCCCTCTCTGTGCAGTACAGCTGCTGTTCCTGCTGGAATTCAACACAAATATGTTAACACAGAAGGCTTGTTCTGAGAAACAACCTTGAAAGAAATAATATATTATGAGTATAAAGCACTCAGTTACTACGCTAATACTGAACTGAGGTTTTCATTATCATTGAAACCATGAACATGCACTCCTGCTAAGTGATTTTTTTCTTTAACTTCTTGAAGAAAAAAATGAAGTTTTTTGAGAAGACATAAACACATTAATGCATTTTACTTTTATGTATGTCATAATCTTTAGTTTCAGAAGATGAAAGATATTGTTGTATGTAGGAAGAATATGCAAAGACTGGTTACAGCCTTGGACCCATCCAGGGTGTTATAATCTATTGGACCTTGGAGCAATCTGCCAAGCTCACAATAAAGAAAAAGGGGATGATTTTTAAATATGATGGATAAAAAAAAAGCAATGACTAATCTGAGGAAGGGAAATTCAACTAAAGAGCCCACATTTGTTAACATATGCATAAGCTAAAGGGTGATATGTTCTCTAAAAAAGTGATTGATGGGTTAACGGATTCGCCTGCTCTCCTGATGGCATTATGGAAAGGTGGAGAAAAAGAAGAAAGAGTTCTGTAATAGCTCACTGTCCTGATCTTAATAAACTCCTGATTATTTCCTAAGAATTTTGTAGGAAAGATCACAATTCTGCTCCATTGAACCCATCAGTGGTATGTTTTACTGCAACAGAAAGCAGAGTTCCACGTAGAGTACCTGAACTGAGTTGGATGTAGTAGCAGCAATTAAAATAACAGAGATCAACATTCTGTAGCTTACCTGCCTGCCCACAGGGATTACATTTAGCATTTGACTTTTCCCTTTGAAGCTTTACCCTTTTTTACTATATATTCCTAAGAACAATGAATTTGTAACTGCTTAACTGGCAACAAAGCAAAAGATAACAGGATTAAAGTGGTGTCTTCAGACATGTAAAACTTCATGGGTAGTTAGGCTGCTTAATTCATTAGGGTTAACAAGCTGAGCAAAAGAGTACAAATGCAGTTGATAAACCAATACAGAGGTTAGGTGTTTAAAGATGGCATTGATCTAAATATTATTGACAGAAGTTTGACAGGAACAAGTACAAAAAAAATTTAAAAGCCTAAAGGATATATATGTACTTGAACTGGGGTCATAACTTTTAATTAAAAAATACATGTGTGCATATACATATATATTTTAGGGTTACCCACAGAACATTAATTATAGTACATAGTCCACAGCTGTTCTACCAAAGCTTAAATAAAATGTGTCTAAAATTAAAACTGAATATATACTGACTTCATTAACGTAACAGATGCACGAGTAACCAATACCGAGAAACATACCCTACTTTGTTAATGTCTTGATAACATCTGCAACAGTCAAAACTATTGGGATTTAAAGCAGAAGATATCTGACTCTACTGTTGTGATCACAGCCACCACAATATGCTTACACATGCTACTAGAGTGAATTGATCTATTTCAAGGGAAATTCAGGGGTTGTGTGCTGCAAGATAATTTACTAACACGAGTGCATCTGCTGGAAAGCCTGGAATGGAAATGCTTGATACCAGGATGACTTAAGATTTTTTTCCATTCACCTTCTTATTTGGAGTATGTGGAGAAATATTAATTATATTTATTGAGAGCAACCTCCAGGTAAGGACAAAGCAACTTCCAGGTGAGGGCACCTCCTGTTATTTAAATAGAGGTGGTTGAGTCCTCATTTCATCTCCATGGGAAATTTCATCATTTGTGGGGATGAGGGAGGGAGGGAATGAAAAAGAGGGAAATTGTTCAGTTTCAGAACAAAGATAAGACATTTCAAAATCTTCCATGATAGGGAAATTCTTTTGAAAAAATTGAAATAATTACCGCATTTTGAAAAGATTAAAAAAAAAATACTTAAGCTCCTCAGGGTTTCTATACTCCCTGCTATGTATTTATGAGCCTAGAGCAGGGGCGGGCAAAATATGGCCTGTGGGCTGGATGCAACCTGCCAGGCACTTTCTTCTGCCCTGTGGTGCCCACCAACAAATTGTGCACCTCCCAGCCCTTCCACCCATGAGGGTGGGAGTGAGGAGCCCATGCATACTCACC
>NW_005841908.1:187183-193858 GCF_000455745.1 Alligator sinensis
TTGCACCTCGCTCCTACCTTTGTGGACAGACGGGCCCAGCCCTGCCAGATGGGGCTACTGCTGCCTCTGCTCCAGCTGTCCCCATAGGAACCTGCTCAGCTTCTCTCGCATCCAGCTTGCTCTGGGCAGCAGGTAGGGAAGCAGTGGGGGTGGGGGCAGTGAAGCTGCAGCTGGGTAGAAGCATGGAGCACAGTGCAGAGAGCACGGAGCTCAGCTGAGCAGCATGTGAGTGTGAAGAAAGATGGAGGGTGTGGGGACCCCTCCCACACTCCTCCCATGGTGCACAGCCCCCGACTGCTGGCATCAGCAGCAGGCGGGAGCTCAGGGCGTTGGTGCCTGGTGCAGGTGCTGGCTCCCACAGTTCCATGCATGGCAGGGTGAGGAGTGCAGCCTGCCTGACTGCCTCTATCATGGGGGCTCCACACCACGCATAGGCAGCTCCCCCACTCGCACTGGGGGAAGCCCTGTGCCAGAGCTGGCTGCCTTCCCTGTCCCCTGCTACATAGGTCCCTGGACTCTGCCAGGAGCCTGGCCCTCTGCTTCCCCACAGAGTCCAGCATGGGGCTTCCCCTGGTGCAAGTGCAGGAGCTGGTGGGCCACGGGTACCTCACACCCCACAAACCTCACACACCCACAATCCCCACCAATATATACATACACCCCAACATGCCCTATGCCCCCTCCACACAGCCACACCCCCCTCACAAACCCCCACGCATACACCCTCCACCATACACTCCCCACCCACCCCACACCCCAACACAATATACAAGAGTAAGACTTTATTCTGAGTTATTATGCAATCACCTCTCTATAGACTTTGCAAACACAAAGCTGAGTGGGCTAATTTTAGCTCGCCAGCCCACCCCAACCATGCAACACTCCTCTTCAGGGACCCAAGAGCCCACCCCACCGCAGACTTGCCAGCCCCTCTGATCCTCCCAACCTCCCCCTATGGACTCACCAGCTGCTACCCCAATCCTGCCTCCCTCTCCCCTCACTCCAAGTTACTTACACTGGTTCCCCTCAAATGGCTCCTGGGAGCAGCAAACAGTTACACATGCCACTCTTGATCTACATTCATATAACTTAAAGTAAGCCATGTGAATGTATACTGGATGCAGCGAATGGCTGTATGAACCCATTGGGTGCCTGTAGATGTGCAGGGAGGCTACTCCAATGCACTGTAGTTACAGCACATTGGAGCAGATTAATTAAACTGGAGCAGATGAATTCATCAAATCTGCTGGAGCATGCTAATTAGTTCACTCCAGCGCCTCCGTGTCTCATGTCTCAGTGTCTCTACATTTCAAAGTGGCAGTGAGGGTGCTTTAACTAAAGTTCATTTGATGAGCTATTTTGAAGCACAGGAACGCTGATACATGAGATGCTGCAGACACTTTAATTAGAGCGGCTCTCAGAGTGGCTCTAATTAAAGTGACCCTGTCTTCTCACTGGAGCATGTGTAATAATGCGCTTAGAAACTAGTGAGGTCAGGGATCCAAAAACTTTTGTAGGCCTTCTTCATTAGACTTGAGTAGCAATGGCTAACCACCTCTCTCCTCCAACAGTAACTCTTCTGATTAGCTTTTTCCTTCCACTACTCCATTTTCTACAGCAAGGGGAATATATTAAGAGCAAAAAGAAACAGTCTCCTTCCTCTCATGTCTAATTTAAAAAAAAGTCCTCCTTAGTCCTTGTCTCTCTGCACTGGAGCATACTCAGTCACTCTGTGGGGATGGCACATTCAACAGCACCTTAGGACTAGGAGCTGTCAAGGGCTGAAGCATGACTAGTACAGGTAGACTCTATAGAGCCAGACTTAACTGGGCTCTATTAGTGGTAAAAGATGTGAACTGAGATTTTTCAAAGGCTTATGTTTGTCCACATTTGGATAGTTCTTTCACAAAAAAAAAAGGCACTCTCCTGAGAGAAAAGCTAGTCCCAGAGGTTCTACACCTCCTCAGTGAAACTGCATAAATATTAGCTCGCCTGGGCAAAACAGTGTATTTTCCCCTAATCACCTTTTCCGAACTGGCCAAATTATTTTGCTGAAATATATAACAGGGAAAGGGGAAAAGAAAGGAATATAAAGGAACAGAAAGGAATGAAAGGAAGACTCAGTGGGCACATCCAGACGAACACACATGTGTGGCATGTAGCACCGCAGACCCATCTGCACTTGCCACACATGCAATTGGCAGTGTGGCAGGGTTTTTTGCCACTGGGAGATCCTGGTACATACTGGCACATATGTAGACAGTGATACTTTACTGCGGAGCTAATTAGTTACCTCTGCAGTAAAGCATATGTGTAGATGCACCCAGTGTGACGTAGAGGCCCAACATGGAAAATTTCAGTCTAAACAGTTAACATTTGGCAAAGTTATAAGCAAACTCAACAAGTAGAGTCTTATAATGGGAACTGGCAGGCAGTATTAAGTATATGTAGTACTAGAAGCTCCATCTATCTATCGACAAATTTTCAATTATCTACATCACTATCAGTAACAAAAGGAGGATCTCTTAAATGATTTTTAGCCTTACTGCTGTCTTTGTAAAGGTATACTGTAAAGGATATTGTGTCTAAAATTGGCTTTCTATTAAAGTTATGTCATATTAGAGTTCTTTACTGACAGCTATAAACCATAATTTAATTTTTAAAATATTTATTTAATACTGGACAACTTTTAGATGATCAGGTAGAAGCCTTGGCAAAAGCATCCATTATGTATCCTATAGGGTTCCAATTCTTGTTATGAGACACTGTTTTAATAAGTGTAAAGCACCCTTGATACAAGGAGTTTTAGCGGGTGGAAGGGGTGGCAATTCGTATATAAAGTGAGCTAAAAATATGCTCCTTACCATTTGTACCAGAAGAGGATTAATTTTTTGATAAATATTTTTCTAGTTTTTAGTTAATGTAATGAAAGAGAAAAATATTTAGTGGTGTAAGATGTCTTTGGCAGATGCATCACCACGTTCAAGCAAGCAAAATTTAATAGGCAGCCAGTACGCATAAGATTATTTTCACAACTACAAATGAAAGAATTTAAAAGTGGTAGAGATGTTTAAGTATTAAACTTGTTTCCTGTGTGTTTAGTAAGAATGTTTTGTGCTTCCTCAAAAGCTTTTATTTTCTGAGAGAGTATCTGCCCCTAATTGCATAATACACACACAACTAGCTTTATATCCAAAGCATTCTGGTCTATTATCTCCATGAATGATTCAAATCACTGGTAGACTAATCCTGCTCCTATTAGATACGTAATGTGTGTTACATAAACTATCTAATTATGTTTTTAGATTTTAACATAAACTTTAAATGTCATGACAGAAGGAAAATCAGCTGTAAAAATGCCTCTTACTGCTCCGTATTTATTCCCCACCATTGACTTCCATACCAATTTTGCAAGTCTAAATAAAATGCTAACTGACACCCTTGCAAGCTCAGGCTGGTACAAGGGTATGAAGTTATGTTCTTTCTTCCTGACACATCCTCCTCCTCCACCATCACCAATTATAATGAAGAGGGAATCAGAGATGGCTGACAATTTCCCTGATGATGCACGAGACTTCCCATTGCCCACCTGCAATGACTCTACAATGTTGACAGTAGTAGAAATTTGTTTTGGCAGCAAACTAGGATGCAACTCAGACACATACAGTAGATAGTAAATATGTGCAGTAACAGAGTGCTATGCCTACCACTTCCTGTGCCCTGAAAAAGACATATTTTTTTGTATGGAGCTAATAGCATAAATAAATCATAATAATGGAATGTGTGTGAACATGACTGTAAGGTCATAGATTGCTTGGCATGTCCACTATTGTCAATGAGCTTGTGAGAGTGTTAGAACAATGAATATGATGGTTAATTGGATTTGCTGTGTGCATTCCAGAGGTTAAATATCACTGATTAATGGTATGGAGCAGCTCCAATTTGAAACAAACTTCTGGCAGAACATAAAGAATTATTTACACCTAACATCTTCATTTCTTTTTTAATAATAATGCTGAATGTAGTTTGATCATACTATGAATCTTTACTAATAAATATTGTCTAGAGTCTACATATTATCAATATTGGTATGAGGAGATCCTGTAAACCAGTGGTGATCAACCTCAGGCCCATGGGCCAGGTCTGGCCCCCAGAGCTATGTCATCCAGCCCACAGGGCTCCTTGTGGATCTGTGGAGAGCCCTGCAGGCCATAGCCCTGCACTTGCTAAACTGGGCACACAGGATAATGTGAAGCCCTATTCTGGTGTGGAGCCCCTGGAGTCTGATCCTAATCTCCACATGCTGGGATCAGGCCCCAGGGCCCCACTCTGCCTTCCTTTAGACAGGATTGGGCTCCAGCAGTGGGGAGGTGGTGCAGGGCCCTGAGACCTAATCTTGGCATGCGTAGGGTCCTATCTATCCTGCAGACAAGCCCCACACCATTTATTTGACTTATGGGGCCGAAAGTATGAGCACTATTGCTCTAAGTTATTTCAGTTCAGCTGAAGTTTCCAAATACCTAAAACTTTATTTAAAATATTTCCTTGCAGAGTCTACAGGGAAGTATTTTAATGTTCTCTGAATGCTGTACACAGCTCGAGGTGACCCAGGTATCTGGGCCCAGATATGAATGTAATTAGAATCAATTCTAATAAAAGATATCAAATTCACCCAAGGAACCTTGTCTGGACTAAACATAGACATTGGATTTTTGATACATTATAATCTGCCTGGCAACTGACTCCCCAGCCCAGCCCAGCCCAGCCCAGCCCAGCCCCTGGCTTCTTTACTTTTCATTCCATCCAGGAAGAGCACACACCAACTGCTGAAGCTTCCTTAGCCTGACAAAGGGTTTTTGAACCCGAAAGCTTGCTTAATAACTATTCTCCAACCATTTGGGTTGGTCTAATAAAAGATATCAAATTCACCCAAGGAACCTTGTCTGCCTATATCCTTAGACCAACACGGCTACAACCTAAACCCCTGCATTAGAATCAATGAAATTTCCCTCTGTGTACCTAAATGGCTACTCATTGGCCAGGCATGTACACAGCTATTTTTGTGCACCCCTTGTGGATATGTACATGCACTTATGTGTAAGTCACAAAAATATCACTGAGCAAAACCCCTGAAGGATTTCAGAGGAAATATTTCCAAAAGTTATCCGCAACGTATTGTATAGGTCTTATAGTTGCCTGCATAGAGAAAACTGCCTCCATAAAACATAAATTGCAGATTAACTGTTGACAGGCAGGACAGGCTTGCAGTTAAAATACCACATTAGAAGATATTCCTGCTACTGATCTCCTGGATGACCTTGGACAAGTCATTTAATCTTTCTGTTCTTTAGTCATATGTGCTACCTTTCATCATAGAATCAAAGAATCTTGGGGAAATAATGCTGAAAGGGATCTCTAGAGGTCTTCTAGTCCAAACCCTTGCTCAAGTCAAAATCTTCCCTGTCTTAAACCATTCCCGATAGATGATTATGTGTTTTTTCAATGTGCACTAAAAACTTTCAATGATAACTTTTATAATCTTTCCAGGTAATCTATTTCAGATCTTAGCCGTCCTATATTTAGAAAATTATTCCTACTATCCATCCAGATTTGCAAATTAAGCTCCTTTCTGTTGTCTCATTCCCTGTGGACCAGGAGAACACTTGATCACCGTCCTCTGTACAGAGCCCAATTTGCATTTAAAGAATATTATCAAATTCACTCTCAGTCTTCTGTTCTCTAGACTAAATAAACCAGCCTTACCTGGAATCTTTTATATACTCATAATTTGTGTTTCTTGCCTTTAAACTCATTCCATTTTGTCCACACCTTTCTTGAAATGCAGTGCTTAAAATTACACACAGTACTCCAGGTGAAGCCTTACCTGTGCTGCATCACTTCCTGTGTCTTAAGACATTTTTTAATACAGGGGTGGGCAAAAAACGGCCTGTGGGCCAGATACAGCCCATGAGGCCATTCTATTCAACCCACAAGGCCCCTCTAAAATTTAGAAAATTATTACCTGCTGGTGGCTGCCTATCAATCTGACAAGGCACCAGCGGCAGAAGGAGCCAGTGGCAGGACCCAGCAGCAGGAGAAGCTAGCAGCAGGACCTAGTGGTGGCAGCAGCAAGGCCCACCCAGCCCTGCCCCACCCCCAGAGCCCAATCACAAGTTTGTGCCAAGCAGAGGCTTCTGGCCTGGCAACTATGGCACTGTTCCCCTGCCATCCCTCTGTCCGGGAGAGTTTCAGATAAGAACAAATGGATAGGGGAGGGGAGGATCACTGGTGATCACCCCACTCTTTGGGAGCCAAGCCAAGCTGGGCTGGCTCCATGCCACACTGCATGGTTCCAGCCATGCAACTGAGTACCCCATCCTGCTAGAACCAGCCCACCCTGGCCAGCATCATGCGGTTCCCAGCTGCATGGCCAGGATGACATGGCATGGCATGGAGCCACCCTGGCCCAGCCCTGCCTGGAGGGAGGTGAGGGTGGGAAACAGTGGTGAGCAGGTGGGTGATGGGAGCAGCGTCGGTGAGTGGGTGGACAGGAGTGATAGCAGTATCTTGGAAGCAGTGGCAGCAGTGGTAGGTGGGCATATTGGACGGAAAGTAGGGAAGCAGCAAGGGAAGGCCGGCAGTGATGGCAGGGGAAGTGGCAGCAGCAGGGGAGTG
>NW_005841908.1:193868-240893 GCF_000455745.1 Alligator sinensis
GGCCTGTGCCAGTGCCAACCCAGAACAGGGTGGCAGGAGTGCAGAGCGTGGGCACAAGATCTGCCTGGCTGCATCACATGAGGCTCACATGCAGTCCACACAAACCGCATGCCTCTGGGGAGAGCTGCGCATGATGGAGCCGGCAGCCTGGCCCAGCTCACTGCTACACTCAGGTCATGGAGAATGGCAGGGAGCTCTGTACTATGGAGCTGGGCTGAGATTGGTCAAGCAAGACCTACCCACAACAAACCCGTGCTGGCTATCCCTCAGGATGTTGGCATCAGCCAGTCCATTAAGGATGGCCTCTTTAATAAACTTTTCTAAGATCTTCCCCGGGACAGAAGTCAGGCTGATGGGCCTATAGTTTGCTGGATCAACTTTCCTCCCTTTCTTGAAGATCGGCACCAGATTGGCCTTCTTCCAGTCTTTGGGCACTACAGTAGAGTGCCAGGAGCTTTCAAAGATCCGTGCCAGAGGCTGAGCTATGATGCTCGCCAGCTCCTTGAGTACCCTGGGGTGTAGATTGTCAGGGCCGGCTGACTTGAAGGTATCCAGCCTCTCAAGGTGTTCCTTCAAGAGGTCAGTGTTGATGGAGGGCAGGGGATCTCCCTCACCCGGACCTCCCTGTCCCGTAGTGGACATGGGCATCCCATGAGACTGATGAAAGACTGATGCAAAGTACCCATTTAATAGGTTGGCTTTCTCCTGGGAGTCAGTTGTCAGTTGTCCCACCTGGTTCAGCAGGCTTTCCTGGTTTGCTCCCTGCAGGACCGGACCAGTGCAGAATATTCCTCCTTGGAGGTGACTCCCATCCTCCATCCTTTGTAGGCCTTTCTTTTTAGCTGCAGGAGGTCTGCTAGGTCCCTGGAGAGCCAGGGGGGCTGCTGTGCCCTCTTGCTGCCTTTCCTCCGAGATGGAATAGAATTAGCTTGTGCATTGAGGATCGCTTCCTTGAGGAGCAACCACTCTTCCTGAACTCCCCTCCCACTGGGGTCATGGTCCCTTAGGGCCTCACTGACGAGCCCTCTGAGCTTGTCAAAGTCGTCTTTCCTGAAGTCAAGGACTTCAGTGTTGCTGACTGACTTGCCAACTTTACAGCGGATAGGGAAGGGGATCAGCTCATGGTCACTGTCACCCAGCTTCCCATCGATCACTAGGTCACTGATTAGGTCATCCCCAGTAGCCAGTACCAGGTCGAGCAGTGTTTTACCTCTTGTTGGCCCGTAGACTTCTTGAGTCAGGTAGGGGTCATCCACACATGATAGGAAGTTTGCGACCGCTTGGATTTTGCTGAGTGATCTTCCCACAAGATGTATGGGTAATTGAGGTCACCCATGACAACCATGGTCCTAGAGCATGTGGCCTCAGCCAGGTCCCGGGAGAACTCCTGGTCAAGCTCTTGACTTTGGATTGGAGGTCTGTAGTAGACTCCTACCGTTGTGTCCCCTGTGCCATGTTCCCCACGGATTTTAACCCAGAGGGTCTCCAGTCGTCTACCCTGGTCACCAATGCTGGGATCCTATGACCCCAGCTGACTTCCTGCCTTCAGGTGGGGGGCTGGACTCAATGATCTTCCAAGGACCCTTCCAGCCCTAATGTCTATGAAATCTATGAGAAGAGAAAGACTGAATTTTGATCTATTATGAAATTGCCTCTAGATACACTATGCAAACACACATACATCAGGACATTTTTAAACAATAAAATTAAAATAAGTTATAGTAGATGTTTGATTTTTTTATTACATGATTTGTTGGGTATTTTTCTGATTTCAAGATAGCAGCACCCTCTCTCCCAAAAGGAGTACTTCCAGGGCAAGGGGAGGAACTTCTGGTGGCAAAGGTCAGGAGTTGGAGGTGGGACTTCCAGTCCTAAGATGGTGACCAAGGGACAAGCACCCGGCAGGGGACGGGGCTACCTTTGCAGCCCTTGACAGCTCACCAAAACTTGTTAAGTGGCCCTCCAGATGCAACAATTGCCCACCCCTGCTTTAAAATCAGTTGCCTTTTTTGTTTTTTCTGCAAATATGTTATCCTGTAGACTCATATTTAGCTTGTGACCTACTTCATTCTAGTCAGTCATTTCTCATTTTGCATTGGTAGATGTGATTGTTCTTTTCTAAGTACAGTACTTTGCACTTTTCCTTGCTGAGTTGCATTCTATTTATTTCAGACCATTTTTCCAGTTTGGCAAGGCTATTTCAAATTCTTTCCTCCAAAGTGTTTGCTACCATACTCAATGTGCCATCTGTAAATGTAATGTGTACACCCAAGTTCAGACTCTTGAGTTATTAATGAAGCACCTGATCCAGGACAGGTTCTGAAAAACCCTATTCAATATCTCCTCCCAGTTTGACAACAAGCCATTGATGGCTACCCTTTGATCATGGGCATCCAACCAGTTATTCACTTACCATTAGTTTTTTTCATTTAGACCATTCTTAAATTTCTTATGAGAATGTTGTAAGAAACAGTGTCAAAAGATCTACTTGAAGCATATACAGTGTATATATATGTGCTCCAGGAGTGGAGGGGGAGTGTGCATTAATTAGAGTGGCTCTGAGAGGCACTCTAATTAAAGTGCCCAAAGCATCATATGTATCAGCATCCCCGTGCTGAAACATGGTGGCAGGGGTGCTTTAACTAAAGCTCATTGAAAAAGTTTTAGTTAAAGCATCCCCATTGTCTTTTTTCAGCGTAGGGATGCAGATAGACATGACACTAGAATCTGCTGGAGTGCAGTAATTACCATGCTCCTTCAGACTCAATTAATCCAGTCTGCTCCCATGTGCTGTAATTACAGCCCATTGAAGCAGCCTCTGCATTTGTATGGGCAACCATACATTCCATGCTCCCCTATCCCATTCAGAAGGCTATCACCTTGTCATAGAAAGAAATCAGGTTGGCTGGGGAGGATTTACTCTTGATAAATTCACATTGACTGTTACTTATCACTTTGTTATCCTCTAGGTGCTTATAAATAGATTATTTGATCATCAGCTCTATTATTTTTCCAGGTGTCAAAGTTAGACTGATGGATATGCAATCCCATGGGTCCTCCTTTTTCAAAGGAGGGCATCATATTTGTCCTTTTTCAGTCTTTTGGGACCCTACCTGACCTCCACAAATTCTCAGAGATAATAGCCAATGGCTTTGCAACTACCTCAAGCAATTCTTTGAATACTACTATACGTTTCTTTATCTTTCTTTTTTTTTTTTTTTACAGTCTGGGCTTAGAAGCAGGACCTATCTTGCATGCATTTGAAAAATGCCTGGTGCAGTGAAAGCATGATTTTGATTGTGGGTTTCCAGAAACTAGTATAACGAAAATAATGGGTTTTCCACTTTTCTTTGAAAGTATCACTCAATGCTGTGTTTGGAAATTTTAATTATTTGAAACTTAAACATAATGGTTTGACTGCAGTGTTTGAAATAAATATATACTTATACTTCTAAAACTAACCAATCAATGTATATGTTTGTTTTAAATTATAATCCTAAATATGACTGTTAATTAAAAATCATTGCAACTGAGAAGAATATTAACTCATATATAGCATGCAGTTAACAGAAGCAGAACTAGAGTCAATTAGTGGAATTAGGTGGTTTTTCTACTGAAAAGCAGTATCCCAAACTAATTGTTCAAACCCATACAATCACTGCAAATATTACTAATAGCATAATTAAATCTATATAATGTTGCTTTAGAAGCACTAAATTGACTTAGTGATAGGGGAGTAGATTGGACCTGTGCTGAGTTTATTACTATTGTCCATGTCTCTTTATATATTTTGCTATCTCATTTATAGTGGAAGTAAGGGCCTCAACTCCAAGTTTTATACTTTTATATATTTTATAAATTTTATATAAGTTGTATATGCTGTACATGTAAGAGGTCTGGCCAGATGCCTGATAAATCCATTTATGCCTGACAAGTAACATTTTTACATGACAGAAAAAAAATCAAAGTCTATGACAGCATATGTGGCAATTCTGCTGATACCATATCAGAAATCTGCAGCCATTCTCTAAAGTAGGGATGTCAAAGATACAGCCCATGAGCTGGATTTGGCCTGGGGAGCCATAACATCCAGCCCCTGGTGCTGGCCCTGGATCTTCAGTTGACCCACAGGCAGCACACAGCAGGGCCCAGATCAGCCCCACACACAGGGCCCAGGATATGCAGGGCCCAGGACAAGCGCTACACATTGTTCTCACTCCAGGACCTGTGCTGCAGGTGGCATCCATGCAGGCCCAGTCCAGAATCCCCCTTGCATGCTGAATCCAGTGCCCATGGTGCCCACTCAGGCTAGTCCAGGGACATGAGCTGCATGTGGTACCTGCTCTGGCCAGTCCAGGATGTTCGCTGTGTGCAATGTGGGTCCTGGAGCAGGCAGCAGATGAAATGCAGTCTTGCAGCAGCCAGAAAGGGCACTAACTACAGTATGACTCTGTGTGTGTGTGTGTGTGTGTGTGTGTGTGTGTGTGTGTGTGTGTGTGTGTAAATATCCCTAGCTTTTTTCTCACCATATTTAATTTGGTTTCCAGCAGCATTATGTGACTTTGGGCAAGCCTTTACCTTACACAGCCCTATGATTCTGTGATCCTGTAGGGGAACAGTCAGTCGATGATGCCCATCTTATTCAATATCTTGGCTGGGCTATAGAGATCCATAGGGCGAGAAATGGTGGTAAAAGGAATCCTGCACCTTTTGAACCCATGGCTGAGTGGCACTATTCTGAGGAAAAACAATGGATCTACTATTCCTTTTTGACAGACAAAGGGGACTGCTGGGTCCATACAACTGTGGATCTTCCACATCAGCTCTGTACAGGGGTGGTAGGCAGTTATTTGGACTGAAGGACCAAAACTCTTTGGTAAGCTATTTGGTGGTTATTTGGACCACGCTTTGGTGGTTATTTGGACCACTAATTTGGACTGAAAGACCAAAGCTCTTTGGTGAGCTTTGCATGCTGGGTCAGCACCCCCAACCCACCCTGCCTGCAACAGCTCACCAAAACTCCCTAAGTGGCTTTTGCCATGTGCTTGGCTTGGTGAATGGGATAGGGCTACGGGCAGGTGGGGGGCAGCAACTGGGAGCAGGATGGGTGGGCAGGGCTGGGGCTGGGCCTGGGATTGGGATCACAGGGCAGTGACAGAGCAGGGCTAGGGCCCAGGGCAGAGCCACAATCCACTCCCCACTCACCCCTGCAAGGAGCACTGGTTCTATGGGCAGGGGTGTGTGGGGAGTGAATAGCAGATCTGCCCCAGGCCCTGGCACCACACTGTCACTTCTCAGAGATCCTAGGGTCTCCATGAAGACCAGCCCAGAACCTGCTCAGGCAGGGCGCATTTGGCTGAGAGGATGGGATGGGGCCATGGGAGGGTGGGGAGTGGCATCTGGGAACAGGAAGGGAAGGGGGAGCAGGGATGGAGCTGGGATTGAGATTGTGGGGCAGTGACAGTGCAGGGCTGGGGCCCAGGGCAGAGCTATGATCCACTCCTCGCACGCTCCTGCCTGCAGAACTGGCATCCATTGTAAGGGTGTGTGGGCAGTGGATCATGGCTCTGTTCTAAGCCCTGGTCCCACGCTGTCACTGCCCCACAATCCTGATATCAGCCCCAGCCCCACCTGCCCATCCCACTCTAGGATGCTGCTCCTTGCTCAGCTGTGGCTCCATCCCATCTGCCTGGCTGAGCATGCCCTGCCCACATGGATCCTAGTCCAGTCTCCATGGAGACCCTGCCCACCCACTCCATCCAGCAGTGGATGAGCCCAGGGTGCCCAAGCAGTAGGGCCAGGTCAAGCAGCTGCAGAGGAGAGAGGCAGCAGCAGCTGGAAAGAACCACCGCTGTGGGGGATGCCAGGAAGCAAGTCTGGCTGCTGAGCTGCCCCAAGCCCGCTGCATGCTTCAGGGTGGTGGACTAGCTACATGTGCCACGGTAAAGGCTGATCCCCATTCCTGGGCTGGGTGGGGCTGAGGGACCCACCATGGGCCAGATAAAATCTCTTAGTAGGTCAGATCCAGCTCACTGTATTTTGGACAAAACATGGTGGCTGTATTTTGCCCACCCCTTTTATACAGTGTCACTCAGAGAGTTTGCATGAGGATTGTAGAAATCTTCCCTAAATGCTTCTCTTTCTTCATGTAGGAAGAACTAGTAAGGTACTGTAGGGTCCTAGTAGCAACTTTACAGCTAAATGTAAGGGCAAATGTCTTATTGGCCCAAATCTAGTTTCCCTTTAGGTACCTAACTGTTGCTCACACATCTAAATGTAGATATACAAGTGGCATTTAGTTATTAATCTCCTGTGAAAATGGATTAAGCATGGTCAGAATGGAACTACAATGGAGGGCCACGCTCTGGTGTGATTCAGTATTGCTAGAAAATTGTTAAGCCTCTAAACCATAGGCGGTCAACCTATGACCCACTGGCCAAATATGGAGGTTTGGAATCAGGCCTGTGGAGCATACCCCAGGTTAGGAAACTGTTGGTGGGGGAGCAGTGGTCATTAATATGGCCACCCTCCCACCTCTGCCAAATTCCCAAACCCTAAGCCCCACACAGCCAGTCAGAGCTCGGCTGCAACCCCTTCCTCTCATGGGACCAGGCCACATCCCTCCCCCATGCCAGATTGTATTGGTGCTAGGCTATGGACTTTTCCCTCCACTACAGGGCCAGATTGGGTATGGGCCATGCTTCCTTTCCTCCCATGGGGCCAAGCTATATCCCCTTCCCCTACAGCACTGGGTTGGTCCTGGGCTTCCCTCCGCTGTCCTCCATGTGGCTAGATGATGTCCACTGTGTCCACCCCACGTGCTGATTAGGGCCACCAGCAGGATCCAGCCCACAGACAGACAGGGCACTGCAGGGGAAAAAAGCTGAGCACCGCTGCCCCAAAATATTAGCTGGGGAAAAACTAATGATAACAAGAAGAAGGTCCTTTTATCTTTTAACCCAGTAGCCTAGTGGCTATAGAAGTTGTCCAGAAACTGGGAGACCTGCAATCTAGGCCCACCTCAATTTGAACCCACATCTTTTTGCTTCAGCAAAGTTTGCTAACAATGGGCTGGATAGGGCCTCCATTACTGCTGAAGCTGGCCCACTGGGAAACCAAAAAAAATATCATGAGACTAGAAGGAGAACAATTCAGAGGGAATCTTTCTCTGTGGTTAGGTAAGATGATATTGTCCAGGGCCTCTACTTCTGCCCTGCAGTATTTCTGCATTTTGCATTAAATATTCATTGGATAATGGATAGTACTGTGAGCAGGAAAGGGAGAGAGAACCCAAAACACTCTCATGAGAGAGGCAAAGATCAAGAAGCATGCTGGTTTAAGTGAAATGATCACAGTGAGAATCAGTGGCAGAGCTAATCTTGCATCCTAACTACTCACTAAGCAAGGTGCTACTTAGCATGAGTAAATATGTCAGGATCAGTACCATGTAGCTCTTCCATAGTGGGTATAATACAGATAGCAATGGATGAAACCTGGCTGGGTGGCAGCACTATGGAAAAGGACTTGGGAGTCTTGGTAGATCACAGACTCAATGTGAGTCTGCAGTGTGATACAAATGCACAAAAGGTGAATGCGGTTTTGGGGTGCATTAGATGTGTGGCGGACTTACCAATGCAGCCCGGCTCAAACGGGCTTGGAAAATCTTCTTTTCAATTGGTGGAGCCTGTCCACCAATCAGGTAAGGCCTAGGCAGTGCCGGCCCTTCCACTCACATGGAGGGGGGGCAAAGAGCCTCCTGGACCTGATTGAAGCCTGCATTCTGCCAGTCCAGGAAGACTTTGGAGGCAGAGCCTCCAGAGTGAATTAAACGAGCTGTGTGCCCAGCATGTGGCAGATGGTTGAGGGACAAAGAAGGAGGTAGGACTAAGAAGAGCTAGGGAGAGCTGCCTAGTGGGTGGAAGCGGTAGCCCAGAAGAGCCCTGGAAGACCTGCTTGGCAGGGCTGGAGCAGCAAGTGGCTTTGGCTACACCCTCAGTGGTTTCATAGATTTCATAGATTTCATACACATTAAGGCTAGAAGAGACCTCAGAAGATCGAGTCCAGCCCCCTGCCCAAAGAGCAGGAAGTCAGCTGGAGTCATAGGATCCCAGCAAGATAAGCATCCAGTTTGCTTTTGAAGGTGTTCAATGTAGGCACTTGAACCACCTCCGGTGGCAGGCTGTTCCAGACCTTGGGGGCTTGGACAGTAAAGAAATTCTTCCTTATGTCCAGCCTGAAACCGTCTTGCAGTAGTTATGACCATTTGACCTAGTTGTCATCCCTTGGGGCACTCTGGTGAACAAACGTTCGCACAGATACTGGTGGTCACCCCTGATCAACTTATAGGTGGCCATCAGATCACCCCTGAGCCGGCGCTTTTCCAGGCTAAAGAGCCCCAGGGCTCTCAGCCTGTCATCGTAGGGTCTGCTTCCCTGACCTCTGATCATGCGTCCCGGGATTTGCTTGAGAAGCATCTATGGATGCAAGCCAGCGTTTTGGTCGCTTTACTAGCCGCAGCATTGCACTGCAGGCTCCTGTTCATCTTGTGGTCAATGATGACCCCCAAGTCTCTTTCTTCCTTAGTGCTAGCCAGCATAGCACTGCCGAGCCTAAAGGATGCTGCGGGTTTTTTCTTCCCAAGGTGGAGAACCTTGCATTTATCGGCGTTGAACACCATCAGATTCTCATCTGCCCACTTGCTGAGCCTGTCCAGGTCAGCCTGGATCACCCGCCTGTCTTCTGGTGTGGATGCTTTGCCCCAAAGTTTGGTGTCATCGGTGAACTTGGCCAGTCCACTTCTGACTCCAGTGTCCACATCATTAATGAAGGTGTTGAACAGTATGGGTCCAAGGACAGAGCCTTGGGGGACCCCACTGGTCACAGGACACCATGATGAGTGACTGCCATCAATTACTACCCTCTGGGTCCGACCACGGAGCCAATTTTCCAGCCAGTGGATCATGGAGGACCCAAGGCGACAATTCACAGAGTGGTGCATGGGGCTTGGGAGCTGCAGGAGGCAGCACAGGTTCCTGGACATCCGGTACATGCGGCAGTGCATGGAGCCACCAGAGCCTGGGAGCTGCACATGGCAGCTTGGGTCTGCTACCTTCAGCATGCGGCAGAGGACTTGATGCATGCAGTAGTGCACGGCATCCCAAACCCTAGGAGCAGCGTCAGGCCACTCGGGTTTGCATCTCCTCCCTGGCATGAGGCCGGGCACCCGGGAGGCACCAGCGGGGTGCAGTGGTGGTCCAGCCGTCTGGGTTTCAGGGCCCACACAAGGTGGCTCGAGCCCCGACGAAAGGCAGAAGGCAAAGCCTGGGTGTCAGGACCCACACGAGGTGGCCCAAGCCCCAATGGAAAGCAGAAGGCAGAGCCCTGGGCAGCCCTGACAAGGCATCCGCAACTCTGGGAGTCTTCTCAGCATGCTCCCCAGATCAGTGAGTACCCGGGAAATGGGTCCCCACAGGGGAGGAAGTCCAGAAAGGGGGGTCTGAAAGGATTAGGGACTAGGTGGGCCCATTTGGGCTGAGGAGGTACTGGGACCCTCCTCCCCCTAGGAGGGTGCCAGGGTTTGGCACTCTAGGGGAACGCCCAATAATCTCAGCCATGTGTGTACCTGGAGTGGGGAAAGACTTGCGCCTCCCATTTTGTAAATAGTTATAGATAGATAGATAGATAGATAGATAGATGCTTATATTGTTATCCTCCAATGTGGCCTGGATTATGTCAGCAAGTTGAGGGTTATTTGTATCTAATTGTTGTTATTGTTCTTGCCTGAATTTACCTGTTGATACCTGTGTTTATCTGCCTAGCTATATTTACCTGTTGTTGTTGCACACATTTACCAATAGTTTCTTATAAATCTGAAAATAGCTGTGTCAGTTGTGTATTAATAGCTATCTTTTAAGTTTCCCTGTAAACATTAATAATTTGTATTTAGTTAAGCTATTCCTGGCCCTGGCCTGACTCTATAGGCAATAGAGGGAACTGGCCAGTATTTTACCGATTCCTCTCACAGCACTTCTGCCTAGCTACCTATCTCTTTGAGGGGGGAGCACATATTTGGGTGTGCTTGGGTAACAGGTGCAAGACACAGAAGATGAAAGTGCCTCTCTGCTCAGGCTCATCTGGAGTACTGTGAGCAGTTCTGGGCTCCACATTTTAAAAAAGACATGGAGAAGTTAGAGGATCCAGAGGTGGGCAACAAAGATGATGTAAGGCTTGGAAGTCAAATCGTATGTGGAGAGGCTGAAGGCAGAGGCAGATTTACCGTGAAACAAACCATGAGGTGGCACAGGGCCCCCAATGGCAGGGGGCCCTGTCACCAACACTGCCGCCACTGCTGCCAGGGAGACTCCCACATTTGATTTGTGGCCCTCCTTCCTGTCCAGTGGGTTGTGGACTTCTTCAGCCATTCCAGCTAGAAATTCCAGCCACCGCCTCTGCCCCACGGCCGGTGTGCCGCGCTAATTCCCCTGCAGATGTGCGGTGGTGCAGGAAGTGGGGCCTCGTACCCTGCTTGGATCACAGGGCCCCACTAACTATAAATCCTCCACTGGCTGAAGGAGATAGGCATGTTCGGCTTGTGGACAAAGCATTTAAGGGGACACATGATAGCAGTCTTCAAATACTTGAAGGGCTACCTTAAAGAAGAACATCTTTTATCTCTTGCTGCAGAAAGGAGGATGGGAACCAATGGCTTGCAGTTGCAGCAAAGTAAGTTTTGATTGGCTATCTGGAAAACACTTCTTCACTGTTAGAGCAGAGAGGCAATAAAATAGACTGCCTAGGGAAGTTGTAGACTCTCCATCACTGGAGGTGTTCAAGAAGTGGTTGGACAGCCACTGGTTGGGGATGATCTAGGCATAACTGCTTATGTTCTACTGGGGGTATTTCCCATGCTTCCGGGCTTCACTGTTTGTCTCTGCTCCTCGTGTTTTGCTACATGTTTCAGGGTGTTTTCAAGTCTCCCTCAGAGGCATTGGGTATTGGCTGCAGCCAAGGCCAGGAACTTTAACTAGAGTGTGCCAATGCTTCTGCCGGGACCATAGCCAGAGTTTCCTGGCTAGTAGGTCTTGCCCCTCCACTCAGGGTCAGTTTGATTGCCATATTTGGGGTCAGGAAGGGGTTTTACCCCATGGTCAGATTGGTACAGCCTGTGTGGGTTTTTACCTTCCTCTGTAGCAAGGTAGAGGTAGATCTAGGTAGACCTGGGATCTTTTGAGCACGTATTGACAACATGTCATAGAAGCAGGACATTGGCTGCTGTGGCTCCCTTGCTTTACCTGTGACTGGTTAGGGTGTTAGGCTTGTGTTGTGTCAGGGTTGGTAGTAGTTTTATGTAGATTTTGGATTATGTTTTGCATGGGATGGTTTGGATAGGGATGATCCTGCATCAGGCAGGAGTTTGGACTAGATGGCCTCTGTTGGTCATTTCCAGCCCTGCTACTCTATAGTTCTATTCTGGTGGAAACCTGCTGTATGTGAATTTCCGTGCTGTAAAAGCTGGACATGGTTTGCCAGAATCTTCCTTTCCTCTTCTCCTCTGAGAGCCAGGATTGGACTAGTTGTGTTCTAGTCTTTAACGGCTACCATGGAACAATGCCACCAGCATTTTACTCATTATGAGGTAGAGTAAAATTAAATTAAAGCAAGATTTTGTTACTATTACTCTTGTTCAAGTTCATTTGGACCTTATTTGTCATTAGTCACCCCTACAATTTGAATAATAGTGGGCTTTATTTCCATAACTATGTTAAATCATGCTACATTAATTTGGAGTATACAACATAAAGGTTTTAAGACATGAAATATTTCCTATTTTATTTTACTAAGAAGTTTAAAAAATACATTTAAAAACATCTTGGTCTTAATGTAGAAATAGTAATAAACATACCACCTTTAAAAAATCAGTAATTTATTGCTAGTTACTTTAGCTGAAAGAGAGCAGGCATAAAAATAATTACTACAAGTCTAAAATATGTCTAATAAAGAATAAATATGCAATTTGGAATCAAACAATTATATTGTTACAGTTTAAATTTAAGGGGGAAAGGTAAGATACTGTCAGATTTTAATTACTAGAGCTGCATAATTATTTAATTATATAATTAATAATACAAATGTATTAAAGGCAGGATAATGTCTTTGAAAAGTTTAAAATATATTGATTTTATGTTCTGCATAATTTGTTGTCTATTCTTATGTTGAAATGTATGGTATATTAAAATGGTGGTATTTTTAAATTACATTTGGTTAATTTTGTAATATACCTAAAGAATAAAGTCATAAAACAAACCAATTATCAAAGCCTACACACACACACACACACACACACACACACACACACACAGAGTTGTTCTGACGTTCATGCCCTGGCCAATCACCCCTTATAATTATTTACTAATCATATTCTATCATTCAAATTACAGGATTACCATATTGTAAAAAAATCATTATGTTAATGCTAATACAGCTGCCATCCCTGGCCTCTCCAGACACCCACCTGTAGACAGGCAGCATGTGGGGTGAACATTTGGGTCCCAGACAGGTATATCAGTCTGTCCATGTGCTGTTAATAGCAGGACTGGAACTGTACCGTATATTCGTATAGTAGATTGAAAATGTACACAATATACTGGAACTATGCCTAGTTACTTGGCAAGCAGAGTCAAAATTCTGTGCCATGTACACAGTGTGCTGGGAATATACCGTCAATACCCTTGTATTTCTCAATCACAAGTGAATATCTATATTTTCCAAAATACAAACCTTAGCACAACAGAAAAGATAAAAATAGGTTTACAAGAAATACACCATAACTGCTATACAGCATGCAAAACCAGGTCTTCATTACCTGTACTAAAACAGGGATGAACAAATGGAAAAAGAAGTGAGGAAAGGAGAGAACAAAATTGCAAGAAAAATATTGTGGAGGGGGGTCTTCTTTATTCATATTCTATGTCTAGCAAACCTCTTTCTCTTCTCCAAGAGGAAAAGGAAATGTTTCCTTCAGTCATTCTGGGTATGAACTTAGTGGGAGGGGAACTGATAAAAGATTTTATGCTCAGACTCACATATGGAGACTGTGCCACAGAAATGTGCACTAGATCTCTTGTTTTCCAACCCATCTCCTTGGCTGGCTTCTAGGGACTTTTTGCACTGGGCACTGCATCCCCACTGATTCACTCAGAAATAGGGATTTTAGGCAAAAAAAAAAAGATTTTTTTCTTTTACAGAACCCCTGTGAAGCTGGTAGCTGATGATGCCTGCTACCTATTCCAGCTTTTCATATAGCCAAACATGCCAAACTTTGTGTAGAGCCTTCTGTATAGTTATGGATAGTATCATGTAAGCAATTTACCTTCCTTTTCTTACAGGTATGGGGAAATGCACATGGATTAGCACCATCACCCTGGAATCTGGTGAGGGGAATTTCATCCCATAACTATTTTCTGCAGTCATGTTTATCAGGTGCTGAGTATCTGATGAACATTCAAAGTCCCCATTGACTTTAATAAACTGCATAAAATTTCACCATGTGCACTAAATTCATACTCCAAATTAAACTGTAATCTTTATTTAATGTGGGCTGCGTTTTCCTATGCATTTATATGTCTGGCACAATTGGTTCTTTCCATACTATCTGATACAAATGGCAGTAACGATAAACGGAATAGCTCAGATACTATTGGAATGGGGCAGCTTTGGACTTTTAGTGTAGAATACGCAATAATATCTTGCCCAGTGTGAATACAGTTTGTTAGATCTAAGAAACAGGGGCTTTGGATAAAGGATTATCTTTAATTATATTATTGGAGGCCTAAGCAGAAAGCTTCCCTTAACTTTTCAAGCAAGTTTAAAACTTATTTCAGAAGTGCACTCATAGCAGAAGCTGCTGTTGGCAGTTTTTAATTTTGATCTACCTGCAATAATTGTAGTGCTATTAATGCTAGCGATGGAGGTTTTAATAACCCTTCCCTCTCTCCAACTGTTTTATTGTCATTCTAATTGGTGGTGCATATTATATTGTTGTTATTCCTAAAACTTTATGCTGTAATCTTCTGGGGGCGTAGCTCAAGAGTGATTCAGCTGTCTTATTTTCTAGCTCTAGGAAGTAGGACCTTATTACTGCCTAGCTACCAGCTCCACAGCTGGAATTCCAGCCATTCTGAAATCCAGCTCAAAATTGAACTCCTTGTTTTCAGCTCACCTTCTATCTACAGATTTCTTTCCCTGTTTTAACTGGGGTTCTCCTTTGAAATTCCCTTTGATCCTACAGTAGTGCTTCTTGATTCTCTGTCCTAACACTCTCAAGCTGTGTGAAAAATGTATTTCCATATACATTCTGTGCTGTTAATTGAAGGTCGAAGCCCCTCTACTTAATTTGTTGTGCCTCAGTTTTTTCCATATGCAAAATGGGTACAACACAGGTACATGAAAATTAACTAAGCTTTAGAAATACTGAGGCCTTTGCATGAAAGTTTTTCATTAGGGTGAAACATTATTACTATTATAATTTCCTCTTCTCTGTAATACTGTGCAAATATATTTAATTTATGCCTGTATTTAAATTACATTTTCTTTTTTCTAATCCAGTCCACCTCTCAGCACAGTCCTGCCTTTTCTGCTGCAATAACCTCTTCTGTAACAAGTTATCGTGTCATTTTATCTCTTGCTATAAAGTGTTTCGAGTGCCTTTGTATGAAAGATGCTGTATGAAAATGAATGGAATTTTACTGGTTTAGCCTGAAGCAGGTGTTACACTATAAAACAATTCCCCTCTTCTCTCTCTCCTATACTTAGCTGTCATCTTTTTTAAACAGATGTTACATTTGTTTTGTTTTTTTTATGTTATTTATCAATCCAGCAGACAAAACCACTTGGATTCTGCAGTTCTTAAAAAAATGCAAGATCTGCTTCTATTAAACAAAGTAAAAAATGAGATAAATGGAAGGACCAAAGGATCTCACAATAAGTCAGATATGGAAAAGACTTCTTAGGTCATTTTGTCCAGCCCTCCAGCAATGCAGGATAATTTCCCATAGCATGTTCCCTGTAGATTGTGGCTTCTAGTTCTTCCTGAAATCATCAGATTACAATGGTCTTGCGTCTTTCTCTGGCTCCTGCATACATTGAAAAAGTGCTTTTCTACCTCCAGTTTTTTAGGAGCAAGTGTGAACTCCTTACTCACCTAAGAAGTCCCAGAAACTTCAATAACTTCTTGAGTAAGCAAGCACAAACCAATAACACTCCCTAGTGTCCCAGCACAAGCAACATGGGAAAACATTTCACAGATATATCTCTTGGCCTTGGGGACCCAGAGGAAATGGAGAAGGTCAGAAGGATGAATTTTTACACACTATGTTGATAACTTACTAAAATTATAGTGATTTAATTATGTTCATCTTCCTCTGGTGGCAGCTGCTTGTCACACAGTGGATGGTTGAGGAGATACATAGTAGGAGATAAAAGTCTCTTGCTACCTCTGGCTGAAGTTCAGTTGGAGAGAAACTTAAAACTGTGTGGTGGCTTATGTGAATTGAAGAGAGAAGCTTCATTCAGACTCCAATACCACAAAGCCACTACAGCCATAACTCTTACTGGCTTTGCTGGCTCTTCCAGAGAGCAGTTAAGGACTGAGTGGATGCATCTATATGAGATGTTTACTGAGCAGCTGCCTACTTAGCTCCACAGTAAAATCTCTGCATCTACATGGGTGGCCCTATTAGGCTGCAGTAAACTAATAAACGTTGCCATAGGTTACTACTTGTAAATACAATACTATCCTGTGGCAGCATTATTTACTGCATAGCAACATGCGTAGATGCTGATGGGGCTGGCTAGGACATGAGGGTACTTCAGTAGGAGGGCTGCCTGCTGGCTAGCTCCATGCTGAAGCACCCTTGTGCTCCAGCCAGCCCCTCTGCAGTATATGGAGTCAGGTCAGAGTAGCCCTGGGTTGGCAGGCTCATTGTAACATCAAAACTTCTAATCATGAAAAATAATGGTGAAATCACAAGCAGGATAGTGACTTCACATAAGGGCTGTGCTGATTAAACTTACAGTAGTGTAATGCACAGCCACAAAAGGATATGTACCAGCAGTCTCTGCAGCACCAGGTAATTTATCATTTGGAGAAAAAACATAATGGAGGCTTACCCTTTTAAATTATTGTGAATATTTTTCCATTGTTTGCCCACTTGTACATATAGCAGGATGTCACAATCTCTTATAAAAGTTTTGCTTCACTGAAAACATTGGTCTTCCTCTTCTTCCCTGCACAAATGAGGAACAACTGACACTTGGAGAAGTTCTCCCTGCCATACCCATATTGTTTTATCTCCATCTGATGCTACCTGTCTCCCATAAGTATCTTTTTTATCTTCAGTCTGAGTGTTGTATGACTACTGGGTCATGGGAAACTTCACTGAGATGGAGGCTGCCCCAGTTCTACAAATAATCTACTCTTCCTCATCCTTGCTTCACTGCTTCCCACTTTAAGAATGCAATTTTCCTCACAGTGAAAAAGGAATAAAAGACATACTTTCCCTTTTCTGTGCATATTGTGTTATGATAGGGAAGGGTTTTCCACCAAGCCAGTCATAGTTTTTCTAAATCTTCACATCGGTGTTTTCTCATTCCTGGAGTTAAAAGCTTATTTTGCGACAATTCTACTACTAGCAACAGCAGAAACCAAACCAAACCCAACCTGTCAGTTCATATTGAATGGATACTTATTTAAGGAAGACAGTCCTAGACAGATCAAAAATGGGGCCTCTGACTAATTTACAAGGGAGTATACCAATTCCTATTTTGCAGCATCCTGTGATAGATCTTTGTGAGTAAAGTTTTGAAAGTGCTTGGGAGCTGTTGGTTAGGTATCTCTCACTAAAGTATACTTATGATGATTCCCTTTAGCAATTTTCTTTTGCGCTTACAGAAATGGGTCAGCATCCAGAGAAGCAATGTTCCAGGACCAGTCTCTGCATCCTGTCCTTCCTCCATTCTATCCATCCCCACCTCTACATTCAGTAAAACCTTCCTGCCCATCCAGATTGAACAACACATGCAGTATCAAAACAGCCCAAATTAAGTCCCTAGATAAGCTCTAATTTTGTGGGTCAACAGGGGCTTAGTTAGTGTGCAGCATAGCTAAAGTCCCTAAATCAGTTTGGGCATTTATACACATAGCTTTTTGTGCTGCGACACGCTGGACATCCAGTGCATTGGAGCAGACTCAATTAATCGAGTCTGTTCCACATGTGAGCTGATGTACCCGGTGCTGTGTCACACGCATTTGTATAAACAGCGAAATGCATGTCAGTGCTGGGGAAATGGAGGTGGTGCGCTTTTGAATTAAGATACCTTTGATGTGTTTTAGTTTTCTCAGCATCATTATCTCAGTGCTGATGCGCATTTCACTGTTTACACAAATGTATGCGATGCAGTGCCAGGCACTTTCAAAAGTGCCTGGTGCTACATCACACATCTAAAAATGCCTTTTATGACTACTCAGCACAAACTGACTGAAAACTATTGATTTCACCCTGAACTGCACCTGTGATTGTCAACAGTGAGTTTGGCCCACTGTTTGCCAAGTAGATTTATTTTGGCAAATTATATATGAACAAAGCTTTCTTCAGTAGCATCATATACTCCAACTAAGGAATTCTTAAGGCACTTATGGAGTAGAGCTCTGTATCTACAGAGCATGTGTGCAGGGAAACAAATGTTTCTCCCGGAAATTTGAATAGGTTTTGTAAGGGACTGAAGATCACTAATACCATTTCAATGATTATATTGCGTTACTGTGTTTTAGGGAACAAGAACAGAAACTTAGCACAGAGGCAGGAGCAGGGCAGTTTTTTAGAAGGGTACCAGAAGGGGTCAAGTGCAGCCAAGAGAAAACAATGGGAAGTGAAACATCAGCTCCTTGACCTTTCAGAATCAAAAATGTTAGGCAAGACTGACTGGGCTCATCTATATGTGTGCATTTACTGCACAGTAACCAAAAGTATTGTGCAGTACGAGCATGTGCCTACACAAGCACGCCCGTACTGGATGGTAAATATGGTGACTTACATCAACTTGCACATCAACTTGTTACCTGCATCATTTGGTATCAAAATTTACACCCAATTAGTTACTGTGCAGTAATGCATGTGCAGATGCCTTACTGTGCAGTAACACTGTGTGTATGGACTGACCTCAGACTAACTTTATTCCCAAGTCAGTCCACACACAGTGTTAATGCTCTTTAACACCTGCACATGTAGACACTGGCCTATTTCCATTTACTGTGCAGAAATTTACTGTGTAGTAAATTTAAGCCGGAATAAATGTATGTGTAGACTAGCCTACTAAGGATGAACTGTGTTAGAGTGGAAACTAGTGTAGTCTTTACAAAAAAAGGTGGGGATAGGTGAGGTAAAAGAGAAAAAGCATTTGAGAAACGGGGTGCTAAATCTAGCGTACTTTGCTTTAAATTGGATGTCACCTCCACAGCTGCACAGCCATATAATCAATTGTAGAAGCATGTGATAAAAATATCAAAACTTTTTCATGTTTCAGTTATTCCCCTCTAAGTTTATATAAATACTGATACACATATACGAACTCACACACACATGCATGTGTATATTTTTTACATCCTGAGCATTCTAGTCCTTGTAGTGTTCGGTTCAGAATCAGTGGTTATGGGAAGATAAGATAAAACAGGGGAATCAGAGATGATATTCTTTAGCAGAAAAATTGAGTTTTCCCCCTTCTACCACAAAGAGTTCTGAAGAACAAAAAGAGTATTGATTAAGGGAAAAAACAACAAAATATCTTTATCTCCCTCAAATAAACAGGACTAGCTGCGTTTAAAATCAAAGATAATCTGATTTTGATTAATGGCAAATGTGGATGGACGTAGGATTTTGAAAAGGGGAGTGCAGATGGTATGGTACATCATCACATATAACACAACACATATTTTTCTCCAATTAAAAGGAAATTAGAATCTTTACTAAAGAGCTAGGGGCCTGGGGCTATATTATTCAGTTTAAGATCAAAGCATAAACAAGTTTAAATTTATTGGAATGTGCATTAATTTTCTATATCATATATTATGTATAAAACCACAACAAACTAGGCAAAAATACTGAAAAGATGCTTTTCATCAATCCTGTAGTCATTAAAATTAAATATACATCTCTTTTTCAGATTCATAAGACAAAATCTAGCCTTCTTGATCTTGACACTGCTTCCAATGCTTCACTGAATTGAAGAGCAACTAAACATGAGCACACAGGCTCCTACAATTGCTGTGCTTCAGCAGCTTCCTGAGTCTTGTGTATCAGCATCCCCATACTTAAAAATGGCAGTGGGGACATTTGAACTAAAGCTTGTTGAATGAGCTTTACTTCGTGCACCCTTGCTACCATTTTTAAGCGTGGGGATGCAGATACAGGAGATGTGGTGGCACTTTAATTAGAGCGGCTCTCAGAGTCGCTCTAATTAAAGCACTGCTCCCCCCTCGTGCCCCCCCCATCCTTGGCACATGTGTAAAAGTGCCCTTATTTACACATATGAGTTGATATTCATTTGAGTTAACATTTCCACACCTAAGTTAATGCTTTTAGCTAGAGTTAAAAACAGACTGCTGGGCTATAATGTAGGACCAATATTACCAGGAGCAGCTAACAGACATCAAAATTGCACAGGAAAGGCTGAAGGTTAATTACCGGAACAATAAGACCATTAAAAATGAGAGAGGTCATTAACACCTGTGGAATGAAGCATTTGGAAGAAGGCAGGTAGGTTATTGACTTATTTAATGATGCCTGAATAGAAATGCTGCTCTCACTGCCAGGCAGGTGGTTTTAAATTTTGGGTGAATCTGGCCCTGGTGCTTCATCCTGATTGTACGGACAAACTTGTAGATCCAGGCACTGGTGAATTAAAGGTAATATTATAGGCTATCAGTAGTCTATGGGCTCCTGGGGTAAAAAGGAACAATCTTTACTCAGCTGTCTAATATAAAACTTCCATGCTCAAAAAAGGCAAAGCCCCTTGCAATATGCAAAAATGAGGACACACAGTAACAAAAAATTCTAGCATTCAAAGGGCCAATATATCAAAAGATGAAAAAAGAAAATATGCTAGAAGCTTAATTACTTCTAAGCAGGCTGATATATACAGTTTCCCAAGGTGCCAGATGCTTTTTTTAGAGGAACATGGAAAAGGAGGGAAAGTACAATGGAGAAACTGGGTTATTATTAACTGTGGGTAACATTTTATGCAAACATAGATTGTTAGTGACACATTATTTGAATAACAAGTTATATTTTTTTAACAGGTGCTAGAAATCAAGGAGCTGATTTTTAGTTAGAGTGCACTGTTCAATATTTGGACTACTATCCTGTGGCTCAAGAGATATGTTTTGGTTTCCTGCTGTCCCACAGACATCCTTTTTGACTTTGGTCATGACTCTAAAGTCCATATTTACCAAGGTATTTAGGTTCCTGAATTAATTTGAGGATCTGAGCCCTAGTCTTTTTTGTGCCTCAAATCTGTAAAATGGATATAATTGAATTTTCTATCTCACAGGAATATTGTGAGGATAAATACACTATGATGAATGGTATGCTCAGGTAGCATAGTAATGGGAGTCTATAAGTAACAGAAACAAACGTAGAGTATGCACAACTCAGAGTGAAGTTAATGTAAAGTTGAATGCACTGTCTGCCTGAAGGTCACACACTTTCTCAAGAGTGTTTCATACCACAGGCTACTAGAACATTTTTCTTCTTTACCACTTGTCCAGTGAAGTCTCATTCCTATGTTCCCCAAATGTTGTGTTTACTGCCTAAAAGATGTTTGAATCTTTGATGAAAGCCCCACCGTGTTCTATATGTGCATTTTTCCTTTAGATTTGTCAGAAGGACTTATTCTTTACTAAGTTACTATTATTAGCGAAGAAAGAGAAAGAAAATGAACCTTACATTTACTTAATGTAAAGCAACTGAATTATATACATTATGAGGTCGAATTTAGCAAGATACTGGGCACACCTACATGTGAAATTAATGAGAAACAATAAACTTCAGATTTTATTGGTCCCAGGCACATCATTTCAATGTGCACCTGGGACCTCAGCATGTTGGGTCAGGTTGAAGCAACCCTCATTGGCATGGTACCCTGGGGTCAACCTGCCAGCCTGGGGATGCTCTGCCCACCCAGCCCAATGCACAGCAGAGGAGCTGGCTGGGGCATGCGTATGCTCCAATGCAGGGCTAGCCAGCAGGAAGCCTCTGCACTGAAGCATCCCTGTGCCTCAGCCAGCCACATCAGCATCTACACATGCGCTGCTGTAGAGTAAAAAAGTCTGCCAGAGGATAGTATTTGTAGTTACGAGATAGTGTTGACAAGTACTATCCTGCTGCAGAGTTAATTAGTTTACTCTAGCCTAATTGCCCTGCATGTGTAGACCCCGAGATGTTTACTGAGGAGCTAATTAGTCAACCCTGCAGTAAACATCTTGTGTACATGTGCCCACTGAATACCTGCAGTTCCCACTGAAGTCAGTCGATGCCCACCTGAAAACCATTCTGCTTATATTCTTGTGAATTGCACAGCTGATCGTGAATCTGGCAGATCAGCAGGTGGAGGCAGAATATCTTAAAATATGACCTTAAAAATAAGTCTCTGCTGGGCTCTCAGATGCAATAGGATCAGAGAAAAATTATTTTGGGGTAGAGATATGTTGGCCACAGTAGTTTGCCATAAGTAAGGACATTCCAAGAGATCACTAAGAGGACAGTGGCAGCAGTGAGGAAGCATTACATGAAGGACTAGTTGGATTGCAGGTGCCAGCTTTTTACTGTCCTGGAGGGTGGTTTGGTGCTGACTAAGGATTCAGAGGTCACCTACAGCATGCCCTCAAAATCTGAGGTATTGGAAGATTGTTTTACCTGCAATCTAAGCCATTTTCTGAAAGATTTATGCTCCAAATCAACGCTTTGCAGCACTGCCTGTTTTATTAGAAAACCTTACAGAGCTAAAGGTGTATTTTGTGTTCTTTCATTTCTCTGAATCACAGATTTTAAAAATCCTTCTCACCACTGCTGCTTCACAGTGTAAGCCTTTTGATTCTGTTCTTCATATATTTTGTTTTTGATGCTAGTTTCAACTTGGAAACAACCTCCTACTCACCTTAAAACATTTATTAATTAATTTCTATTCTCTCTAAAATAATGTAGGTGAGAGAAGGAACAATGGTCCCAGCTTTGGTCCCAGTGCAGACAGAAAATTTCTTTGAGCTTGGGTTTGCATATCATAATTTGGCCTAACATTGCAAGTTCCTGTTACAAAGAGAGATCCCAGGAAAACTTGGAAACCAAATTATAAGAAATAGCCTATAAGTTCTTGGTGTGAAAATGGGCTGTCAGAACTATGCTAATAATTTGCAAATTAAAGATCAGAAACTCTAGTCACCAAAATGGACATCCTTCAGAGAAATCAGGAGTCTTCCCACATTTAGCAGAGGAAGAAAGGCCAGTATTAAAGGAGTAGAACTCCCATTTAGTTACCAAAATAAATGGCCAGGTTTTCAAGAGATCATCATGCTAAGTTTATAAGTATTTGAATATAAGGATCACAATGTAAACTGTTAGAAAATAAACTTGGACAATGTGGTTTCTTCTGGCAGTTTTGAGCCCTTGAAAACTTGAATCCTTTTGAACATGAAAGTATGATTCTAAGTGCTGTGGCTGATGTACTGTATTCCTCAGCCTCCGATGCTGCTTGTAACATTTGATTAGTAGGCTGGTTAGCTGATGATGTTTTTCCCCCACTGGAAATGTTAATTCATCAACACCAAAACTTTCATAGGAATGTATGTACTGGTTTTAACAGGAAAAGTTTTCTAAGCTCAGGATGGAATTTCTGAATAAAATGAGAGGGGACCAACCCTCCATTCCCCCTTGCATCACACCTTCCACACCAAGAGTAAGCAGTAGTTGGGTAACAGGACATTCAGCTTCAGTGTAGGAAACCAAGTTTCAGGATCCTGGCTGGGTTTTTGGTTGTAGCCATCTTGTCTAAGGACATAGGCAGGCAAGGTTCTTTGGGTAGATATGATATCTTTTATTAGACCAACTGCTTAGTTGGAAAAAAAGTTCTTTGCAAGCTTTTGGGTATAATCACCCTTCTTCAGGCATAGGAGAAATCCAGTGAGCCCATGTGTTCACCCGTGGGAGAAGTGTATCTGCCTTAGCCTGCAGCCTGACCTGTGTGGCCCACTTTGGAGGGGATGAGGGCTGGGGCAGTGTGCATTGTGTATTGCAAGGACCTAGACACGGGAGCAGCTGCCAGCAGTGCAGTGACACCTGGGCTGACGTGCAAGGACTCCAGCCATGAAGGACCCACCACAGTGCAGTGGGAGGAGCTGGGGATTGTGTGTAAATTCACTGTGCATGAAGGTCATTAGCAGTGTTTGTTATAAATATTAAGCAATTTATTAAATATTAAGCATGTTGTAAATATTAAGCAATTTATTTGTTAGTGCTTCAACGTCTAATTATTGTTCACACTTCTCCTTTAACCTATATTTAACCATGACATGAAGATGTGGGGAGAAGTGGGCATGCTAGAAGGGAGGAATAGGCTGCAATCGGACATAAACAGGTTACTGGGGTGGGCGGATGAGAACAGGGTGGGTTTCAACACTGATAAGTGCAAGGTACTGCACCTGGGGAGGAAGAACCAGCAGCATACCTACAGGCTGGGGAACTCCCTTCTCATCAGCACAGAGTCAGAAAAGGATCTTGGAGTCATTATTGATGCCAAAATGAACATGGGCCGACAGTGTGGGGACATGGTCAGGAAGGCCAACTGCACCTTGTCATACATCCACAGATGCATCTCAAGCAGGTCCAAGGAGGTGAACCTCCCCCTCTATGCAACACTGGTCAGGCCGCAGTTCTCCACAAGAGAAGGCTGAGGGGGGATCTAGTGGCTATTTACAAACTGGTTGGCGGGACCAGCAGGCATTGAGGGAAGTCCCTGTTCCTTCAAGCACTACCAGGAGTGACTAGAAATAATGGTCACAAGGTGGCAGAGGGTAAGTTCAGACTAGATATCAGGAGGCGCTACTTCACTGTCAGGGCAGCTAGCATCTGGAACAAACTTCCAAGCGAAGTGGTGCTGGCTCCTACCCTGGGTGTCTTTAAGAGGAGGCTGGATGAACACCTTGCCAGGGTCGTTTGACCCCAGTGCTCTTTCCTGCCATGGCAGGAGGTTGGACTTGGTGATCTGCTCAGGTCCCTCCCAACCCTACCAACTATGAAACTATATCACACCTGAGAGGTTATTAGTTTGTGAACCCAAAGGCACCCAAGTGACTATCCCCGTACCACCAGTGCTCCTTTTGTATACTGTATATAAAGTTATTTGGTAGCAATTTGTAATTTGTATTCACTTTAATTATATCTTAATCTGTATATAATTAAATTGTATATAATTAAATATTTGTAAATAATTATATTGGTGGTTGCAAAGAGTTTGTAAATGTAAAAGGGGCCCTTCATGTCAGAAAGCCCCATTTCAGCTCCTAGGACAGCCAAGTGAGGCTTATGCTACTGGGTACCCCAGGCTTTCAACACTCAGACATGGCATGTGGGTAGTGCCATGTGACAGGTTTACATTAGCATCCTCATACCAGCTGATGAGTACAGTTGTCAGTACTTAGCATATCTGTAAATCAAGTGGTGAAGGACAATGACCTTAACCCACCTATGCTTCCCTTGACTCATCTGGAAAAGTCAAATGGGACAATGTAATCCTTTCTTCCACCTACCTCATAAAGATCTGGCATAACTAAATGTATATGTACATATGCAAACCAATATCCATGTCTTAATGCAGATCTGTGGATGGTCGTGATTTCCTGGCCTTTCAGTTTTATCAGACTTGTAGCAAGTTGACAGGCAGAAGCTTGCAGCAACCTGCACACTCCCAGATGTAGAAGCCTGCAGGCTAATGGAGACTGAAGTCCAGCTACAGGCAGTAGGCATTGATTATAGACTGCCTAGGAGGACCAGAACAGCTGCAGAGGTTAATTAACTGGTCCACAGGAAGCTAAAAGACTCCTGGGAAGAAGAACGGGAGGAGAGAACTGGAGACAGACAGACAGTGTCAGAGGGTGGAGAGAGAAGCCAGGCTCCTTCCCAGGCTCTGGTAAGAGACCTAGGGCCACAATGCTGGATGCAGCAGCCCTGTGCGACCATGAGAGGGAACTTGCTTGTGGAAGAGAAGGAGGACTCCACTGTAGCACTGAAGGAGCTGCTTAAAGCTGGCAGCACCCTCTCCGAGGTCTGTGATGAGACCTTAAGACTGTGAGGTATCTTCTATGGACTATGTTATTATGTGTGTGATTCAGCACTGATTGATGTAGGAGACTTCCTCTGGGACAAGTGTGCCCAGAAAATAAGGGCATTTTTACATGTGCTCTGGGAGGGAAGCAGGGGGTACTTAATTAGACCACCTCTGAGTGCTTTAGTTAATGGCCTTTAGTTAAAGTGCCCCCCACCACCATTTTGAAGTGTGGGGATGCTGATACACAAGACATGGAGGCTGGCTGGATGGCAGTAATCACCACGCTCCAGCAGACTCAATTAATGGAATCTGCTCTGATGTATGGCAATTGCAGTGCATTGGGGCAGCCTCCCAGCTCATGTGCAGGCATCCTAAAAGATTGTTTGGGTGAAGCAAATCCTTGGACCCATGACAAGGCTACTATCTATTCACTTGAAGGCGGATTTGGAACAGACTGTTCATAGACTTTCAAAGTTGCACAAGAACAATCACCAGTAGGGGAATAATCTAGTGCTGTTCTGTGTGAGCACATCTATGTATCAAACCAAGTAGATATCATCAATAATATTATTTGACTTTTTTTAATGTGAATATGAAATAAATGCTACTTAATGTCAGACTGGTGGCTTTTGCCTTCTTTCCTACATTCAGTGAAGACAAAATGAAATGCAACATACACCTTTCCCTTCAGAATCAGTTCTCCAAAATTGGGGTGCATGTTTTAAGTAGGGAAGCTATTTTCTTTACTGGAAAATCAGTAAGCCTAGAGACAATGCATATGCCACATGGCTGCCAAAATGGTGGAGTACTGTGCTAAATTTCTTACAGCCATAGCTACTTGATGACTTCTGTAGTTTGTGTGAAGCAGCAAGCGAGCTGCTGGCAGTATCTTGAGGCTCAGGATGTGGAAACACGGCTTTATTTATAGGAATGTATGTAAAGGACTCTTTACAGTAAAGGTAACAGTTTTGCCATGGCCCTTGCAAGGGTCTGGGACCTAACTTTGTGTGACATAGAATAAGTCCCAATGGAAACAGTGTCCAGGAAGTGTGACTCTAAGAAGACAGTCTGGATGAGACAACAGGCACCAGGAACTTCCTGGTGCTACATTTCCTGGATAGTTTATGTTCCCAGGAAGACTTACTCTGTTACAGTCAGCCATGACTTTTTGGAAAAATCTTTTTTTCTACACTTTACCTTCCAAAAACAAGATGTGTATTTTATTTGGAGGCATGTTATATGTGAGAAAACAAGATATATAAGAAAAGTTAAGGTTAGACTCTTGTAAGCAAGAGAAAAGGAAATGAGAAATGGTGGTACAACAATCCAAAATAGAACATGCAGAATGCAGATAAATATGTACAAACAATTGTGGAAGCTACAATATTTCACTTATCTAAGTCATCTGAGAGAATGATACCCTGGCACAAACAATAGGAAAATCATGTTCTGTTTAGACAACCGAATGTAAAGTCATAGTCACCTATGAACAATATTCAGAATGTTTCCTTCTCCAGTCTGATATTTATTCTTTGTTAGAAAAAAGACTGTTATTTTGGGGAGTTGAGAAGAAAAGGTCCATTTGAGTCTTTCAGAAGTTTTGGTAGTTGTTTTATTTCCCCCATTTGTATAAAAAATATGGCTAGAGGAAGAACAGTTTAGAAAACAATATCATGCCTTTATCTCATCATTTATTTTGCAACTGAAGACCATTATATCTTAGAAACATTTCACCCCAGTGTACTCTCTTCAGGGCCATGAAGTTTACTGCAATGAGTACTGCGCTATTGCAAACGTCAGTGGAATGTGAAATGTTTCATCCTAAGGGTGTATGCTTGCTGATACCGGCAGGACTGTTCTGAACATATGCTGTACATCCATAGGACATCTGTGATGAATATATCCCAGATGATAATTAAACAAAGGATCGTCAGCTCTAAAAGGAGGAATTCTATCATTGATGCTGAATGATCAAACAATTACATTTCACTTAAATAGCATCCAAAATATCTGTGAAATTTACAAACATTAGTGAGCCTCCTCCTGAATCTGAACAATCTTTCATTGGAGAAATCTGAAGGTAGAAAGATATAGGGAGGAAGACTCAGCCAGATCCCTCTTGCTAAATATTCTCTTATATTGTCAAGAAAGCTTCACATTGGCTCTTCTTCCTATAAACCCTAGGCTCCTAGTTACAGGACTTGCCATACCATTACTGTGACTATACAATAATTTTTTGCTGTTTTTTACTGTTACATACTTTTTGAACAATGCAAGGGTCCAACACAGACAGCAAAGTCCTGCAGTATTTGGAAATTGTTGGAAGACAGGAAGGCAAAACCTGAAAGCATCATATGCTTCTTAGAAAAAAATCAAGTCAGTTAAATCTGGGGGAATAAATTTACTAATGGAGTTTACATCAGAGATACCAGAGAACAACAACTAGCCCAATAGTTAGGTTATTCAGGTAGGCAGTGAAGAATTCAGATTCAAATCTTTGCCCCACCTGACTCAGATTAAGGATTTAAACCTGAGGGAGGGGGTTTATTATGGATGAATGGTGTAACCATTTGATTATTCTATGAGTATCAGCCTTAACTTTTTTCCATTAACAAGCTTAATTTACCTTCTGCAAAATGAGGGGAAAAATATTGGATGTTTCATGGGATGCAAAAATAATTTCTAACCTACTTGTAATCTGAAGTTTTTATAACTTCATTTTGGCGTCCCAACTACTACTAAGGCCTTCTACATAATAAAGTTACTTAGAGTTTACTGATACTTACTTTTTCATTATGCAACACTGATGTAGTTTATACAGGCTTTCTGCAGACTGTTTTCAGGACTTAGAGACTCATCCCTAATGACTGCATTAATATTTTCCAATAGGGTTTTTTGTCACTTATATCAGTGAGGAGACTTGAACCTCGTTGCTAAACAGTTTCAGGCACCAGTACCCTAACTTTCAGCCACAGTTTGCATATTTATTTGATTATGGCAGGGTTGAGAGAGATTTTTAATTTTTTTTTTCAAAATATTAGGAAAAGCAGAAAGTCTTCAGGCAGAACTCCCTGAGATAAATGAAAAGTAATACAATTCTTTAAAAAAAAAAATCAAATACTAGAAATTTTGCTTGGATTTTTAAGACTAGTAACACTGGAGCATTGTTGTAGCTGTGATGGTCCAGGAGATGTGTAAAGGAAGGTATTTTTCATTGCATTTTTCTTGGATTAACTATACATTTGGGAGAGATGTTATGCAAAGTTTTGGGCACAAAGTGACATTCTTCAGGGAAAGAAGCAAGTGCAGCCTATGCTAAGATAAAACAAGGGCTGTTAATTCTTATTAAACTACTAGCTGATTTACCCGTTCTTCTCTCGGGTTGTTATTTTTGTAATTGCAGTGTTTGTTTATTTCCAAAGAATTTAGTACAACATAGTTAGGTAAAGAATATTGTTTATTTTTAAAGAACATTGTACAACATATTTAACATTTAATGTTTAACGTGGAGTGAAAAAAAGGCCAGTGTCAATATAATAATGACAACTGAACTGAATTCACTGCATAGCAAACAGAATGGTACCAGTTTGTTATCTGAGAAGCGAAGTAATCCCAGTCAATGGAAGCCCCAGAAAGGGTCAAGTGAAAAATAACCTGCCAATAATTTTCTTTGGGTGGTATTCAGTGATTTTGGAAGGTTTAATGTAGATAGGACCAGCTATTCTTCAGTAATAAGTGAACATACATGCATACATACAGACATACACTTCTTTTATTTATATATATATAGATCATTCCATGTATTATCGGTAAAGTGGAAAACTCTAGTTAGAGTTTTCTATCAGCCTTACTGAATCCTTGTTTTATTCTACGAAGAAGAGAAAAGTACTTACTTGTACCTTTATACAAGTAAGTACTAAAACTAAGTACTAGTACTTAGTACTAAAAGTATTACCTGGTCTATTGTCTGCAATGGGAAGGGAAACTTTAGTATTTGAACTATCTGGAATTCAGAATTGCAGAGTCAACCCTCAAAGCTGATATAGAGAGAAGAAGTGGCTCTCTAAGGTAGGAAGGCTATTAAACGTCTTGTTCACTTGAAAGACAAAGAAGTGTTTATTGCATTGGTGATGTGTAGGAGTTGCATGTGGTTGCATGTGCACATCCTGAGCTTGTCAGTGTACCCCCTGCAAAAAAGTGCTAGCAGCGGCACCTGTGGGTGGTCACCACTCGCCATGCCCCCCTTGCCACTGACACTGCCGATGCTGCCAGCAGTGTAAGCAGGTGGTTTCCGACTGCTGGTTGGCTCTCTCTGCCCCATCCCCAACACTGCTGTAGCTGCCTGGGGGAGCTTGCCGCTCACTGCCCCCACACTCCCACCACTGACACCTCCTCTGCCAGCTGCGGGAGCTCCCCATGCCCCGCAGCCTCCCCATGCCCCGTAGCCTTCCCTTGAATGTGGAAAAACATTTCCTCTCAAAATCAGCTTGTTGAGATCAGGGAAGGGTGGGATACAACTTTCTTTTTTCTGGGTTTTTTTTTTTTCTTCTTAGCATTCTTATTTTCATGCATTCTGTTGTTCTTTTCTCTCTCCTTCTAACAAAGAAGTAAGGGCTGACTGGGAAGAAAGGTGGAGGTAACAACCTCTCTGTTCTGCAGCCCAACTGAATTCAAGCAATAGAAGGATAGACCATAATAATGGGAAAATCTTGACTCTTCCTTCCTAATGAGTAGCCTTAGAGTCAAGGGGATTGTCATGGAGCCTGAGAGTCCTATGAGAACTATCCAGGAGTCAAAATGAGCATTGATGAAATTCATAGGTGACAGTAAATGGAGAATTCTTGCATATGCAAGGGGGGTAAAGTTGTAATAGAAGTGCATTAAGATTAGTCAAAAATATAATCATCTTGAAAAATAATCTTATGAGTACATGATAGATAGTATGAACCGAGGAAGAGGAAAAGTTAGAAAAAAATCTGGGAGGTATTAGTAGAGAGCAAATTAGGCACTAGCTTACAGTGCATTATGGCTGACAAAACAATCTTCAATTTTGTGCTGTCTATGCCTACGCATCATGCTATGAAGCAGAGATTTCATAGACTCCCCATCTCCTTAGTTCTGATATACCCATACACCCACCAATCATATACCTTTCTGGGCACAACTTAATAGAAAGATCCTAGGTGGGATGTCAAGACAAGTTTAGAGAAGAAAAAGTCACCCTTGTGAAACTGGAGTGACTGACATAAGCCCATATTAGAACAGCTAAGCCTTTATAGGAAGTGAAGGATATAATTATTGTCTAAAAATGTGATAGGTTTAAATTCCAAGGATCAGAGGAATTATATGCTATTTTGCAAGCAACTTCTCAGGGGGCATCTGTCACACAGTTTGTTGAAGGTAAAAAGAATCCAAGAGGTCAAAGCAGTCCACGTCACTAGAAAACCTTGCAGGACTATACCTTAAACTATCACATGGGGATTTATGTAGGTATAATGGGGTTAAAATAAAAAAAAAAACCCAGGGTAAATTACTCTGAAGGACATGCGGCTGTATATGGGAAAGATGATCCAGCAATTAGAAATAATTGGGCACTTTTACGCATGCTCTGGAGGTGGGGGTGATGCTTTCATTACAGCAGCTCTGAGAGCCGTTTTGATTAAAGTGCTGCAGTGTTTCATGTATCAGCATGCTGAACTTCAAAATGGCAGTGAGGGTGCTTGAACTAAAGCTTGTTTGAGCTTTAGTTCAAGTGCCCCTGCCACCATTTTGAAGCACAGGAATGGGAGGCTGCTGGAGTGCAGTAATTACCACGTACATTGGAGCAGCCTCCCAGTTGCTCTACAGGTGCCCAATAAGATGGAACTTGAGAGGCTTGGGTTCAATTCCCTGTGTTCCTATAGGCTTCAAATATAGCATTGGGCAAGTCAGTCACTTGTGGCCAGTGACCTGCTCATCTCTTGCCTAAATTTTTTCCAGAAATGATCTGCTTTGCACGTGCCCAGAAATGGGTCTTTCCCCTCCCCAAATTCCTGAGCTGCCTGATCCTGTAATTTACCTCTCATATGTTTGAATAGGTCAATGCATGTTTTTGTGTAAAGTAAACTCTCATGTTAAGTATGCAGGTAAGTGTTTCCAGGTCAGGGACATTACTATCTAATACTTCAGCCTTTATTCCAAATGGAAGTTAAGCTGAGTTTTGCCTAAGTTGGAGCTGCAAATTCCAGCCCTTAAACAGAACTGATAATAAGATGCAATGTCTTGACTTTCTCCTGGGTGTGCTTGGTAGCTGTGTTGGTCTGAGACAAAAAGACATACAAAAAAACTGGAACCAAGAGCTCTAATTTTTTGTATGTCTTTTTGACTTTCTCATAGCTTCCAACTTGATCATAACCTGAGCTTAACAAGCAAGAAAAGCATGGAATCAGTCCAACAAGAAAGCAGCTGGAAGCAGTGGAACCAACATACATTTTGTGAATAAATGCATTAATTAATGACTTTCAACATCGAATGGAATATAAAACCATCTCAAATGCACCAACCATATCAATATTTCACTATTATGAGCCAATGAGTTAAAGAAGGAGCCAGATCTTCATCTGTCTAAAATAAAATTAGAATTAAAATATTTAAATAAATATTGACATTCTATTAAAATATAATATTTAAATGTATTTAATTTGATGTATAAAACCAAGTCTCAAGATTCTGGATCAGTACCATATTTAAAAACAACAACACTCACATATACATTAAATATCATCAATGTTAAACCATTTGCAAAACTGCTGTAATCAACTACCTATTTAACAACAATTTTGTAGAAAGTCAGTCCCATGTAGCTCTGTTTCCTGTCTTTTAGATCTTGAGTTCTTATCTGCCTTTGGCCTGTTACTATCTTCACTGCATTTTGGCTAAACTAACAACTCAAGTTTAAAGTTTAGCTCACGTAAATTATTTTACTTGAAACTGAAGCAAATGTGGTGGCATGGTTCACACAATCATCTACTGCAATCCAGAGTGCTTACAACATTATTAAATCAACAAGTTGCCATGAAAAAAAAAAAGCCTCTCATGGTTTTATCCATCCAGAAGCTCTTTATCAAGCTCTCTCCATTCATGTAAGGATAGTTACATTATATACACATTCACATTCATGTATTACAAATGTATAAATAAAAATGGGAGAGGCATTTGTCATACCTATAACTGAAGCCTTTCCCACTGATTACAAATAAGGTAAGTTAAAATAAATTCCTGTCTTATGACGGAAGACTACAATATATCTATTAAGTACTGGTAGAACCTTTCTTGCTCTTCTTTCTATATCTTAAATGCCTCAGAGTCTCTCAAGAGTTGCTGTTGGGTTGGTTGGTATTTTCTTTTCAGGCACTCATTTCCATGCAGTAATGTTACACTTGCCCATAATTGCTACTTGCAATGTGCATATCTACATTGTGTAATGCACCCCAGAATTTATTTGACAGTGACTAAAAGTTTGAACTGAGAACAGGTCCCATTATGTTAGGTGCTGTATAAGCCCATAGGAAGATGCACTTTCTGTCTGGTTTATAGTATAAATAGACAAAACAGGCAAAAATAAAAAGAATAAATTACTTTTCCTATTTTACTGTGGAGAACAGAAGTGCAGAAGAAATATATAAATTGTTCACAAACCACATAAGAAGTTTCTGACAAAGCCAGAAAACAAGCCTAGATCTCCTGACCAGGAGAGAACTTAGAGATCTTATTAGAGCTTTTAAGTTCCTTTAAAGTCTTACCCCTCTGGCTAGGGACAGAAGTTACACATAAACTGGTTTAAGTGATCAGAAACTGGTTTAAACCTGTAGCAGAACAGAAGTTTAGTGCACATAAACCAATTTCAACATGGTTGAAGCTGTTTTAAGATAAACCTGATTGAATGTAGTATCAGACTTACCTGACTGAAGTCAAACTGGTTTATGGAATTTCTGTCCCAGACCCCTTTCTGATATAAGTTAAATCAGAGTCTCCCAGCATCCCAGCATGCTTTGCAGCTCTGGGCTGGGCTGTACTGTCTGCTCCAGAGAGCAGGGTTGGCCCCGCCCCTCTGCTCTATAGCTGGCTGACAAGGGGGTGGGGGTGGGAAACCTGGCTGGGGATTGCAGCAGGGTCTGCCTGAAGGTGGGAGGCAGCCCCCCACAAGGCCTTTCCCTCCTATATCAGGGCACAGGGCATGGGCAGGCAAGAGCCTGAGAGGGACTGCCTCCCCAGGCAAACCCTGGCTGGGGCCTGGGAGGGGCTTTAATCCCCACTCCCTCACCTCAGTATGCTGGCACCAAGCCTTGCAGGACCAGACTGGGAGGTGGGAGGTGTTGGCAATGATGTGACAGAATCATCACATATATGTGCTGAAGATGGAGCTAATGGAGCAGAAGGGGGACTGCTTGAGCTGGTGTGACCAAAGAAAGCAGAAAACTACATTTACAAATGGCAGGAGACCAGCAGACTCCACCTCTGGCAGAGACTGAAGCAAGCAGTTGATAAGGGGATGAGGAGGGGATATAATTCCCCTGAGTGCCCCCAGGCAATTGGAGAGGGGGTGGAGCATGGGGCACTGGGTTTGTTCCCTGCCACCTGTGAGCACAAGGACAAGTCTTGCAGCAGTGCCCAAAAAAGTCTCATCCTGCAAGGCATGTGGCTGAATATCCTGAATGAGAAGTAAATATCCGTTCATCTGCTAATCAGTTCAATCTGTGCAGTTTAGACGAACCTGAAAATACTTAATTGATTCAGTATTGGGCTTTTTGACTGTCTGTACTTAGCCTCTATCTCCTACTTCTATACTAGACAGTTGAATACTATGTTGTGACAGGGGTACCATAAAAGCTGAAAAGAATAGGTGATAAGAACTTGGACATAAGTAAGAAAACCAACTGATATTATTCAGTCCATTTACTTCTAATTGTGTAGGTGATATACTACTTTTGAATGTCAGAAACAATGCTGTGCAACATTACCATTCAAATTCATTGATATACATATTTTCCCTTTGAAAGTTTTCATTAACTGGGAAACTTATGGTGAAAATTATATGGATATTCCAGGATGGTTTAGAAAAGTAGGAAAAGAGGGTACCAGCTGAAGTTTGCAGTACACGTTTTCTCAATTTATTCTTCTAACCTTGCTTGAAATCCTAGAGAAATTGGGTACTTCAGTTAAAACTGACCCGAGGCTGTTTTAAGTCATATAATGATTATTTGCTCAGTAGTTCACCCAAGGTCTGTTTGACTGTGGCAGTATTACAGGAGGTCATATTTTTTTTCACAGATGAACTGTTTTTGAACAATTTCTACCATTTATTGGGCAGAAATAAGCTCTCCATCTATAGCAAGTACATGCCTTCTTTTCCCACATATTGTTTCTGATTCTTGTGGGTATTACAAAGAAAATTCCATACTACTCCCAATGGCCTGGAAGAGTTCTCCGTACCCTCTTTTACAGCTGTGATAGACTACAAGATCTCATTCTATACTTGGGCCTTTGTCTCCTATGAAGAGTCACTTTTAAGACCCTGGTGCCAGAGTAACCAGGTCAAGTCAGATTAGTGCTGAAGCCACTGCAACTTTTGGGGCACCTTTAGACACTGTAACAACCATCTTTCAACCTGATAAGGTTAGTTGGTAGCTTTGTATCACTGATGATACTTCAGGCAGAGTGACCTGGTGGTGCTCATCTCCTCTCCACATATGGATGGCTGTTGGCTCGCAGGGAGTTCATCTGCTCTCTGACAGGCCTTGTTTTTAGTCCTGCTGGGTGTCCACACACCCTTCTCACCCAGGCAAGCCCAGGTGGTGGTACTGGTTTATTCACTAACAACCTGTCCATGTAACTGTGTTGTACTGGTTTACATGGTACCAGGTAGCAGACCAAGAGAGGCCTGGTTTGACAAGGCAAAGTAACCAGCAGTTATTAATTTAAAAGAGAACAGAAACATCAGGCTCTTTGAGGCTTATTCTGCTGGAAGCAACACACGCATATTAATATAATGGGTGGTTTGTCCTAGAGACATTACAATTTGAAAAAAAACACTAAGACATAACAGATGGAGACAAATAAGCAAGTGGTGTAGTAAAAACTAATCGAATGTTTTAGATAATATTAGCTACTCTTAGAACAGTACTCAGTTTCTGTTTGGATGAGCAAGCTGATCATGCCTCTATCTGTCTGGCAAGTAAAATCGTGAAAGCAATATGAAAGCAGTTGAAATTTGAGTGTCATAAATGAAAACATCATAATGCTGCATAGCGCTAATGTACCCACATTTCTACTGATTTCAAGCAGATTTTTAAATCTTCCACATAATACACTAACTAAGGTTCTGAAGAAAAGGTAATTCTTTTTTAGGGAAGATTCTGATGCTTTAAAGCTTGTTTAATTTGAATAGAAAACCATACATTACAGAATTACCCTAGCAATGGCATACAGTCCTTAAATTTTCCTGGACCTGCTGAAACTGAATTGTGTCCACGAAATCTTTCAGTAGGAAGAACTGGCATATTCCAGTGGAAAAAGAAAAGGCATAGTATTGCCAACTGGCTGTAATGCTGACAGAGGCTGTCTGTGAAAATAAATTAAAAACTCTTCTTGTAAATCAAGGAAAATGATACCTGAAATAATCATGTCTACACTAGCCATCACCTAGACACTTCCCAGAAATCTGTGTTGAAGAAATAATCTTCTATTATTTCCATTATATTAAGCATTTATAAAGCTTTGAAATTGGACATAGGCTGGGGGCAAGTTAAGGTTATCTCAGGTGCTAGAGCATGGGGGGACCTCACTTAGGAACGGTCATGAGGAATCAGACCTGTGGAGTATCCAGTCCAGAATTCTGCCTCTGACAGTGAACCGATTCCACAAAGAGACTAGCAAGGTTTAGATGTGCATGAATACGTGCAAGAATAGAAAGAGTTATAGTAGTAAATAAAACTTTTGGAAGGCGCGCGCGCACACACACACGCACGCACGCACGCTTCATTAAGTCTATCTCTAGCCATAGTGAGTTAGAAGGAGTTAGGAGAATTTTCCTAAAGGCTGATTTTTTTTTTCCCATACCCATTCATAGTTTTGTGCAAAGTCCTCTGGCATTAGATCAAGACCCCAGTCAGTGATAGGATTATACAGACACAGTAGCACAATACCTATGTTTCTATATAAAACATTCAGTTTCTTTGTGAATCCTGTGAATTATGGATTGGCTTATGCATGAGTGTTTATATCCAATATAATTTTTTATCCTTGGTTTTTTTTTTATTCCTATAAAGCTCTTTCCTTGAATTGTATCTTGCAGAAGTGAGTTCTAATTATTCATTGTATAAACAGCCTTACAGCAAAGCAAACAAAAGAGAGAGAGAAAATAAAAAAGAAAAGTGGGAAAAAAAAAGAAAAAAGAGCAACAACAAGAATTCACCAACTTTTAAATATGTTGTCTTCAATTTAATTGAATATGCATTTGTTCTTGATTGCATGAAAATATGAATAGAAGCATCTCTATCCTAACATTATCCTATCCTCTCTCATTCATGTCTTTCTAACCAGTTCCAGACTTTTCAATCTCTCTTCATATTGAAGCCTTTCCATTTAACTATGCATTTGCTATGCCTGTCTTTTCCCTCTTATATTCTTTTTGTGATAGAGTGCCATAACTGAGCACACTATTCCAACTGATGCTTTGTCACTGATTGCAGGATGGTATTTATAATACTTTCAGTACTATTTCCTATCCTGTTCCTAATTAATCACAACATTTTGTTTGTTTTCTTTGATTCCTGCTCAATACTGAGCTGAGATAATTATTTATGTGTAAGATGGCTCAGAAGCTTAGTCAGTGAGGGGACCTAGGTAGGAAGACATTGAGTAGGACCTGGATTTTAAAGATGGATTTTACAGGAGGAGACAAACCTTGGCACATAAAAAGGAAGAGAACTCTGTTTTCCTAATAAATATCTATACCGAGTGATGCATCTGAACAGAGCAGAAAATAAATCTCTTTAATTTGTACTGTATTTTCCCTCTTAAAATGCAGTTAACTCCAGGTTCAAAAAGGGATATATAACTATAAGTAAAGTTAATTTGGGACTTATGCATAGGCTTAAGTACATTTTTTAATATTAGGTGCTAAATACAATAGAGAAAATGATGACCCAAATCCTGTTCTGCCCATATGATATTTAAGTAGCACGTGCATCATTTTCAGATTTCCACATCACTAAGGCTAAATCCTCCAAGATGTACAGACTGTTTATGTGACTCTACTTTGGGCCTGAAGAACCCGTAGATGACCTTGGCAGTCTGCACATGTCCAGAACCAATCCAGAAAGCCAATTCAGATACATCTCCATCCATCTAAGCTTTGTCACACTCTCAATTTTGTTTACGCATTTCATCCATATATTTGATGCAAAATATGCAAAAACATTTGAAGGAAGATCTAAGGCTCCCTCTTTCCATCCTGGGAGACGTCTTGTCTTTTTATGCTCTCAAATCAGGATTCTTCTCCCTTTTTTTCTCCTTCTCAGCCTCAGGCTCTTCTGTTCTTTTCTTGCCACTGGCACAAGTTCACCAGGAGGAAATGAGACAGCCCTTTTCCTAGCTGTCTCACACCCTGATAGTTTGGACGCTCCAAGAAAATAGGAGAGCTGGGTTCAAACCACTTCCTCTGATAGGGCTTGAACCCCGCTGACTTGCTTCCTAGAAAAGGGCCCTAAGCACAAGGATTTGGGGCAAAAAAGTGTGTGGCTCTTCCTACTTGCTGATTTATTTGATAATGAAGTCAATATAGCTATCTCAGTTAGACACTGATTCAGGCAGACATCTATTCCCTAATGACCCTGGATCATAACATAATGGAAGATCATAAATCTGCTCACTTCTGGAACAGGCAGGCTATATCTCTTGCTAGATAGAATAGAACCGTTTTCTTGAAATAAGATACAATTTGGCAAGTGACAGTGGCAAGCTGTGGATGTCAAGTCGTTCAATAAAACCCCTGTATTGTTTAATATTAGAGTGGAAGAGACCATTCAAAACAAAAAGGCATCTTTCAAAAAATGGAATGTATGCCTGAATGAGGAAAACAGGAAAGCTTGCAAACTCTGGCAGATTAAATGTAAAAGCAAAATAAGGGAAAAAAAGAAATTGAGGAGCAGGTAGCAAGAGATGTTGAAGTTAATCATAAAACCTTTTTAAAAAAAATATCTGAACCAGGAAACAAGCAAGAGAATCTATGGGACCATTATATGACCAAGATAAACTCAGGAAGACTAAGGCCATAGCAGAAAAGCTAAATTAATTCTTTGTATTGCTTTTTTATTACAGGAAATACTGAGGAAATTCTCATGCCATATCAGTCTTTCTTAGTAGATAGGTTGGACTACACTGAAGTCACAACAGAAGTTTTAGAGCTGATAAAGTAAATACTAGTAAGTCACTAGGACTGGGTGGCACTCACCTGAGGGTTTTGAAGGAACTCAAAGGTGAAAATGCAGAACTGTAGGCAACAGTATGCAATTTATTTTTACAAATGGCCTCTGTGCTAGAGGACTGGTGGGTTGCCAACATGACACCCATTTTCAAAAAGGGTTTCAGAAGTGATCTTGGGAAACACAATTCAATGAATCTCACTCCCATTCCTAGCAAGCTGGTAGAATCTATAATGAAGAATAAAATCACTAGTCAAACAGACAAATATGATCTGCTGGAGAAAAGTCAACATGATTTTTATAAAGGGAAATCCTGCTTCACTAGTCAGATGGAGCTCTTTGAGGATGTTAACAAGCACATGGACAAAGGGGATCCAGTTGACATAATATATTTGGACTTCCAAAAAGCTTTCAGTTAGGTCCCTCATCAAAGACTTAAAAAAGAAAACAAACAAACAAAAAAAAGGATTGAAGGGAAGGTTCTTTCATGGACTGAGAGCTAGTTAAAAGATGGGAACCAAAGTCTGACAAGTGAAAGGCAATGTACCTGGGGAAAAATAACCTCAACTATACGTATACAATGCTGAATTTCAAACTAGCTGTTGCAACTCAGGAAAGAAACTTTGTTGTCATTGTAAACCGTTCTCTAAAATAGTAAGCTAAATGTGCAGCAGTGACCAAAAAGAGCAATAAAATATTTAGCATCTTTAAGAAGGGAATTGAAAAGAAAATGGAAAACATCATCATGACATTATACAAGTCCATGGTCACCCACATCATGAATGCTGTGTGTAGTTCTTGTCTCCACATCTCCAGAAGCATGTAGTAGAATTAAAAAACAGAGAACATAGAGAGAGGGGCAACAAAAATGATCAGCGGTATGGAGCAGTCCATTGGCAATGCATAGGGGGTGCATTTGAGTGCATGTGCACCCTGAGATTGGCGGTGCACCCCTTGCAAAAAGCACCACTGACACTGCTGCTGGTGCCTGCGGGTGATTGCCGCTCCCCCTCCCTCCCCGCTACCGGCAGCACCTGTAGGCAGTCCCTGATCCCCTCTGGTTGCTGCTGACACGTCTGTGGGTGCTCACCCCTGCCCCCTGCTATTGACACCACCATGGCTGCCTGTGGGAGCTCCCCACTTGGCCTGCCACTGACACGGCTGCCGACATGCCCCTGATGCCGCTGCCTGTGGGTGATCTCTGTGCCCCCCCAGCCTCTGGGGGCATGTGTTGTTCATTGAGCAGTTACTATACCAAGAGGCATTAAAAAGGCTAAGGCTTGTCAGTTTGGAAAGGAGAGGAGTGATGGGGGTATCACCAAGTCGCAGAATACTAGAGCTAGGGCACATTCACTCAAATTAGGAGGCAGGTTTAAAACTAACAAGAGAAAGTATTTTTTATGCAACATGTAGTTAATTTGTGGAATTCATTGCCACAGGAGATGGCAGAAGTGGATACCATAGCCAGATTCAAACAGGTACTTGGACATATTCATGGATGATAGATCTATTAATAATTGTTGAACAGAAGTTGGAAATGTTTCTAAGCCAATAATAGTGGATGCCAGGAAGGGTAGTGAACAGGGGATCAATCAGTATAGATGTATCTGATTCAGTGCTCTTCCTCTAAAGCACACCCCCCCCCCCCCCCCCCCCCCCCCCCAATCACTGTCAGAGACAGGCTAGATCAGGGGTGGCCAATTATTTGGTCTGGAAGGCCAACTGAAAATTTAGGATTTTTTGTGAGCTATTGTGGGCCCAGGGGGCGGATGCTACTTCTGCCGTGCTGCACATCTGGGTGTGGCGGGACTAACCATATGGCCCAGGCTGCCCTACCTGCCAGGGTCAGGTGGGGCTGAGGGACCTATCATAGGCTGGAAAAAAATCCCTTGGCAGGCTATATTTTGCCCACTCCTGGGCTAAATGGACTATTGGTCTAGCCCGGTTTGACACTTCTTATGTTATTATGTTTTACTCATAGAATACTAGTGGAATATATAGCTGTGCTTATAGGGATACTGGTCAAAAAACATACATCCCTAAATAAATAACACACAAAGGAAAGTATGCCATGGTAACAAGTCATTTTATTCTCTCTTCAAACACATTTCCTTATAAAAAGAGAAAAGAGATCTGACATCTATATGTTTCAGCCCCTAGAGATTAATTACTCTTTTAATGTCTAAGTCTGAACTTCATGATACTCCTTTTACAGAACACCTGTTGCTCCTAAGGTTAACAAGTGCACATATGTTTCAATTTCTAAGCAGTGGTAGCCGAAATTCATCTGTCCTATTTTCTTTAGGGTCCTTTTAATGCTTTTATTAATAATCTTTTATGAATGCTGATGTATTTTTTTCTTTTATAGCAAATATCAATCATTTGCCATGACATTTATCCTGATTCTGATAAAATACTATGTTGTAAAAATGATTTTTTAAAAGCCTGGAAACTATTTGTAGATTTATTCCACAAAAATAATGGTTAATGAAGTCAGGAAACCCTCAAATACAGCTTCATAGCTGAAGGGAATTTGAATCCTAGGTAGGATCAGGGGCATAGTAGGACCATCTGGATGTTTTCTTTGGTAGTTTCCTCCACTATCTGTTTCTTATTGAAGTCTAAAGTGGAGTGTGCTTTGAAATCTCTCATGAGAAATCCCTTCCACAAGACTTAGATTTAAGCATCTGCCCTTGGTAATGATTAAGGGAAAATAACAGAATCATTATATATTTTTATTACATTTTGATATATAAAATGGCCTGCTTGACATCAGTTGCACCACTTTTCCATATTAGCTTCAATGAAAACTGTTGTAGGCTCAGAGGCTTTGAAAAAAAAGTCAGGTCATATACTTAAGAATAAGAATTTCACAGTGACTGGCAGTGAGATTGATGCCTCTAAATACAGCAGGTGAGAATAATTTTGCCCCCCCCCGCCTTTTTTTGAAAGTATACACTAATTTATGGAAATCAGAAATTTTGGTGGTGGTTTGTTTTCAATAACCATGGGTGCATCTACACATGCATTTGATCCGAGATCAGTTTACTTGAGAGTAAACTATTCTCAAGTAAATGCTCCCAGGCAAGCAATTACACATGCAGGGATGTGGTCCTGGCAGCAAACTGCTCCCACTTCCTGTGGCCCTGCAATGGCCCCCTGCTGCCACCAGGGGGAGTTCTAGGTTCCCCTTGGATGCTAGCCCAGGAGCTGGCAGGGAGAACTGGGCCAGGAGACAGCTGTCTCTTGGGCAGGGCTGGGACATTGCTCCCTGCCCCTGGGGGGGCTACCTGCTGCTGGGACAGAGACAATGTCCCCTGCCCATGCACCACAGAAGTCCCAGCCCCAGCTCCCTGATGGGGGCAGGGGACTTGGAAAGAACTGCGGGGGGTGGGCAGGTCCCAGACCCGTGCCCCAATCCACCAGTGGGGTAGCTGGCAGCAATCTCCTACCTCCTGGTGGCAGGCTCCCCACCCTGTTCCCTACTCAGCTCTGTGATCATGGAACTTGGTGGGAAACAGGCTCCCCAGCCTCTGCAACTGTGGCGACAGTGCTGGGAGATCTTTATCTCCCAGCGCCAGCTCTGTGGTCATGGGGCCAGCATGGGGAGATAAGCATCTCCTATCCCAAATCCTACAACTGCAGAGCTGGTGCTGAGACATAAGGATTTCCCAGCACCAGACACGCTGTCACAGAGCTGGCACTGGATGATAAGGATCTCCCGGCCCTCTGATCCCCAATCACAATCTTGGAGCAGGAGGCTTATAGCTCCTTGTTGCCTGGGCAGGGGGACATAGTCCCTGCCCGGCCTCCAGGGCAAAGCCCACCCAGGCAGCTCTTGGGGGCGGGAAGCAATACCCCACCCCCTGGTGGCTGGCTGACCAGGAGCAGATTTGCTCCTGGTCAAGCATCTATACAAACTCTACTGGACAGTAGCTACTTGTGACTAAATTTGCTACTTGCATTTGCAGGTAGGAAATTTATTCATAATTAATGAGGTTTACTGTGCAGTAAGCAGGTGCATGTGTAGGCCCACATGCTTACTACACAGTAAACTACACTACTGCACAGTAAAGCATCTCATGTAGATGCACCCCGTGTCTGCTAGAACTCCTCCTGGCCCCCTCTGCACCCTTCCCATCACCATCTGAATGCTTAACAACTCTCCTGGCATGTTCACAGGGCTTCCAGGTTCTGTAGTGTCAAGGCAGACTGCCAGACTTACTATCCTATCACCAGGGCTCCATGTCCTTTCACCGGGATTTTCTAAATGTTAGGGTTTTGTTCTGAACTGTAATGAAATTTTAAAATATGGCAATATTCAGTAAAAGGGAATTACTTTTCTGCTCTTCTGGCTTTTTGCTTCTGAGGCACTTACGCACTTTTGAACATCCTGAAAAATAGACATATTTGACTGGAATTTCCCAAGGGCAGCTAATGCTTGCAAATGAGTTTTGGGGTCTTAACTCCTTTGCAACCATTTAAAAATCCTGGATTTTATATTAAATTTAAAGATTCATAGATGTTAGGATTGGAAGGGACTGCAGTAGGTCATCAAGTCCACACCCCTGCCTTGGGCAGCAAAGAGTGCTGGGGTCAGATGACTTCAGCTAGGTGCTTGTCCAGTCTCCTCTTGAAGGCCCCCAGGGTAGGGGAGAGCACCACCTACCTTGGAAGCCCATTCCAGATTCTGGCAACCGTTACTGTGAAGAAGTTCTTTCTAATGTCCAACCTAAATTTGCTCTCTGTCAATCTGTGGCCATTGTTCCTAGTTACTTCAGGGGGTGCCCTAGTAAATAGAGCATCTCCTATTCCCTGCTGCCCTCCCCTGATGAATTTATAGGCAACCACAAGATCATCTATAAGCCTTCTCTTGTGAAGGCTAAAGAGATCTAGGTCCCTCAGTCTTTCCTCATAGGTCCTTGCCTGCAGGCCTCTGACCATAGAAGTGGCCTACTCTGAACCCTCTCAAGATTCTCCGCATCCGTCTTGAAGTGTGGCACCCAAAACTGGATGCAGTACTCCAACTGCAGCCTGATGAGTGCCACATAGAGGGGAAGCATCACCTCCCTGGACCTGTTCATCATGCATCCACTAATGCATGATAAAGTAGTTAGCATTGTTGATCATTTTGTCACATTTACACATCAAAACCTATATTTCCCTCACTAAATCTAAATCTCACAATTTTCAGAAATGTTAAAAAATCTTCAGCTTTCCTTTGAAGTTCCTGAGATCTATTGAACATGGTGAACATGTCCAATGACCAGTTCATTTAATGGCAATATATGGATAGAACTACACATTCTTCAGGCATCCAAATTTAAAACTTTGAACCAACAGCTATAACTGGGGTTCACTTGTATAATTTTATACCAAGTGAGTATGTATTCTTTTGTGAATTTTGAATTCTTTTCCCTTAATTGAATCTTAAATTGCTGATAAGTATTTTAAAGAAAGGTATCATTCCACTCTTGGTGGACTTGAGTGACTCTTTGATACATTGTGCATCACCTGGTTTGCTTCAGAAGAAAGAAAGTGGTTGTTTCTCATTAGGTTAAGGGAAATTACAATAATTTAACACATAGCAGGATTGCAGGAGTTTATGGTATATTTATTTACTTGTTTCAGATAATTTATTTTAGTCTACACAAATTATTGCAAATAACGTTATTACCATTTACCTTACCTGTGCTGAACAATTAATTTAGTAGATATATTTTTAAAGGAGCTACTTCATAAAAAGAAATAGCATCTATTGTTTACTATTGTCCTAAATGTTACATAAGATGGTCTCTGAGGATTGTCACCTTGTCGTGGTGGAGAGGCTTACATGTTCCAATGATGCCAAGAGCAATGCCATCCGGAGCTCACGCTTCTGGTAGGGCCACCCATGGTGGCAGGTTGAGGGGGAGGTTCCAGACAAAGAATGATCCAAAAAGTCCTCAGTGGTGGAACAGGTAGAGGAAGGCTGTGGCCCCAATGGCTATGAAGGTGGAAGAAGGCTGCAATGGAGAAGTGGTCCCAGTCATCATGATTTGCCATGCCACTGAACCCAGTCACCAACTGCCAAGACTGTGTGGGCCTGACTGTGCACCAGAATCCCCACGCTAAACATGTCACGCACAGGCTTCTGTCAGGTCCAAAAGCCCTGTGGTGATGAATGAGTGGCAAGGGGGAAGGGCTATGATACCTGGAGGCCCCCAGCCAAGAATCTGTACACAAGTGGCAGATGCATGATGGTTGATGGGGCACCTGAGTTGGGATAGGGGTGTCCTTCAGTAGCTGCATCCATGACTGAGCAGTGATTTCTAGGATACCCTCTGCTCACCCCGATGGGGAGGGGGATAGAAAAGGTGCCCCAAAAGTAGGCTGTCCCATCTCTCCTGGCTGGGAAACCACACCCAACTGGATCACCATTTCTGCAGTCAAAATAAGAAAAAGCTAAACTTCAGAACCTGGAATGTGTGAATGCTCATCAACAACCTAAAGAGCGATTGTCGGGAAAAATGAACTGCCATCATGGCTCGGGAGCTAGCAAGGCACAACATCAACATTGCTGCTGCCAGTGAAACTGAGTTTGTAAGAGAGGGACAGCTGAGGGAGGTCAGCAGAGGGTACACCTTCTTCTGGAAAGGGAAACCAGACTGCGACCCCCATTTCCATGGAGTCGGTTTCACCATCAGGAACAAGATCGCTGACATGCTCCCCAAACTTCCTTTGGGTGTCAATGAAAGGCTGATGACCCTTCACCTGCACCTCAGCCAAAACCAATATGCTGCTGTCATCAGCACATACACTCCAACTCTGGATTCTGATGAGGAAGTCAAGGAAAGGTTCTACTCTGATCTTGACAATGCTCTTGCCTCCATCCCCAGGAATGACAAGGTCATTCTCCTGGATGACTTCAATGCCCAAGTTGGACTTGACCACTAAATCTGGAGCAGAACTATTGGCAAGGATGGTGTAGCGAAGGCCAATGCCAATGGTATCCTGCTCCTGACAAAATGTGCCCAACATGGCCTGATGGTGACAAACACCTTCTTCCACCAGAAACACCGGCTCAAGACTATATGGAGGCATCCGAGGAGGCATCCTATATCGAGGCATCCATAGCACTGGCACCTCTTGGACTACATAATCATCTAAGGTATAGACCTGAGAGATATGCTTGTTATGAGGGCCATAAAGGCATCTGAAGACTGTTGGACAGACCACTGACTTGTGTGCTCAGTGATGAACATCCGCCTGGTGCCAAGACACCAGAAGACCTAGAAGGCCACTCAGAAACAGCTGAACATCACAGCTCTGAAGGACCCTATACAGAGGAAGGAGTTCCAGGCCCAGTTGTATAGTGTACTGGAGCAAGTCCCTACTGCTGATGACATCTCCATCCAGGCACACTGGGAGCAACTCAAATCTGCTGTCCAAGATGCCTGCACCAAAACTACTGGGTTCACATCACGATGGAACCAGGACTGGCTCGATGCCAATGACACTCAGATCCATGATCTCCTTGAGCAGAAGCATGCAGCCTTCATTGCCTGGCAAAGCCATCCATGAACTTGGTGAAAGACGGCAGTGTCCCACCAGCTGAAGGCTGAGATCCAGCGGTGCATCCGTAACATGAAGAACAATTGGTGGGTGGAGAAGGCACACATGATCCAGGGCTATGCTGACCAGCATGACATGTGTAACTTTTTCCAGGCTACCAAGTCAACCTATGGACCCTGCTCCATTGGACAAAACTTCCTCCGATCACAGGATGGCTCCTGGCTCCTCAAGGACAATGACACCATCTGTCTGCATTGGAAGGAGCATTTTGAATTCCTCCTTAACTGGGAATCCACCATGTCAGAGGAGACCCTTCAAGCTGTTCCACAACGTCCTATGGTGGCTTCCCTTGGTGATCCACCAAACATTGGAGAGCTGAAGTGGGCCATCCAACAGATGAAAACCAACAAAGCCTGTGGGCCAGATGGTATACCTGCAGAGGTCTACCATGCTGCTGGCTTCCAGCTTACATCAGAACTCCACCAGCTTATCCTCTGCCTTTGGGACAATGAGGACATCCCTGGGGATCTCAAGAACATGACCATTGTGACCATCTACAAGAAGGGGAACAAATCTAACTGTGGGAAGTACAGGGGGATTTCCCTCCTGTTCATTGTGGGTAAGATCCTGGCCTCCATCC
>NW_005841908.1:240917-275547 GCF_000455745.1 Alligator sinensis
CATTACCGAGGAGATCCTTCTGGAAACCCAGTGTGGTTTCTAACAATCCTGGGTCACTGTGGACATGTTTTTCATTGCCAGTCAGATCCAAGAAAAATGTTGGAAGCAAAATCAAGAACTGTTTCTCACCATCATTAACCTGACCAAGGTGTTCGATTACTTAAATCATGAAGATCTGTGGAGCATCCTCCAATGCCTTGGGTGCCTGCTGAAGTTTGTCACCATACTGAGGCTCCTGCATGGTGATATGACTGCCACTGCCCTGAGTGGAAGAGCTGAAACTGACACCTTCCGCATCCAAGCTGGGGTCAAACAAGGTTGCGTGATCACCCCCATCCTGTTCACCATCTACCTGACCATCATCATCCACCTCATCCGAGATGATCTACCATCAGGCACCAGTATCCAGTATCGACTAGACGGGAAGTTTTTCAATCTAGGGCACTTCTGGGCAAAACTGAAACTTACCACCAAGGACATCCACAACCTTAGTTCATGGACAATTGCTGCGTGATGGCTCACTCTACCCAGGATGTGCAAGCAACTTTAGATCTCTTCAAAGCTTCGTATAAGAGACTTGGCCTGTCCTTGCACATCACCAAGATGAAGGTTCTCCACCAACCACCCCCCAGCCCAGCTGAATATTCCTCACACTATCTATGTGGATCAACACTTAGGAGCTGTAGGCATATACAAAAGCACAATCTGGGTTTAAACCACTATTGTGTCATACAACTATGCCCCTTACATTACCTATGTAATACATATATCCTAAAGCATCCAGCGAGTTCAGTCAATGCAATTAAACTAACAGGCATGACTGAGTTCAAAGAAAGCAACAGAATATTACAGCTTACAATATTAGTGACATTGTAGTTCTTTTGAGCTTATTAACTTTTAACTAGTCCTAGTTACTGCACATCTTTGTCTTAAAAATAGATACTTCTCTCTTCATTTAGAGTTCTTGTCTAAATAATATTTGAGTTGCATAAAAAATGAAAGATATTTTCAAAGCAATGCACAATTTAACTTACTGCTTATCTAATTGTAAAAGATGAAAGAGCTATCTGATTGCTCTTTTACCTTTCTTTTACCTCATTGTAACAGGATTGTAATACCATATAATAACTGGATTTTATGTCAGGGTAAAGAAGAGCATTTACTACTATTAGAGTTCAAAAAGACTAAAAGGTAGTGGGAAAAGCACATAAGTCCATTTGTGCAATAGGAACTACAGATATTTTTTCCTCCTGCCAAATAATTTGTCCAATAAATATGTGCAAATCTTCTTTGGTTAATAATGTACAAGACCAGTTCCATTTTGGGAGAAAATTCAGTAACAAAAGCTGTGTATTTATTGTGGAGGAGCCCCAACAAATGAGCCAACAGATTTGTTTTAGACTAGAGGAAAGCACTTTTGCCTGTACCATTGAGAACTTGCCAAAATTTAAACCTCCTTTATATGAAAAATAAAATTTAAAAAATCCACGTATTCTCAGTGCCAAGTGAATTTAAATTAAATATATAATTAGAAAAACAATTATTATTTTGAATAGTCTTTAACTTTTACAAGTCACTTCTAAATCAGTATTTTGAAACTTGGCTCAGTGAAAGATAAGAACTTAGGTCTCCAATCTTGCTTCCCAACAGTCAGGATCTTTGTCACCACTGAAAATATTCATTTTGGTTCAGCTGCACTCTCTGGCAGAGCTGCCAGAATACATTCAGACACTTCCACACTAGTTAGTATCGTATTGGTCAGCTGTTTAGGGACATAGGATACATTGATGACATTACTTACAGGATACATGGACTAACCACAATGTGTGTGGTAATAAAGGCAGGTCTAGTAGAAACAATGGTAGACTTGAAATAACTTACAGCAGGAGTGTGTAAAATATGGCCCATGGGACAGATTTAGCCCACCAGGCTATTCTATCCAGCCCACAGAATGCCTACAAAATTTAGAAAAGGTATATTTATCTGCTCCTGGCTGCCTGTCAAAGATGACAGGAGCCAGGGGCAGCAGGACCCAGGGGGAGCCAGCAGAAGTCAACAACAAGGCCAGCCTAACCTCACACACTTCCCTGTGTGAGAGGTCAGTGATATGCCACCTAGAACTGAGACTGGTGGTTGAGGGGGTGCAGGGATGGAGGGGCCTGGGGGGGGTAGGGCAGGGCTAGACAGAAAGTCTATAAGACTGGAACTGGAATCCTCAGTCCAATGGATGAAGAACAACATGTCCAGAACATCAGGTATGTCTAAGGCAGGGTATGGGGATGGTGGAGCCCTGTGAAGAGGAGCTGACCTCATGAGTCTACAACCGATATTTTCTCTCTCAAGAATAGTGTCTTGGAACCTCTCTTTCTAACATCAAGACATAGCAGATGAGTTTCTAGGCACAGCACACATCCCATTCCAGCAGAAAGAGACAACTCAGCTCTAGGTGGCATATCACTGACCTCTCACACAGGGAATCTGAAGGAGTTCAGATTTCTTCAGTGTGAATACCAGTTGATTATCATTGCTTAGCATGTGTCAATGTGCTACACAACTATTTCCAACTTGTGATTGTGAATGCCTCTTAAAGACATAGTGGTGGGTTACATAGAGAACTAACAGACTGATTTAACCCCTCCAGATGGATCGTAGGTCTGCTTATGTTGGGGCTGGATGGATACTCTTGTCTACTCTTCAGCAAATCACTCCTGATGCTGCCAGAGGTCATTCCCTTGCATATGAGACACTCTCTGCTCATAAATACTGCTTTGGTCCTGAGCCCCACTTTGAGCCCACAACCTTGCAAGTTGTTTGAATGGTGAAGCAAATGACCCTATACTGGCTAGACCTTGGGAGTGCCACATGGGGTCATCTGCTCTGTTATGATGCTGGTGGGGTGGGAACTTAGCTTGTGCAATGAAGTGTCACCGTGACTGGATAGTACTCTAGTGCCCTAAACATCAAATCATATTTCTTCTTCAAAAGGATTTTCAATTTCTAAATAACTTCCTCTAAAATGTCACTAGTTCACTGGTTAAAGCTGCGGCTGACATCATAAATAATGCAATTTTCCTTTTGATGCAATTTAGAAATTTTCATATCTGGGAATACATCACATCACCACCACCTCTCAGGTTCCAAGTATCTCCCTGGTCTGTTCTACTGGAGTGGGAGATAGGCAGGGTAGAAGCCTAGAAGCTTGTGGCAATTTGAGGTTTGCAGGCCCTCAGGGCTTGGGAAACTGGCAAATATTAGGTTCCCATTTCTGGGACAGGTTACCACTGGAGGCACAGAGCCAGGACCCCCAACCCAAAAGGCGGATATATGTCAAAATATGAACGTTTTAAAAAAAATTAAATGGGTTTTATTTATTTTTTTTTACAGTGAACCAATGTTACTGAAAATTTCTAGCACTAACCTAAAATATGTCTGAGGTTAAACTTTAATTTTTTTTCAAAAGAACATATGCTTCATTCTTCTGAAACACAAATTAGTTGAATATACTTAGCTCACACTCTTAGGAAGAGGTGAAATCTGAGCTGACACCTGCAGACAACCATTATGTGAAGTGCTAGACTTCTGGAAGTGCTAGACTTCTGGAAGGCCAACTTCAATGAGCTCAGGAGAGTAGTTAGAGTAGGACTGAGGGGTAATAAAATTGGTGAGTTGGGAGTCCAGGAAGGGTGGAAGTTCCTCGAGGAACTGATCCTGCAGGCACAGAGGGGTACCATCCAAGTACACAAAAAGGGAGGCAAAAGAGCCAAGAAACCCTTTTGGCTAAGCAGGGAAATTCAGGAGAGCCTACAGGGGAAAAGAGAGGCTTACAGGCTGTGGAAGCAGGGGGCAGCCACCAAGGAGGAGTATACCTGCTTGGCTTGTGCTTGCAGGGAAGCAGTGAGAAAGACCAAAGCAGAAACTGAACTCAGGCTGGCAATTAAGATTAAAGGTAACAAAAAATCCTTCTTTAAGTAAATAGGGAGCAAGAAGAAGGCTCAGGTTAACATAGGGCCACTACAGGATAGACTAGGGCAACTTGTAACAGCTAGGATGGACAAAACTGAGCTCTTAAACAATTTCTTTGCATCTGTGTTCCTGGACATGGATACAAACACACCTCCGATTGAGACTTTAGTCTGGCGGGAGAGAGATACCAAATCCACCAACGCTCGGTGCTGACCTAATGAAGGGTCACTTGGAGGGGTTGGACTTATTTAAGTCACCAGGCCTCAGTGATCTTCACCCAAGGGTACTAAAGGAACTGGCCAGTGTCATAGTGAAATCACTGGCACAACTGTTTGAGTTCTTGTGGTGCTCAGGTCAGGTCCCAGAGAACTGGAAATGGGCCAATGTGGTCCCTATTTTCAAGAAGGGGAGGAAAGGGGTCCCAAGTAATTATAGGCCAGTCAGCCTCACCTCTATTTTTAGCAAGACCTTAGAAAAAATCATAAAGGATTACATTTGTAGGGGGCCAGTGTGTAAAACAATGTTAAGGGTCAACCAGCATGGGTTTATAGCAAGCAGATCCTGCATGACTAACCTGGTCTCTTTTTATGACCAGGTCACACAGTGCTTAGATGCAGGAGTAGAGGTAGATGTTATTTACTTGGATTTTAAAAAGGCATTGGACACAGTGTTGCACCCAATTCCTACAAGTAAACTATGTAGCTGTGGCATGGATTTTTTCACAGTTAGGTGGGTGGAAAACTGGCTTATGGGATGAACCCAGAGATTGGTGGTGGATGGGTTGGTTTCTACCTGGAGAGATGTGGGCAGTGGTGTCCCCCAAGGATCTGTTCTTGGACCAGTTCAATATCTTCATCAGTGATTGGGATGAGGGTGTAGAAGTACTCTGTCCAAATTTACAGACAACACGAAACTATGGGGTATAGCAAACATACTAGTCGGTAGGGACCGAATTCAAGCTGATTTGGATAAACTGGGAAAGTGGGCAGATCAGAATAGGATGCAATTTAAAAAAGATTAGTGCAAAGTGGTGCACCTGGGGAGAAATAATCTCCAATACACCTATAGACTGGGAAATACCATTCTAAGTAGCACAGCAGTGGAAAGGGATCTTGGAGTCATAGTCAACGCAAAAATGAACATGAGTTGCCAATGTGACGAGGTAGTAAGTAAGGCTAACTGTACTCTTTCCTGCATTAGTAGGTGCATCATGAGCAGGTCTAGGGAGGTGATACTTCTCCTCTATGTGGCATTGGTGAGGCCTCAGGTGGAGTACTATGTCCAGTTTTCAAGAGGGATGTGGATAACCTGGAAAGGGTTCACAGTAGGACTACTCATATGCTTGAGGGCCTGCGGGTAAGATCCTATGAGACAGACTGAAGGACCTGAATCTCTCCAGCCTCTGCAAGAGAAGACTGAGAGGTGATCTTGTGGCTGTCTACAAACTCATCGGGGGGGTAGGGCCAGGTCAGCAGGGAATAAGGGATACTCTGTTTACCAGGGTGCCCCTGGGGGTTACTAGAAACAATGGCCACAAACTGAAGGAGAGTAGATTTCGATTGGAAATCAAAAAGAAGTTCTTTACAGTGAGGGTTGCCAAAATATGGAATGGGCTTCCAAAGGAGGTGGTGCTTTTCCCTGTCTTGGAGGTGTTCAAAAGGAGATTTGACAAACACCTGGCTGGGGTTACTTGACCCCAGCGCTCTTTCCTGCCCAGAGCAGGGGGTTGGACTTGATGATCTAATAGGTCCATTCTGACCCTAGAACTCTATGAAATCTATAAACACAGCCACCCACTATTTCCTTCTCCACATACCTGAAAAAATAGGAAAATTTGGATTTTGAATCCTCCATACCAGGTCTTTTTGGTCCAAGGTTTTAAGTTCACCTGAAATTTGAATCCAGAACAGCAATCTACATCTCAATGTTTAATAGTTTTAATAAAAGTGTGTCCTTTAAAAAAAACAAAACAAAAGCACTGTAACAGTATACATTTAACTAAAAATATTTGTCTTTATATGAATTGACATATGATTTTATGCTGAAAACAATATGTTGAGCCTTGGGCAAAAATATGTTCAGTACAGAACATACATTTTTTATTTTAGAAATTTTTGCACATTTAACCCTTTGAATCCTTTCCTTAGGATTTGATTCTCTTGTGGGATTCTGTGATGTCGATAACACTTCAAGGATTTCATCTGTAGTTTTCAATACGTTTGGGGAAAAAGGTGCGTTACTTAAATTTGAACCTAATTAAATTAAATTTGACTGGTTTAAATGCAAGTTCAATTTATAATTGGAACAATATAGTAATTGTTTTTCTTTCTTTTACACATTTTCCAGAATCTGCACATTACTGTATATATTGGGTTTGGATTTCCAAGTAGAATCAATAGTACTGCAGCATGCAATGCTGTGTAATCAGATAATAAACAATGGAATGCAAATAAGATTGTGTAATCACATTTGATAATTATTGCTTTTATGAGTCTATGGAACCTTCAAAGCAAGTTACTTACCTAAGAGACTATAATAATAATAAAAAAAAATAAAACTAGTTCTCACACACTATGCTAATTGTAATTGCTAAGGCAGCACTGATTATGGCCTTAAATTAGCAATGGGTAAAATCATGAAGTTCAAACAGACATGCAGAGACCCAATTCACGCACACTGGTAGTGAATGCACCATTGCAAGCACTTCATTATGCACAACACATGGTCAGGTGGGAGCTTAGGAAGGCTTATAGCGTAAATGCCAGAGTTACTGATATTCATGAACTCCAGTTTTAAGTGTACAAATGTGTGTGAATGCATGTGTATATACTAAACGGGGAAAATGTGGTGTTATGCATGATTACAGATTGAAAAGAATTTTCTACCAATACTAGAATATTGGATTGTCATATTTCCTTTGAAAAAAAGAATTCCATCTTTTTGTTCAACATTTCAATCTGACATTTGAAACTTTGTTGGGATATCATAATACTGTGAATTATATCATAAAGTAAAATTTGTAATTGTTTTGTTTTGGAAATTATTGATTTGATTTGGTTAAGCTTAGAGAGGAGAGCAACAAGGGTGATGTTGTGGTGGGTGTCTGCTATAGACCACCAGACCAGGAGGATGAAGTAGATGAGGCTATCTTCAGACAACTAGAGGAAGTTTCCAGATCACAGACCCTGGTTCTCATGGGGGACATGCTGGGCAGGCAATACAGTAGTGCACAGGCAATCCAGGAAGTTTTTTAAGAGTGTTGGAGACAACTTCCTGGGGCAAGTGTTGAAGAGACCAACTAGGGGCCATGCTCTTCTTGACCTACTGCTCACAAACAGTGAACAATTGGTGGGGGATGTAGAAGTGGATGGCGAGTTGTGCAGCAGTGACCACAAGTTTGAGTTCATGATCCTGACAAGAGGAAGAAAAGAGAGCAGCAGAGTATGGACCCTGGACTTCAGAAAAGCAGACTTTGACTCCTTCAGGGAACTGATGGGTAGGATACCCTGGAAGACCAATCTGAGGGGAAGAGAGTCCAGGACAGCTGGTTGTACTTTAAAGAAATCTTACTGAGGGCACGGGAAGAAACCAAACCATCCCGATATGCAGGAAGAATAGCAAATGTGGCAAGCAACTAAGTGTGGCAAGACTTGGCAGAGAACTCTTTGGTGAGCTTAAACACAAAAGGGAACTTACAAGAAGTGGAAGCTTGGACAAACAGCTTCGCAGGAGTCTAAGAATATTGCTCGGGCATGCAGGGATAAAGTCAGGAAGGCCAAAGCACAAGTGAAGTTGCAGCTATCAAGGGACATGAACAGTAACAAGAAGGGTTTCTACACATATGTTAGCAACAAGAGAAAGGTCAGGGAAAGTGTGGGTCCCCTACTGAATGGGGGAGGCAACCTAGTGACAGATGATGAGGAAAAGGCTGAAGTACTCAATGCCTTTTTTTTACCTGAGTCTTCACAGGCAAGGTCAGCTCCCAGACTACTGCACTGGACAACACATGTTGGGGAGGAGGTGAGCATCCCTTCATGGTAAAACATCAGATTAAGGACTATTTAGAAATGCTGGACATGTACAAGTCCATGGGGCTAGATACAATGCATCCGAGGGTGCTGAAGGAGTTGGCTGATGTGACTGCAGAGCCACTGGCCATTATCTTTGAAAACTAGTGGTGATCGGGGGAGGTCTCAGACAATTGGAAAAGGGCAAATATAGTGCCCATTTTTAAGAAAGCGAAGAAGGAGAATCCAGGGAACCACAGACCAGTCAGCTTCACCTTAGTCCCCAGAAAAATTGTGGAGCAGGTCCTCAAGGAATCCATTTCTAAGCACTTGGAGGAGAAGAAGGTGATTAGGAACAGTCAGCACAGATTCATCAAGGGCAAGTCATGCCTGACTAACCTGATAGCCTTCTATGATAAGATATATGCTTTTTCTGCATCCATAGAGCCAATTATCATAGAAGGCAATCAGCTTGTTTGCAAGAATGCTGTGGGAGACTATATCAAAAGCCTTGCTAAAGTCAAGGTATATTACATATAGTCCCCCCACAGCATTATTGCAAACAAGCTGAGGAAGTATGGGTTGGATAAATGGAATATATGGTGGATAGGAAGATGGCTGGATTGTCAGACTCAATGGGTATTAATCAATGGATCAATGTCTAGCTGGCAGCCAGAATCAAGTGGAGTGCCCAACCAGGGGTTGGTTTTGGGGTGGTTGTGTTCAATATCTTCATTAAAAATCTGGAAGATGGGATGGACTGCACCCTCAGCAAGTTTGTGGATGACACCAAGTTGAGGGGTATAGTAAATACATTGGAGGGTAAAGCTAGGATTCAGAGTGACCTAGAAAAATTGGAGAATTGGGCCAAAATAAATCACATGAGGTTCAATAAGGACAAGTGCAAAGTCCTGCATTTAGCATGGAACAATTCCATGCGCTGCTACAGCCTGTAGACTGAGTGGCTAAGCAGCAGATCTGAAGAAAAGGACCTAGGAGTTACAGCAGACAATAAGATGGATATGAGCTAGCAGTGTGCCCTTTTGGGCCCCCACTATAGAAAGGATGTGGCCAAGTTCAAGAGAGTCCAGCAGAGAGAAATGAAAATGATTAGGAGGCTAGGGGATTTGATAGCTGCCTTCAACTACCTGAAGGATGGTCCCAAAGAGGATGGAGCTATACTGTTCCCAGTGGCAGATAACATAACAAGGAGCAATGATATAAAGTTGCAGCAGGGGAGGTTTAGGTAACATACTTTCTCACTCGGAGGGTAGTAAAACTCTGGAAAAGGTTATCCAGAGGGGTGGTAGAATCTCCATCCTTGGAGATTTTTAAGGCCTGGCTTGACAACACCCTGGCTGGAATTATCTATTTGGGGCTGGTCCTGCTTTGAGCAGGGGGTTGGATTAGTTCACCTCCTGAGGTCCCTTCCAACCCTAACTTTCTATGATTCTATGATTTTTAACAAGTGGCATTTTTTGTTCATCACAAAGGCAGACTCAGTTTTAAATTACACTTAGGGTATGTACAAACCTTGTGGAGGTTATTGGGAAGTTAGATCAAGTTAAAAACAACCACCCAATCGAAGGTAAGTCAGGGGGGGAGGGCTTGGCAAGATGGGGGGGTTAGTAGCATCCCCAGGATGGTTTGGGGATCAGAGGCGATAGCATGGTCTTTGGGGGTGGGAGCTACCTGGGGGAAAGTGGAGTCCATGGAGGATTGAAGGGGGGGCAAGTGGTGTGTATACAGTGTTAGGGGGAATAAGTGGGGTCCACAGGGGGTCTTGAGGACATCAGAAGAGTTAGCAGTGTCTGCAAGAGGTTTGGTAGGGTCTTGGAGGTTTTGATGGGATCAGGGGTGCAAGCAGGGTGTGAGAGGAGGGGGTTGGTGGGATCTTAGAGGGTTTGGTAGGATCAGGGCATCTAGCAGGTGTGTGGGCCGGCTCCCGGTCCCATCCTCGCCAGGCGCAAGCTGGGCCCGTCTGTGTGCACGCGGGCTGTGGCTGGCAGCCCGGGCATGCGGGGCTGGAGAAAAGTCATGGGGTGGAGCAGTACGCTTGAGCTAGAATCAGTCATGGAGGCGTAATGGTTGATTGAAAAGATTATTTACTTATACCGGAGATGGTCGGGGTGCAGGCTGGACAGTTTCCAGGTACAGCTCCGCTTCAATCCTCGTTGGAGGACTCTAAAACTTGGTTCCCAAGATCCTCGGAATGGTTCAGACTCCGTGGTTTCAATAACTGGGTTCTAGGGTAGGGATTCGTCTGGACTGCAATCGGTGACGGGGAGAGGCTAGAGGCCATCGGTAAGTGGTGCCCCGGAGTTTGTTAGGCTCCGGGGGTTCGGCAATTGGAGCCTCTATCGCCTTCTTAAGAAAGACGCGCTGGGTTCGAAAGTCCCCACAGCGCTTAGAGATCCGTCTCTGTCTGTGTCTGTGTCTCTGTGTCTCCAACTTGGGCGGAAACCACCCAAGCCTTTTGTACGGCTAGCAAGCCAATAGCTAGCCGCCCAAAGAAGGCTACAGAATGGCGGGAAACACTTTTCTGCACGCGGGTTCTCCACAACAACAGAACACTCCGTCGTGCAAAAGAACTCCAATTCGGCGGGAACATAATTTAGCGGTGCCAAAGCACACACAATTAAAAAATCCACAACTTTGGGTTGTGACAGCAGGGTCCACAGGGGGCTTGATAAGATGGGGGGCTCTCTTCTAACCTGGAGCAGGGGCTGGTTTTTGCCCCCAACACCTCCACCTTCAGATGAACAACCCCACTGGTAAGCCAATCCCCCTTGATACTTCTTGCTTCTACTCCCACCCGACCACTTTCCCAACCCTTGGAACCAGTGAACACTGATAAAAATGGCACCATGAGCAGCTTGCAAGATGGGGACTTTGGTGGGATTGGGGGGGCTGATTTGTCCTTAGAGAAGGGGTGTCTGTCTGGAGGTGGGGAGAGGGGCTAGAGGGCTAAAAATAGCCCAGTGTCTGGAGCTGGGGGAGGGGGAAGTACAGTTTCGAGGCTGGGACTAGTGTCTGGGATTTCCCAGCCCCAGGGCCATGCTGGGAACTGTACAGAAGTTCAATTAGATCAGTCTAAGTTAAGCTACCTCAGAGGCACCCTTAACTTGGATCAGGCTAGCTATTTTTAGATTGATCTAACCTGCCTGAACTCCCATGATGTACTATTTTAGTACACCAAAGAATAATTGCAAGACTTAAATAAATTATGTCATTTGAACTAAAGCTCTTCTTAGAATACTAAATCCTTATTGAAGCCAAATAAGAAAGAACTGTTTCCCCACCACTGGCATTGGACTCCAGTTCTGTTTGTGTCACAAAAGATTTCCCTTTTCAGCAAGATGACTGTTTGCAGCAGCAGACTCAGAAATGCCAAGTGCAATTAAATATTATTTTTAAACATATTTCAGAGTTTACACATGGTGAGATGTATTTCTGTGGTAACTTTCAGAATACTCCCTGGCGTAAAATAGACAGATTGGAGGTCTCACATGCAGACTTGTTTTAGTGGAGCACTTCCTACAAAGCCTGTGACAGTTTGGGAATATTTCTATGTAAATTTAGGAATCTCATTTTGTTTTTTATCAGTTGAAATTGTCACCTGCTTTGTGGATTACAGTCTCCATTTTGTATCTGATCATAGTTAGCATCCTGTGCTGATCACTAGGTTTAGCTCTCGTACATGGTGAGATGTCATATGTGTAACAGAGAGGATGGGGGTGTTTCTCACCTTAGGAAAAAACTTCTCTCCACTTTTTCCCCTTCCAAAAAATAAATACTGAACTTGTGCATGGCATACCTCTAGAACAGTACGGTAGTTATAGAATTCTCCTGGGTGGTGGGTGGTATATGTTCAACTATTTGCTAGCACAGAGGGCATTTGAGTCTAGATGATTCATCACTGGCAGGCCATTGGACTAGGGACAGAAATTACACATAAACCAGTTTAAGTGATCAGAAACTGGTTTAAACCTGTAACAGAACAGATGTTCAGTGTACATAAACCAGTTTGAAAATGGCTGAAACCAGTTTGAGATAAACCTGGTTGAATGTAGTATCAGACTTAACTGATTTTGGTCAAACCACTTTATGCAATGTCTTCCCCAGACCCCTTGCTGGTTTAAGATAAACCAGACTTCCCCAGCATCCTGGCATGCTTTCTGGGTGCAGCTTTCTGCTCCACAGCAGAGCTGGCCCCTCCCCTCTGTTCCCTTGCTGGAGCTCTGGCATAGACTGCAGGCACAGCAGGGTCTGCCTGGCTTCCCCCCCACCCTCGTCCCCTGCCCCACCTTGCTGCTCAGGCAAGAATCCCCCCTCCCTCTCTCTCTTCCACCCTCCCATCTCCCCTCAGCTCAGTACTGTGGAAGGGAAAGGAGGGCTGCTCTTGAGGCCCCCCCACTGACTTCTAGCCTGAGCCACTGAATTTCCTCAGTCCAGAGAGAATGTCTGTCCAGTTACAAACTGGTCCAGCCTAGCCAGGTTAGACTAACCTCTAAAGATTGAATCAATTCAAGCTTAGGCTTTTTGCATGTCTGTTCCTAGCCTTGCAGTCCATGACTGCCTTATCTGCGAGTCCAAAGATGGTTGACAAAGCCAATTTGCAGGATTGACAAGTTCTATTGCAACTCAAAATACCTATATGAATACCCTAACCTTTGTAAATTAAGCCTTTTGCAGCTACTACCACGTGGTCTGAGCAGGTGTACTGATCAGATGAGGCCATGCCTATTTTGTGAATTATGCTGGAGCTTAGGAGTAAGATATGTAACCAGTTTACAACTCTTACGTGGCTGTGTATATACTTCTACTGACAGAAATGTAGTCATAAAGGGAATTTAGGTACCTATGGGGTTAGTTGGAGGCTTTGTGGTGCTAAAATGATTTTTCTGAGATAAATAGGACGTCAATGTGGGAGCAGGCAGTTGAACTCAGATCTCTGACTAGTGCCATATCATCAAACCATACTTATTCTTTTTCAAGTGGCTTTTCAACTCTGAAACAACTTTCCCCAAAATGTTACTAGCTCACTGCTTAAAGCTGCAGCTGAGATTAGAAATGATGCAATTTTTCTTTGGACTCAGTTCAGAAATTCTCAAAGAAATGGGAATCAGTTTTATTTTGCAATTTACATCTGTGGTTGTGAAGTCCCAATATCTCTTCACAGAGCATTTTCAGACTTCATTTTAGACAAGCATGCACCCTGGCAGTGCAATTCTCCCACACTATTTTTCTGTTTTCCAGCCATGTCCTAACACTGCTAGAGAGGAGAGCTAGTTTGACCTCTATCCCTATTCAGTCTGTTGTCCTTCTCAGCAGAGGAGTCAGGAAATCATCAAGGAATACCAACTATTATGTGATTTTCTGTGAAAAGAACACCTGTCCACTTAGGACTAGATCAAACTTATTTAAAAAGTGATTTAGCTCTTTTTCACATAGTCCTATAACTAACTCTCTACACAGAAAGTTTATACCCCCAACACCTAGAACATTATCTTTTTTACTTTTAAGAGAGAAAAGAGTGACTCTGTTTGGCATTTTCTAATTGGTATAATTTATTTGAGCATTTACTTTACAAAGCGTCTTTGGTCACTTACTATAATTATTTCAATTTTTACAAGGGAATGTACAATCATTGTATTTCTTTTCTTTCACATAGACACCAAAAGGAGAAGCTTGAAGTGCTGCCTTCCTTTCATCAAATTCTCTTGCCACCATTTGTCTCTTTATTCTAGTGACTGTTCTATGGGGGTTTTGTGTGTCACCAACTTCGGTGCATCATATTTGCATAAAAAATCAAAAGTAAAGCCACAATTAAGAAATGGAAGACCTCTAATACCATCTTGTTTCTTTTTAAACATATACATGATGAGTTCCCATGGGCTGCTTCTTAATATGACTGAAGATATCCTGTAGCATTTATTTTTGTATACATTTTATAACTTAGTAATGTAATTAAGTAGTGGAGGGAATCTCTCGGGTGCTTTAACAAATGTGATTTTGGACCCTTAAACAATGTTGTATAACAAAAGAAGTTAAAAGGCAACCACATGCCTTTCTTTTCCATGTTCTTTGTTATGTTATTCATTTGAGATACTTCACCTATAAAAGTTCATGCCTCTCTGAACCAGTTTCTCTCTAAGGTGTCCCTCTGCCCTATCTTCTGCTTAGATTACTGTTGTGTAATAAGCCTAAACAAGGATGTGAGATGTTTATATATGTTCCAACTTTGTTCTTGCTTCTTTTGTGGATGCTGTGTCTTATGTTTAGTTGGGTTCTGAAAATGGGGAGAAGAGTTTGTACTTCCGAGAGCAGGGCAGGGGAGGGCAGTAGTCTTACCCATGCCAGGAGCTCCTAAGCAGTCCTTTTGTGAGCTGTTGTAAGCAATATATTCTGCCCAGAATATATTCTGCCCATCCCGCAAAAGGAAAGTAAAGCATCATCAGCTTCTAGAGCTCCTGAAATGGGTATGCCGCTGGGGTGTGTGGACTTCGTAGGGTAGAGGGAAATTGCAGTTCCCCTCTTAACTTGGTACCTGGGGCAGGTGCCCCTCTTGCTCACCTCTAGTTATGCTAGTGCAAGCATCATATTCCTTTTTTTAAATCCAGAGAGAGACTCCTAAGACAGTTAGATGTAAAAAAAATGGGGGGACAACATAGAAAACTGATATGATTTTCAGCATCATTTAAATTGACTAGTTAACATGATGCAGGCTTTCTACTGAAACCTGTAAAGCCATATTTGAAATGAGACATGCATGGATTGTACTAAAAATTGTATTGCTTACAGCATGTTTCTTGTTGATTATGTAGTCAGGTCCTCATCTGGCTAGATTGACATACACCTATCAAAGTCAATGGAACTACACTTTACTATATTAATATAGAAAACACAAGGACTGATCTTCCACTAGCTTTAGGATTGTGTGCACATTTACACCTGAATCAACTAAGATGACGGTGAGGGAAAGATACTACCCATTTGCATTACGATGATTTACATTCACTTTGCAAAAGTGAAAATGATTCCACAAGACTTGTGGTAGTTGCCTAGAAATTTAAAAGCAGAAGAAATGAGTTGAAATACATTTTAACAGATGAGCAGATGAAAAGATCAGGTTTTTAAACTTAGGTGTTGTTGGCAAGTGATATTGTGACAGACTGAACTAACAGGAAAAGGTAGTTGGGCTTGTGTATACAACTAGGCTTAACTATGGATTTACTGCAGAAAAGCCTTTTGTAGCAGAAGAGGCACTAACATATCATCAGACTGATTCTCTTATTTAAAGAATGATTCTGCTGAAAGATTAAATATTGTATTAGTATATATACCATAAGAGTGATGTTGTAGATGTGATGGTCCAGAAATTATGCAAAAGGAAAGGATTTTGTAGGGCGATTTTTTTTTTTAACCAACCATGTAGCTGGGATAAAGTTAGACAAGCTTTCCAATGCAAAATATTCTTCTTCAGGTCTGATTACAAGGAGCCAGGCAGAGCATAGTAAAAGAAAAAAAAAGAAACAAAAGCAGTGGGAGCTGGGGAGAGAAATTCCCAGGGGTAACAGACACATGACTAGCAGAAGAAAAAAAAAGGTGGTTATTGGGAGAACAAGGCCTAGCAAAAGAGAAGAGGGCCATTCTCACTTTCATATGTGGAAATAATTCAGAAGTCAGGTAAAGTGTCATAAAACCAACATCAATATTTAGCCCTTGGTTCGTAGTGTCCAGCCAGCTTATGATTTTTTGTTCACAAGTTTGCCTTTTAAAGGTGTAATGTAGATTTATCTGGAGATAATGAGGTCAGAGAGGGAGTGGTTGTTCTATACAGATATCATTTTTTTCAAGGCACTGCATCTAATGTATGGGAATATTTGCTGGTTGTGGCATTTTATTACAAGCCACTTCATTTAGCCTATTATTTATAGCAGCTATTATCATGGTTTCTACATGCCTAATAACTTGAAATGCAATCTCAGTTCATAAAGGTGAGCAAGCCTGGCCAAATATTTGTTCTGATTGGAAAGCAGCGGAAGTTTAATGGCTCTCAGTTGCTTTTGATCCAAAACCAAATGCCAAACTTAGTTATATTTCACTCTACAGTTCTGGCCATATTCAAAACTGAAAAGCAAAAAAGAAACAGATAAACAAACAAAAAGTCCTCTGTGACCAGACGCCTATAGAAAATAATACCAAAATAAAGGTTTGCATGAAGGCCTATGAACAGTTCTATTTACAGCCACTGGTATACAGTTATGATTAAGACTTCAAAGCATCTTTTTCCTTTGTTTTACATCACATGGTAGAGCTGATGTTACATAGCTTATTTGCATTTCAGAGAAAAAGAAACTTATTTCATACATGAAAATGACATCTGTAAAAATGCATGTCGATCCCCAGTGGCAAGTATTATAGATCCTAATTCCAATTATGAAATGTTAAATTGTCTATAGGTGGGGATGTATACTCTTTATAGGTTCTCAGTATTCTCCCCTTTTATGCATGGTCTTAATTTTCTCAATAGTAGTTGCTAAAGCACAGATGGACTATGGAGGCAAAATTCAAGTTTGAATAGGTTTAGACTAAAATGAAAGTCAAGGGTGGAATTAGGCCTAGAGTTACATTTTAGGTCTAGATTTGATGGTGCTATGGTTATGCAAGTAGTTCCAGTGAGATTATATCCCCAGGTGATACATATCCTATAGCAGATTTGACCTTGACAGACTTCTATTATTTTGAATGTGGGGCACCTCAAGATCAGCTATTTTTGTGAAGCATTTTGCTATCTTGTGCCAGAAAACTCTGAGAACAGCTGTTCTCCCAACATCTTGTTTCATGTGTACTATAATCTTTTCAACATTTGAATCTTAACTATAACAAAAAAGAGAGATAAAATTCCAGATCCAGGGGCCTGAGGTTCAGAGTTTGGCCTATATTGTTCAGCCTCCAGTAGGAAGGCAAAGTCAATTTAATTAAAAAAACCGCAAGAGTAGAACCCTTTAAGCTATCAAATTATTTTAATATTTCCTGTACATACAAAAAGAGTACAGTGTGCAAGATTTCACACACTTCTGATATGTCAGTCATTACATGGAGAGAATTATTCCCAGAAGTGAGAGAGCTGAGAATTAGGTATTCATGCTCTCTCAGTTGGGCTGGAGGCTTAACATCCTGTCAGTGATCTACCAGAGTCCATAAGCACAATTAGTCTGATGGCTTATGGTGGGAACACATGTTTCAAGTTAAATCCATGGGTTAGACTTTGATGCATCAGGGACAAGGTCTTTACCTTTTTGAAGGACTGAGCTGTTCTCTGGCTTCTATTTGGATGAAAGTGCTAATCAAGATTGTAGTTGCTAGACACAATTCATGAAAATTTTAAGAGTTTCCAGTATGCAGCACTCTGACTCACCCGAAGGATTATAAGAACTGCCACTGAAAGCATGTGAAAGATGAAAGAGGCCAACAGAAAAAAAACCTCAATTTACTCTCTTCCTTCATCGAACTTATGATCTTTGGTGTCCCTTTTCTTTACTGGATCAATGTCTGATGCTTCAGGAAGCTGACCTTTCTTTTCTCTTCATGATCCTCTAGGTCCCTTGAGCAAATCTGCGCATGAACAAGGTGGAACATTCTGACATCTGCTGGTGGTTAACTTTGCAATCCAATGAAACGTGAGTTTGGCATATCCTTTATCATTGGTCTTTTCTTGCATGACCATATGTTTTACTACCCAGCTCAAAATATATTCCCTGTACAAAAACTGTACACTGTACAGGGTTCAGTAACCCACATTGCAACTAATTCCACAGCTTGTCGATGTGGAGAACGCAGCACCCGGGAGCCACAGACTCTAGCAGAATATGCACTGGAGTTTATTGCTTCGCATTAATTTCATGTGTAGATGCACCCCCTGACAAGGTACTAAATAGCACATCTGTTTTAGCGTGTGGATTCACAATAGATGTAATTAGTGTGAGTGCAATGCCATGTGAACCCAGATTCACTGCTCTCAGTCTGTACATGAGAGGCAGCATGGCATGTTTCAAGTCAGTACTGTCTGCCATGGGGAGTGACTGCTATAGAGTGCTTTACTTTTTAGATATGTGTTTCTCACTAATATTAACTGGTTGAATTACGGCTGAACCCAAAGATGCTATTCAACACAGGAGCCTCAGGCTGCTTGGTTAGAAAAATGGTGGAAATAATTAATTCCCCAGAAAGGTAATATATGGCCAGGGTCCAAATTACAGGGGAGCTCAGGGGGGCTGAGACCCCCGTAAGAGACAAGCCTCCCCCCCCCCCCATAAATTAAAATAAATTTTCTCCTTGAAATAAAGGGGGGGAGAGGGAGTGCACAGGCAAACTTCTTTGCTGGGGGGTTCAATTGCATTGCTTTCACTTAAGTGGGCTTGTTAATCAATGAACCAGTGAAACTTAGTGTTAAACCCCACTAAGACCCCCCCTAAGGGTCAAAATGTAATTCAAACCCTGTATATGGTACAAGATTGGCTTATTTCTCTGCTGTTGTAGGTAACCAGGGGTTATACTAGATTCTGTCGTGCCTGGGGTTGTCGATATTACACTGTTAATTAATATTATAATCTGAAATAAGAGTTTTCTGTTTGTTATTTATATCTCTCTTTTCTTTTTAGTAGCTGAGTTAAAGTGAAGGGGAATGTCAGGAATCAGGGATCTAGGCAGAACAAGAGAAAGAAGGAAGGCAGAAAAGGGGAACAGGCTAGCTTACCTACACACAAAGGTCAGCTGCAGAGCTGAGATACTGCAGTGAGTAGAGGACTTTGAAGAAGGAAAACATAGCAGCTATACATAGTGGGAGAAAGCATGGAGTTGTCAGAAGTAGAAAATCACTAGTGGGTGGTAACGTAATAGATAGGAATGCTGCTGGGCTGAAGAAGGTAGTAATATAATAATTTCTAATATTTGCTGGTGAGTTGATGAAAATTTGTAAGATAGCTTCCAGATCATAAGAGTTTTCATGAAAATTCTACCCCTAACCCTATTTAAATTCATTTATTTAATAAAAAATTAAAAAAATCAAGTATGTGTATAGCTGCTTGAAACAGAGTGAGGTGTTTAAGGAAACTTGTAAAAAGCTGTCCCATTTTTTCCAATGAATTGAAAATAAAAGCACCCAAAACATTCATACCCCGCCCCAAAGATGTAAATTTGAATGTTTATGGGGGTCTATGGCAGCAATATCACCATGTTACCTGGTGTTTCACATGAGTTACTCTATTCTGTTTCATGCTGATGATGGGACTATACCACTTCTATTGCCTGAGAATGCTCTTTCAGAGCTAGCCCTGGTGTCTTTAAATGGCACTGCAAAATGTTGGGTAGAGGTACCACAAAGCGTAATATGGACCCCACCTCATTTGTCTGCTACATGGTAGAATACAGATTTGATTGAGGTAAGGATGAAACAGAACCTTCTTTGTTGTGCTCCTAAAGAAAGGTAGAAAATAACACCTTTTAAACCTTGGGTAAATCCCCAAACAGGAAGACTGAGATTACCTGTGTCTTTTTTTGTGAGTAGGCTGCTGACATTTCCCAAGGAGATGTTTTCAGTTATTCCATTGGAAATTCTAAACCAGTGCTTCAGCACTCTGGAAAGACATGAGATCCTTTTAAGGGATCCTTTTGAGGGTGCCACACAAAATCACTGTTTATGTGCAAACACCTAGATGTGATAAATCTAGAGATTTCAAATAGAAATCTGTAGTGACAAAAATATCTTGCTCTGTTGTGGTCCTTCTGAGTTCTTTGCAATAGAAGAATTGCTCTGTTGTTTTTTCCAGAGTCAAGAAATGAGTGAAAGCTAAGAGCTGGCACTTTCTGACATGTGCTTTGAGTCTAACAAGACTGAGAACTGCTGCTCTAAACAGAGGAAAGAACAAACACTTGATCAAGAGGACTAGCAGTTTATAATTCGTTAGCAAGGATCCTGGTTTTCTCTAATTAAAAAATCCCCAATTTTTTTATCACAGAAAACTAGGATCCCTGTTCATTAGATTAAGAGAATACAAATCCAACATTGCCTGATTTCTAATTTAAACAAGGACATTACTAACACCTGAATTTTTCCTTTCACACATTCTTTGAAAAAGAATAATCATGAAACAATCACTTATGCTTTTTCCCTGAAACTAAAGAATTTTTTTTACATTAAGCAAATTTGGATTTACTGCTGTTCTTTCTCTGCTTCCCTGTACAATTTCCACCCAGAACTCTCTCCAAGCCTTTTCATGCTTGGTTTTATTTTTCACTTTTCAGGAAACAGCACACACATCTTTACAGACAGAGCTGCAGATATCAGTCAGCATGAGACAGAAAAGACGAAACAATGCAGCGAATGTTTCATGGATTGTCAATTAGAATCAGTGGAGCACTGAACTAAGTATCAAAGACAGCCTAATTAGCAAATCTTTGAACTGTAGAAAGTGGTCTTAAGGGGAGTGAGTGAAATTCATTTGACATAGTGTTAGTTAAAAAGGGGACAAGACCTTTTTGTATTTCCAATACATAACATTCATTGACAACATGAAGTTTTGTACATCACAGGCAAGGAGATACAAACAGCCATTTGCTAGAAACAGTTACGAAAAATGTGGGGACATCAAGATGATTGAGGAGATGAGAACTTCTTATTTTCAATGTATTCCATGCAAATATAAACAACACAGTAATTTTTTAAGATAGCAAATAATACAGTGAAATTTGAACAGGGGTAAAAAAAGAGTACAGGATGCCAGGAATTAATTTTAAAGCAGTTTTTGGTTAGGTTTATATACTTGTAGCTCATTAAAAAGGTGTACTTGAAATCCATAATTTGACATGGGATAGTTATATATGTACCTGCATAAAAAACAAATTCAAGAGCTACAGAAGTGACCAACCTTTTCCTAGGTGAAAGCAGAGTTAATTCTAGTGGTGAGAAAATGTGTATTTGGGGTTACTTCTTTAAAACCAAAAATTGGGGATTTTTTTTTTTTAAATCAGAGAAAGTCAAGATCCCTGGTGATGATATGGTGACATTCCATGCTATCTTTTTAAATTATTCTTGATCTGTTTCTCTTGGGTTTCCTGGCTATTAAATGATCTTTCAGGTATTCTCTATCATGCAATGTATGGCAAAGGGTGATGCAATGAAAAACACAAACCTGTACTGAAAAAAGGGAAATCACTCTTGCATTATGCAAAGTCTTTGGAGTATAAATGAAAGTTAGATATGGAGTGTGCATCAAGGTTACCTGAGAGCATCCTTTAAACAGTTTTATAAAATACAGACAACTTGAAGCCAGTCTTTACTTAAACCACTCATGAAATTGTCTCGAGAGTACATGCACCTGACAAGAGAAATATCTTTACTATGGAATAGTTTTAAAGCAAAAGAAATATTAACATGTTCATGTCAAGCATCTTGAATTAATAGTCAAACCAGAAATTGCAGCAAGTGATACTAAGAATATGGTAAGCAAATATTATCTTTTCTGATACGTGGATTTGCAATATATGCAGAAATTTCCATAGTGATTGCAGAAGATCTGCATACAGTTCCTCATTACAGCAGGTTGAGGCTATGTCTGTCAATATGGTTATACTAAAGCATCATCGCTCCGTAAGAAAAATGATGATTATTCTTAATATAGAACACTAAAACTCCTCCAGATTGCCTTGTCCCTGCTATTCAACTCTTGCCTTTGGGACTTTCTATTCTAATCCCAAGGCCTCAGGCATATTTCCTTTGCTAAAGAACATAAGATGAATGCATACAATGATGACTTAATGGCAGGCAATTGTTTCACTCTTTTCACAACCCATATATTTGTAAAACTAAAAGTTATTTTCCTGCAAGGTCTTTGCAATCTTTATTCATTTCTTTAGCTAAGTCTGCCTGCTAGCATATTTCTCTTTGCCTCTGCAAGCTCCTAGCTCTTTCTTTAAGCAGCCCATGCATTTGTTTTTGACGGGGCTTGGCCCTAAGACAAAATCATCCATTCAAATCAATAACCATCACACAACAATTGTTGACTAAGCCAAAGTCTTCTCCTTTAAAATAAAAATCCAGCGGGAGAGTTGTATAATTTTACTCACTTGCTTTTAAATCAAGATTTCTCTCAAGCCACTCTGCCTCATGCCACCTTGTGGCTGCTTAGAACCAGTGCAGCTAACTGTTTTCCAGCATCGATCAAGGCTTATTTTGTTTAATCAAACAAATAAGGATTCTATTTTTCTCCATTCGGTTACCTGTCTTTACTTAGTCTTGACATTTACAGCTGGGATGATGCGGTGGACAGGATAACCTTACCACCTTCTTCTCACTAAAGACAAATATGCTTCTCTGATCACTACGTATGTGTTTATGCACAGATGGCCTGGGTACTTTCTAACAACTATCCTTTCCTGAGAGCACAGTGGAGATTAACTGAGAAGGACATCATAAGGGGACCTGAAGGCTGGAATTACTCTAGTCAGTAAAAATAAAATCACAGATCCAATTCAAAGAACTGCTGGGATCGGAAGTGTCAGACCAGGGAACACAGTAGCACCTGACTTTGAGGTGCCCATCACCACAACATGCAAGTCCCTCCATAGCGGACACAGGTGAGAGAGGTGCTGCAGAATGATTGCCAAAGCTACCCACATACGGAGTGAGCAGAAAGCTGACTAAACAGAAAACCTCGAGGTTAAAGCTTTGACTTAAATATGCTTCTTAAATTTGCTCTGGGAATCAGGCACGTTGCTCTGGACTGCAGGGAGGTGCTTCCCCCCTAGGGTTCACAGCCATGAGCCCTCTCCTAGTAAGAGGCACATAAGACTTCTTCTACCTTCAGAAAAGCTTCCAGAAAAGGAAGGGATGTCCCTTTCATGGAGGAACTTAATAATAAGCCTGAGTGGGGTTGAATCCCCCTCTTTTACAACCTAGGATGCTGCCCTAACCACAAGGCAGCAAGAAGTCTGAAGTTTTCATTTCCTTTAGTTGAAGCTGGTTCACCTTGCATGAAATTAAATTAAATTTTTATTGGTAGTCAATGTGCCAGACCAAGTTAGTGTGGAAGCCTGAGCCTGTTTTCTTGGCATAATGGTTGGGCCCTTGCTCTACAGAAAGTTTAATATTAAAGTATTTAGTAGTACAGGAAACCAGGTCTCTCTGTTCCCAGTTGAAGGGTCTAACCAAGGCTTTAGGATCATACTCTCTCTAGCCCTGCACCAGAGGCATCATGCAAACTGAACCACTTTAACATGAGAGAAGGAATTAAAGCATCCTCCATCTATTGACGGGTGAAAAGATGCTTGGAGATATAGGCTTCAATCCTCCAGGCAAACGAGGCAAATTAACTTAAGCTTTCCATATCCTAAATGCTCTTGTCACTGAGCTATAGGATAAGGTTGTCAGGGTACTATCACCTTCTTCCGCGCACTGTATGTCAAAACTGATTCACTACGTATAGTGTGAGACTATCCATTGGTTCTAGCCCTGCAGATGAGACAGGCAGAGGAATGCTCGATTCATCTGTTGGTGTATTCTGTTTTAATAAAGCATCAGGATGAAAATGGTGTGAATCAGGTCAGTTATCTATAACCCGAGACACCTGGTCACTGACAACTCAGCATAGGACATTTTTGTAGTGCAGTCAAATGAGATGCCACACAGATGGATTCAAGGGCTTTCAAATTCCTTCCATTGTGCTGTGGATACTATAATTTTTTTTTTAGTTGATGAATCATTCAGTTTGTTTAATCTATTGATGTATACTTTAGCACACTGGTCAGCAACCTATGGCTTGTGGGCTGGATCTGGCCAATGAAGTGATTGGATCTGGCCCACAAAGGTGCAATCCAGCCTATGGCAGCATGGGGGGTCAGTAGCACACAGCTTGACCCTTTCCGTCCTCCTTCTCTGCCCAGTGCTGTGCCACCAAACCCCTCCCAACACTCTCTTCCAGGCCTTCCCTGCTGCTCTCTGGTCTTCTATTGCAGTCACTGTTTACCTGCACCACTGAATTTGCCCCTCTCTATTGCTATTGGGGATGGGAATTGGTGGCACTTGGTGCAGGTGCCCGAGGCAGCAGAGAGTGGTGAAGGCAGCAGCAGGCAGCTTGGAGGCTGAGGAGGGGAGTGGCAGCCTGTGGCAGGGGCCGAGTTGCAAGTGGTGGTCTGCTGCTCATAAAATATTGCCGATCCCTGCTTCAGCAGATTCACTCTTTTAAGGTCTAATAATTATCTCTTTGATATTTAGTCTTTTTAAAGGTAATAGTGGGGCTGTTTTCTTTTAATATGCACTGTCCCTAACACACTACTAACTTCTACGGGGCTCCTCCCAACATAAGTGGAGCCCTGATCTCTCTGTTCATAGAGTAGCAAGGTTGAGATATTTAAGCCAATATGGAGTGTGTTTGTTATAGGTGCATTGGACAGCTTTTGCACCAGTCTTATTATTCTTTCCCTTTCTCTCCCTGCCCCCCCTTTCTCTTTCACACACATGCACACTTTCTTTTTTTAAAATCAGAATTGAAGACTCTTATAATCTTTCCAGCCTTGTTAGAAAAAGGAGAGAGAAAAGACTGAAGCAAATAAATAGGTTCATTGATTTCTATCAAGACTTATTCAATTGTGGTAACCAAAGTTTCTCATTGAGTTTCATGCTCATCTGCTCATTTTGCAGATGCCAAACTTTGTGCAGCTTGACACTTCTGTAGGATTGTCTCATCAACATAGATATTTCAAGTGAGAGCACCTGCAAATCACGTTCATCATTCTTTTGTTTGTCTTTCTTAAAACATGTAAGAAATTGTCAGTATTCATTTAAGTTTAGATTTTTTTCTTTATAAATCTGTGACTGATTTGAACAAATGGAATTGGTGACAAGCTGAAACACCATAAAGGCATTTTGAATGATCATATATCTTCATATCTTTCTGAACCTTGGATATAGCTCCATTTCTACTTATCCATCAAGATGGACAAAAGTTCTACAGCAAAGCCATCTTGGTTATAAGTTTTATTGATTGTTCAGATGAATCATGGAGTAAAGTATGAGTGAATTCATCTTATTAGGGTGAGTTCAGATATTAATGATCAGCCTCTGAGTTAGTAGGGTTCAAATAAGTCACAGCGATCTGATCTGCTCACCTGATCAAGATTTTGCTGGTCAATAGCAAAGTTTTTCTATATACATTTTTATTTCCCACAACTCCCATTTGCATACAAATAAAAAAGGTTTCTGTTGGTGTAAATAGGCACAACTCCATTGCAGAGTACCACTTGCAACTATGTGAGCATCAAAAACCTTGGAAGCTAATGTGGATGAAAATGTAATCTCAGTCAGCAGTGTGAGCCTAAATACTCTCTTGAATGCTCTGCTTCAAAACATGTTAGGAAGCATAATGCATAATTTACCCAGCATATCATAATATATTATAAATATAGAATATTATAAAATCTTGACTACCTCCTGCTAACTGGGATCTTCCTCTGTTTCTAAACGGCTTTTTGGTAATGCTCCTGCAGCTCCATAGCAGAAGTGGTCACATTCAAAGGAGCAAAGAGTTAACTGCTCATCTTCTAGTAACTGCCAGCCTACTGATAGTTTCTCATTGGGAAAAGAAAGATGCCCAGAACTAGAGGAATGGTTCCAAAAAATATGGGATGTTGTTGCCATGGAAAAAAGAATACATCAATTATGTTGCCCAACAAAATAGACAGAAGAGGCATACTTGGATATGTGGTTACCATTCATTTAAAATTCACAAAGTATAATCACCTACAAAAACAAAACAAAAACATAGCATGCCTGTCCAATTTTTTGTTTGTCTTAATGCTTCATAGATGCACCTGTTATGATAAATGTGAATTGAACAAGTAGCTCCACTTTAAATTAATAAAAGAATTGAAGAAATGCATCCTGGGTGGCCTAAAGAGGTTCACCCTGTAATGTGAAAACAGCCTGCGGAATAAAGGATGTGTGGACTAGAGAGATTTGGTTATTATAGGACAGCCTAATGTTTCTTTAAACAAGAGAAGATAAACTAAGTGCTGTAATGATCAGCATTTTCTTTCTGATGTGTCCATGGCAAGGATTTGTAAAACTGTTACAATTCCTAAGCAAACGGTTATTAAAATATAATTTAAAAAAATTTACAGAGCTGCAGGGGAGTAGCAAGAAGAGGCGATGAAATGGGTATTAGCACAAGCTGCACTTTGCAGGAGTTTTGTTTTAAATGAGGAGACTCAAGGCTTTCATTTATAAAATGAAAGGGAACCAAGGGACTGTAGATTTTGAAAGAGAGTTGGTATGACAGGAAGAGCATAGATCTACTTTTTTTCCAAAGTTTGGAGAACTGGACAAATGCTTTTCTGTTAAACTTGTGTTGTACGAGTTTCTGTTTACTATTAATTACCATAGACAAACTAGAAACAACATACTTTAATGGAGTAGTTTTGACCAGTCAACAATTAAGATAATCAGATTATGATTTTTTAAAATTAGGATTTAACAGTTAATCATCCATCACACAGTGCCTGTGTCTCTTATGTGAGAAGGTCTATCTGGGTAGTTACACAAGGAGAATTTGGTGGGACTTGGACATTTAACCCTTCAATTTTGATCTTCAAAAATGTTGCCCAGCTACTCACAAGGGGTGCCTGTAGTTGTGTGGGATGCCTGCTCCCATGCACTGTAATTACAGCTCATCAAACGAGCTTTCGTTAAAGTGCCCCTGCCGCCATTTGGAGGCACAGAATGCTGAATACATGAGCTGCTGCAGGTGCTTTAGTTACAGTAGCCCTCAAAAGCCACTCTAATTAAAGAGCCCCCAACTCCACCACCCCCAGAGCATGTAAAGATACCCGAGGTGCTTTGGTTTCCAGCAGTAGGGCTCTTTAGAACATTTTGTTTCTGGGCACACTGATCAGAGCTTCAGTTTTGATAGTGCAATGCAGCTCAGAGCACAATTCATAAGAGCAGCTTTGGGGCTTGTCTAGACTCTCTTCTGAATATACATTTGGTCCAATCTCTCTCTCTCTCTCGCTTTGGCTCTGTTTCACCATAGTTCAGGGATTTTTCTTTCAGCTTTGTCAGTAACTCTTCCAGATAAGCTCGAAGACTAAGTTTAGATTACTTAAAAGCTCATTATTTTATAGACAATATCATAAAAATCCAGGAAATAATAGAATCAGTGGCACAGAGAGTAAGGCACTTACACAAACACTCAGAAAATATTTATATACAGATCTTTAACTTAGATGATAAGTATCATTTACATGACATTCATATTTTGACCCATCTTTGACAACAGGGGGACAGCCCATGAGTTGAAAAGTAATCACTGACACATTAATTCACTATTGTGCACCCAGTGTAGATGGACTCCACCTAGATACAGACCTAAGGCCTTTTTAAGTCTATGCAATAACCAATGCATGGGGTAATGCTCTACCTCTCAGCAGCCAACAAATTTTCCATTTACAATTTGTAGCACAGTGGTGGACAAAATATGGCCAGCGGGGTGGATTTGGCCCACCAACTGACTGGGTCTGGCTTGCAGCTGCCCCCACAATCCTCCACAATGCTCACTGCTCTGCAATGAGCTCCACCTGCTCCCACTGGGGCAGCCCACGCTGCACTCCTGCCAGCCCCAGCCCAGGCCAGCACATAGCTTCTGGAGGGGCTGCTCCCTGTGTGGCTGCAGCTGGCTGGATGCTCCTTTGCTCCCTTCACTTCCAGCAGGAGTAGCCAGGCTGAAGCTTTCCTGCTTGGCTACCCAGAGCAGCACAGCAGGAGCAAGAGGATCAGCTGCTGGAGGCAAGGAGAGCACAGCAGTACTCTGCCAGCTGCAGCTGCACTGGGAACAGCCCCATCGGAAGCTGCATGCTGGTTGGGGCCAGGGCAGGAACTGGGGGGCTGTTCTGCTCCCCCTGCATCCAGCTGTGGCTGCTGCTCTTGCTGTGCCATGCCGGGTGGGCAGGAAGCTTCAGTTGGGTGGCTCCTGCCCAGCGCATTGAGCTCCAGCTTTAGCTCATTGGCCACCTTCTACTCACCTGCAGGTGCCTGCTCATTGTGCTGGGTGAGTGGAGTGGGTGCAAGGCAGCCAGGAGCTAGAGGCAGAGCTCCATGCACTGGGCAGGAGCTGCCGGGCTGAAGCTTCCCACCTGCCCAACCACAGTGGCACCACTAGGGCAGGAGCAGCAGCAGCAGCTGCCACAGCTGGAGGCAAGGGAAGCAGAACAGGCCTGCTGGCCCACACCCCGGCCAGCATGCAGATTCCCGTGGGGATGTTCCTTCTGTGGCTGCAGCTTGCTGGGTGCTGCTATGATCTCCTCAGCTCCCGGTGACAATGCAAGCTCAGCTGGCTGCAGCTGTGCTGGGAAGAGCCCTCCAAAAAACTGCATGCTGGGTAGGGCCTGGGCCGGGGCCAGGGCTGGGCTGGGGTCAGGGCCTGCAGGTGTGAATGGGAGCATAGCACTGGATGCCCTGGGCAGGGCTTGGCTGCACATGGAGCACTGCAGGGTCAGCTCTGCTCCATATGCCTCCTGCCTCCCCCTCCCCCTCCCCGTCCTTCGCTGGTCCCCCTTCACACGCACACCCCACCCTCCACACAACCCCATACCCTCCCCCTGGCCACCTTCCACACCCACAGGGCAGGGTGTGCTGGGAGCGGATCATGCTTTTCCTGCTCCTGAACACTGCTCCCCTCCCACCCAAAGACACATGGGGAGTTTTGGTGAGTTGTTGTGGGGAAGGGGGTGCTGACCCAACCCACAACAGCTCATCAAACTTCCCTATGTAGCCCTGAGGTCCAAATGATTGGCTAGCCCTGCTGCAGTAGGTTTGAGCCCCAGAGGTGGGGGTGGCCATGATGCCGTTGGTGACTTCACAACTACTGCCTTGCTCTGGTTCTCCAGATTCCCTCCCTTTTTGCTATCTTTCCTGCCATGCCTTGCTGGTATTATTTTGCTGGGGGAAAGGGAGGCTGCCCAGGGTTTCAGAGTGAGCCCTTGTTTACTATCAGTCTGTGGGGTCTTAGACTTCTCAGCCTCCATCCCTTTCCACTAGCTGGGTTCTTTAGCCTAGGCCCACTATATTGGACCCGGCTTCTGGACTCCATCCCCTGTCTCATCCCTCTTGGGCTCTGGGCCTCTGGCCATAGCCTTCCCAGCTTCAGGCTGCCTCTATTGGCTTTCCTAGTCCAGGCTCTGCCTGTCTGCCTCTCAAGCCCAACCCCTGGCAGGGCTCAAACCACATGCACCCCACCGTGGGCTAAACTGCAATGCATTCTCAGGCATCTCTCTGTTGTCTCCTCATCACTTCTCATAGCCACACCCAGTCTGCCAGTTTAAATCTAGAACTAAAATACAAGCTCACTGGCTGCAACTAAAACTACCTCCCCACTCTGGGGCACAAACATAAACACTGACTACTCACTAGTAGTACAACAAAACTCCCATCCCATACTGGGTCTTACTTCCCTGAAGGCTGTGGATGTCTTGCTTGAAGTTCCCAGGGCAGCTCAGGTATTAGCCAGTCACTCTCCTGAAGCCATCCTATTGCAAAGCTCTTTCTGCTGCTGCTGCTTGCAGAGACAGACTGCCTGCCCTGGCTCACATCCTGGGTTTATATGCCTCAAAGGTGTGCCCCTTCCAGTCAGGCAACTCCCTAGCCAATTAGGGTCTGACAGCTAGTGTCCAGGACCACTTACAACTGCTACTTCTGCTGCCTTAGCAGGGCTCTGTCCTACTGTCCTATAGCTTGGCTACTCGCCCAGCAATCCCCACAACCTAGGGATCTCTCTGCTGTGACTACTACCATAGAGTAATGGGAGCCTCTGGCTCCCTGTTACACAAGCCTATTTTTTTTAAAATCTAGTCGTACTCAACCTTTTTGCTGATTACCCAGTCTGTCTGCAGGCTAGATCCAAGCAGTGGGCCTGATCCATGATGTAGGGCATGTATGGAAGGGTCTGAGTTGGTCATGCAGAGGTAGGTAGGGGAATACCCTGGCCCCATACAGCCATGTTGGGGGAGGAAGCATGGCCCAACTCCAAATGGTCCATGTGGGGGGAAGGGGATGTGGCCTGATTCCATTATGACTGTGTGGGGCTTACGATTTTGGAAGCAGGGGATGGGTGGCAGTATTAATTGCCACTTCTCCTCCACTGTCCACTTTTCTGACCCATGTAGAGCCCTCTGGCCTAGATGCCATGGCTCTGTGGGCCAGATTTGGCCTGCAGGCTGGGGGTAGAGCACCCTGATCTAGAAGTAAGCTACTGTATAGGTCAACATACCAAGTCAAGAGAGAGTTTACCTTCACTTGTTAGGTGGTCATATGGGTGGCTGGTAAACTTTAATAAGACAGAAGTAATCCTAAGCATATCTCAGCTTGCAGTGCTGAGCCCTACTCAGACATCCTGGAATATAGTAGCTTGTAACACCACTAGTTCAGGCCTAGAACAAGATAAGTCTGTCTTGCCTGAGGGATATAAACCAGTGATGGATGGGTTTAGCCCAGTTCTGTTTCATTATGCTCATGCCCTTCCCTTATACTAGTCATTCCTGACCCCTGAAATGCCCCATCTTTTTCCTTATAACAGTGAGGATAGATAACTCTTCTGCTACCTCCAGAGCCTTTATACAGGGCAGGAGGTTGGCATTCCATATGAACTTTATTCAGCTACTTCAAATGCCCCTTTTTATTGATGAAATGGTTGACCTTTGGAATGTGGAGTTAGACTCAGATAACAGATACTGAATAGAAATAATTGATATCAGTATCCTTAATACACTGGGCAAGTTGGCTTGTCACAAATCTTTCATGCTTTTTTTCAATTACACACAGTATTTGATCCACTTCTGATGTTTGACATTTTATAGCATCTCATTAAAATCATCATAACGAGCTTTAACTAATAGAGCTTATGATGCTCTGTTAGACAGAAAGCTGATCTTGTAACTAACATACAGGACTGGGAATCAGAGGACAAGATTCTCCAGAAAACAAGAGGCTGGTATTAGGTTAATAACTTCTGAAAGTCAGATGGGTGCCCAACTGCGAAGTTGTGAAAAACCAGTGATCTCAGTGGGAGATTTTGGGTGGTCAGCAATTATAAAAATCAGCCATTTTCTATAATATGGATTTAAAAGCCTAATATATTAACCTTTGAAAATCTCGTCATGGAGATGTTAATTTGTAAATAAAGGCTTAATGAAATATTAGCAGCAAGTAGTTAGCAACACAGACCAAAATAAGGAAAGAACAAGTTAAAGTGTATTAGATAAGTTAGATGTATTAAATATGATAGGACTTGATAAAATTCACCATCAAATACTTTAGAAATAGTTAAAGTAATCTCTGAACAATAAGTGATCATAGTCAAGACTGCATGCAGGATGTGGGAAGTCCCAAAGTGGAGAAGAGAAAAGTGGGAGAGTAAACAAGAAAAAACATGTCACCTAACTTTGATACCTGAAAAAATACTAGACCAATGATTAAATAACTGTAAAGGATAAAGTAATACAATAAAGCCACATGAATTTCTCAAGGAAAAATCACATTCAGCTAATCTCTATTTCCCAGAGAGCAACTGAGTGATTGGAAAGGAGCAAAAGCAATAAATATGAAATATTTTGACTTTGGTATAGCTTTTGACACAATCCCATATGACATTCTCATAAACAAACTAAGTCTAGATAAAATTATGTGTAAGAGGTGCACAACTGATTGAAAACAGTATTCAAAGGGTGTATCTATACATATAATTTATATGCTTGAATTTACTGCACAGTAAATTCATGCACAGTAAGCTACTCCTAGGCACCCACATGGATGCCACTGTGGGCATGGTCCATGAGCTTCTGGAGCTCTTAGCCCGCCTTGCCAGATGGGACTGGTGGCATTGTATCATTCTATGCACTTGGAATGACAACCAGTGGCTGGATTTATTCTGGATGACCCAGCCCACATTCTGGGACTTAGCCCAGACGGTTGGCCCACATCCCAGCCCACCACTGTGAACCCCCCACCTCCCCCCTTTGAGATCTGCATGGCCATCACCCTCATGAAGCTTGCCATGCTTACCAGCCTGTTCTATATCTTCCACCTGTTTGGGGTGTGTAAGGAAACCACTAGGGAGGCTGCCCTCAAGGTCTGCAGGACATTCTGGCCAACCCTGTACTCTGGGCCACCAACTCCCTGGAGGTGGTGACAGGCTTCTGAGCACTTGGCTTCCCACAGTGCATTGGGGCCCTGGACATCCCCGTCACCTGCCTACCCTGGGTGGACTGGACCGCCTCTACTACCGCTAGTGGAGCTTCCACTCCATCAGGGTGCAGGCTGTTGGTGGACTATCAGGGGGCCTTTACCAACATCTGTGCTAGCTGGGCTAGCAGCACGCATGATGCCTGGATTTTCTGGAACTTTGCCTTGCCATCCCAGGTGGAGAGTGGCCACATCATACCAGGATTCCTGGACTCGCAGCTGGGTAATGGGAGCATCCTGCCCCTCCTCAACAGGGACCCTGTGTACTCACTACTTCCATGGCTTGTGTGCCCCTACACCAGCCACCTCAACCCATGCCAGGCACACTTCAACAGGAGTCTGGGCCAGAGCCACATACTGGTCAAGTGTGCCCTCGGCTTCCTCATAGAACCATAGAATCATAGATATAGGGTTGGAAGGGACCTGAGCAGACATTCAAGTCTGACCCCCTGCCCTGGGCAGAAGTGAATTCTGGGCTCATATAACCCCAGCTAGGTAATTATCAAGCCTCCTCTTAAAGACACCCAAGGTAGGAGCCAGCACCACTTCCCTTGGAAGTTGGTTCCAGATCCTAGCCACCCTGACTGTGAAGTAGTGCCTTCTAATGTCCAGCCTGAACCTACTCTCAAACAACTTATGGCCGTTATTCCTTATTACTCCAGGAGGTGCTCGGGGGAACAGGGTCTCTCCCATTCCCCGCTGGTCCCCATTGGTAAGTTTATAGACGGCCACCAGATCCCCTCTCAGCCTTCTCTTGTGAAGGTCGGCTCGCGGAGCCTCTCCTCGTAGGGTCTGCCTTGCTGCCCCCTGATCATGCGAGTGGCCCTCCTCTGCACCCTCTCGATGCTGGCCACATCCCTCCTAAAGTGCAGCACCCAGAACTGGACACAGTACTCCAACTGTGGCCTGACAAGGAAGTGATCCTCCCTCTCACATAGAGGGGGAGGATCACCTCCTTGGCCCTCCTCGTGATGCAACTGTGGATGCATAACAAGGTGCGGTTAGCCTTACTGACTGCGTCCTCACCTTGACGGCCCATGTTCATTTTGAAATAGATAATGACTCCAAGATCCCTTTCTGTCATTGTGCTGATGGGAAGGGAGTTCCCCAGCCTATAGGTATGCTACTAGTTCTTACTGCCCAAGTGCAGTACCCTGCACTTGTCAGTATTGAATCCCATCCTATTCTCATTAGCCCACCCCTGTAACCTGTCCAGGTCCAGTTGTATCTTGTCCCTCCCTCCTAGCGTGCCCACCTTGCCCTAGATCTTGGTGTCATCAGCGAATTTGAACAGGGTGCTTTTCACCCCCTTGTCCAAATTGCTAATAAAGAAATTGAACAGTACGGGCCTGAGGACTGAGGCCTGGGGGACTCTACTACCCACATCCCTCCAGGTCCCATTTACCACCACTCTCTGGGTGCTGCCCCTCAGCCAATTTGTGATCCATCTGACTCTGTAGGCATCAATGCCACAGTCGTCTAGCTTTTTAAGCTTCCCTCAAGGGATGCTGGTGCACCCTCACTGCCTGTGGCGCGCCAGTAGGGGGTGACCCTGCACTAAGCCACCCACCTCACTGTGCCTGACCACCTTCCAGGCTCCGAGTGCCTCCCTGGGGTCGTCTCATGTCTAGCCAACCCCCTTCCTGGAGCACACCCACTAGCCTTGGGGTAGTGCTGCCACTGCCCAGGGACTGGCCTGATTCTGGCACTGTGCCCCCTGGGAAACACAGGCCTAGTAGCCCTCGAGGGTACTCGATTCACTTCAAGAACTTGGGGTGCTTCCCTCAGTCTGAAGCACAAATAGTGGTCTCCCTTAGTCAGTCGAATCAAGGGGACCCCAAGGCATAAGCTAGACCCACTCCCAATAAGTCTCCCATGCTAGGCACAAAGGAAAACTTGATTTGTTACAAGGAGTAGGTTTGGAATAGGGTACAGAGTAGAGCAATATCAGAGACATCCCATAGAGCAAACAGGGTGGCTGGGGTAGCCTTTGATCATGCATCTGAGTTACTGCACGTTATATACCTAGTTAGATCTCAGATAGCTTACTCACAAGTATCATCCAGAGGCAGGTGGATATTCCCTCTGGAGGCAGGCAGTTCACTGATCATGAGTTTCCAGAGAGAGCAAGTTTCAGATGGTCCAGCTCTTCTCTCTGAGTTGTCATCATGACGACTGCCCCTCCTCCTCGGCAGTCCTTAACTTATATAGCCCTTATGACCTCATTTACCTGGTCCAATGGAAGCCAGCACCTGTTGGCTGCCAGCCAACCAATTTGAAATGCATCACTGGTTGCTGGGCAGACTGGCAGAGTCTCTAGAACACTAGGGAACCCAAGCCCCTCACCCAGGTATGTGATGCCAGTCGTGTA
>NW_005841908.1:275578-287156 GCF_000455745.1 Alligator sinensis
CAGAGGAAGCAAGTTTCCGCCCTCCCTCAGGAATGTATCCAACTCAGGTTACCTAAAGAGATAGGGTAGGGTGTATACCCTCTGTAAGGCCCATGCTAACCAAACTATGCTCTAAATGCCATGCACGTGTAGATGGTGACTCTTTATTGCACATTAGATTAGTCTAATGTGCAGTAAAGTGCATGTGTAGATGTACCCAAACAGTAGTTACCAGCAATTCAGTATCAAACTGAGAGGGCATCAAGACTGTCCTACATCCACAGTGATTCACTGTTTTAATGAATAATTTAATGAATGATTTGGATGATGGAAATAAGAACATATTATCAAATTTATGGATGATAAATGCCAACCTGGAGGGAAAGAAATAATTTGGGAGGATGGTACAAAGTAACCTTGATAGAATACAAAATGCACAAGTACAAAATGAGGAATATTTGGGTAGGCAACTGTTGAAAAAGATGTGTTGGATATAAGGAACCAGAAGCTGCATATGAGTCAAGGATGTAAAACTACTGCAAAAAGGTTAATAAGATTTTGGAGTCTATTAACAGAAGTATCATAAATGGAGGTAATTATTCCATTTAGTCACTGTGGTTAAGTCCTTAGCTAGAGTACTATGTCCTGCTCTGAACATCAAACTTTATGATAGATGTATACAAAGTTCAGGGGTTTAGGGGAGAAAACCAGAAAGATAAGAGGATTAAAAAAGAAGGCCTATTTGGATAGGGTGAAAGAACTGGGTTTGCTTAGAAGAGGCATATATCAGGTTGTCATAAAGGGGACAGATATTAATTGTTCTCAGTGAGCACGTCTATATGAGACACTAACTGGGAAAAAGCGTAATAACACTGTGCAGTAGTGCATCACAGCACTGACAGTGCTAATACACTACTATGCAGTATTATTAGGCTACTGTGCAGTAGCGTCACTAAAAAGCTGTTTGCCAGCACTGCTGAAACTCTTGTTACTACACGTTTATTTAGTACTTGGTTATACAAGCACTAAATAAATATGCAGTAACCACTGCTCATTAATGAACATGTAGACATGCCCACTGTCTACTGTGAGTAGGATAAGATGTAATTATTTCATTTTGCTGCATTCATACCTAAATTTAAATTATATTAGAAAAAATGCTTTAATTAATAAGATAGTTAAAGACTGAAAATGACTTCAGCACTGAGAAATCCCTTTCATTGGAGTTTTTCAAATTTCCAGGTTAAGCAAACATTTGGTTGGATATGGTCTAAATATACTTCATGCAGTGGAAGGAATTAGATGATCTTTTGAGTATTCCTCCAATCCTATATTTCTATGATAGTCCTTTACCTTCATGCTCTTAGCTCTGTCATAAAACTTCTGTGTGACTATGGGTCAATCACTTATTGCTTCCTACCTTACTAGTTGTTATGCCTATTAAAGGATGGTAAAAGTTCTGGTGGTGGTAAGCACTGTAGGAAGCCTTCAAAATACAAACACCATAGAAATTCAAAGTTTTTCTCATTATACATTAAATGAAAAATTATTTATGCCATAATGTATTAACTATAGCTACAAATTAAAGAGTACCGACTGCCTAATGTATGTATATATCTATAAATATACTATGCAATAAAATAATATGTAATCTGCTTTAATTATATCTTAGCCCATTAAAAGCTAACTGAACACATTTTGTACCATGTAATCAATAGAGTTAAATCATTTGCATTTCAGTGTTTAGAATTTATTTTTGAGATGCAATACTTGGGGCCATAATAATCTCAAAATTGTGCTAACTGGGATTAAAGGATAAATTGTAGCAATACATGTTTAATACCTAACTATACAGCTTCATGTTTTATGAGAGATGAAAAATACGTTCTGAAAAAGATGGTTTTGCATCAAAACTTGTCTTTTTGTATTGTATTTTTATAGAATAAGTATAATTTAATGAATGCTAAATTATTAGTATGTTGCCTGTTTTGTACACACCAGCCTATATCTTCATGATGACCTTAGCCTATACTCTTCATGATGACCTCAGAAGAACATTAAGATTGTAAAAGCAAGTATTCAAAAGTTGGGAAACTGCAGGATTAAGATTGTTTAGTCTCCACTTTTTCAGCCCCTTTGTCCATAGGGATTATGGACATAGAGAGTCTTTAATTGCATGTTCACATAGTATCATTAACCCACTACCCCTAACAATAGAAAGGACGAATGGTGCAGAATGAATAGAAGGGAAAGCAGGGTGGTAATTTAGAGACTACCTGGTTCAGTGAGCCATGAACTTTCATCGGCAACAGCCTAATTTGTCAAATGCTGCTACATTAGTTACCTTCTACCTTGTGCCTGATCTAAGACTAACATGGCTAATCACCTTTCTACTCATGTAATGAGCAATATTCAATATTTTGGCTTCTTTCCATTGTTTACTATGTTTCTCAATGCCTTATTTACAACATGGTATTTACTACTGGACCTGAAGATAGAAAAGTCCATGCAAAAAGAGTAATCCTATTTGGTTGTCAAGATAGAATGATATTGATTCAGAAATGTTAATGAATCTTTCTTTTTAAAATGATCATTTTACAGATTGGGAAGAAACAGAGGGAAATTAAATTAAAAAGCTTTCACTAATTTGGGGTGCCTTAATAGAATTGCTTAGACCCCATTTTTTCAGAGTACTTAGTTTTCATATTTTTCGCTGTTAACCCGTCTTGTAAAAAAGTATTTTATCTTGAAAACATATTTAAAAAATGAGACCTGTTTCACTGTTTATTCAAATTCTACAATAGTTTTCAATAGCACAAAGGGAGAGTTGCTGTTTTCTGACCTCTCAGTATAATTAAATAATGGATCCAGTTGTGAGGGCAAAGCACGCACAAAAAAAGGATAAGAATGTGCTATTCAAGGTCAGAGTTCCCAACCATTACTTTATTTACACATTGGGAGCTTCTCTCATCTACACCTCTTCATATTCCCAAGAGGTGTTAAGTGGCTTAGTGTAAATGAAGCAGCTCCTCAAAGATAGGTTTGAAATGAATTAAAATAAAAGCCACATTATTTTGCTCTGAAATGAAAGCCCTTGACTAAAACAGCAGAAATAAGCAACGTTCAGTTAATTTTTGCAAGTGTAAACCAGCATTATTTGGCTTTGTGAACAGAATACAAGGAAAATTGGGTTACTGGGTCAACTGCTATAGATCAATATTATGTGACAGATGCTGCTCTCCTCTCCTTCCACCTCACTCAGAATTTCCATAGTATCACCTTGCTCATTCTTCAGTCCCTTGTAGGTCTTTGCTTTTATCTACAAAGCTCATGGGATTCACTCCCTGAGTGATTTAGCAAGGCCAGTACTCATACTGGGGCTGGCTAGGAAACATTTGCATTTTGAAAAAAAAAAGTAGGTAAATTTCATTCTATGTTTCTGTGAAAATGAAACCTTCTGATTCCAGTCAGGGGGTCTTGTATGGATTTTCCTTCTGTCTCCTTCTCTCCCCCCCACACCACACACACACACACATACACACACACACACACACACACACACACAATGGAGCAAGAGATACCCCGGAATAGTCAATGTTCCCATGGCTGGGTTACACTCTTTGATTTGTAAGACCCAGGCTCAAATACTGAATCAGCCAGAGCAGAACAAAAACCTTGGCCTGTCCCACGCCAGAAGAATATTTTATGCTTCAAGCCACAAAATCCATGATCTGGAAACATTTTTGTCAGAACGGATATATTTTTGTAAAAATAACTGGTTTTTAATTAATTGGAATATTCTGACAAACCTCCCTCCTCCCCAAAAAACCCTATTGCTTTGAAAAATTGCTGACTGCTCTAGTCAAGATCTGGTTGCCTGAAAGCTCGCCAGCATAATTCATGGCTGTGTTGAGTTAGTGTTGTGGCAAACTGTGTAGTAAATAAACAACACATATTTATGGTAATAAAAAAGGCTTCAAAAGATTCAGGACCAAAATGTGCACATAAGGATAACCACATAATTCTACTAATGTTGCTCTTGCCTTTGATACCTATTTCTGTCCTTTTTATAACACTCAATGCATTGTCTTCAATTAGACCAAACTCTTCTGATATCTTTTTATGGGTAGGTACAGTATCAAAAACAAGAGAGTTTTAAATTTAATTGAGTTATTGATCATCACTACTACAATACGTAAGGTAACACAAGCACCGCATTATGCTGTGATCTGTGTTCTGTACTATAGCATGTTATGCTGGGATCCTGCCAGACTGTAAGCCAATTAGGGTCAGTGGAGATCAGCTTTGTGCCTACAGGGAGTGGTTCTAGCAACTCACTAAATGGTTTAGAGGAGCAGCAGGGAGTATGATAGCAAGAATAATAGGACTGCCTAGGGTTCTTGTGGTCATATAAGAAATACAGCATGAAAAAATGAATGAATGAGTCTGTAGATTTCAGCTTCATGTCCTGTTCAACAACACTGTTTCCCACTTGTGATATTTCCAATGCCAGTACTTACCCAGAGGGTGTCAGCTTATCTGCTGGTCAGCATTTGTATGTCTGCAAATGACAGCAGGGATAAAGGCCAACATTTAGGCATGTGGCTGCTGGATTTCCAAGCTTTGTCCTCCAGCATATATTCTAAACAGATCTGTAACACAGCGGGAAAAATTCTACAGCAGGGACAATTCAGTTTCCTTTACAGGAAGCAAATTGGGAGACTCATTCCTGTAAAAAAGAATGAACACTGGGTGCTAGTGCTTATAAAGGGGATAATGAATGATCTCTCAACGTCCCTGGAAGAAGTCAAGTAGTACTGATATGGCAATAACTGTCAGTGACCAAAACTGCAGAAAGACAAACACTAAGGGAATATTTTCAAGGCAGACATACTGGGCCAGGCAGTGGCATGTTCAGACATAAAAACTGCATTATGTTACCTGGATTACAGGTAATCTTTCAGGTTGACTACTTTTAAGAGGCAGAAACAGGTATAAAGCCTGACCTTTTATTTGCTTCCAAACAAAGTCTATCTGGCTACCCATGACAGCACACCATAGAATGTGTAGACAAATTTGGTTAGATTGGGCTTGGGTTAGCCTGTCTACTTAGTGCACCCGTAACTAAATTAGATTGGGCCAGCCATACTTTGCCCAGTGTAAAATCCGTGAACATATGTACTGCTTGGCACTTAAAATCAACCTAATCTGAGTTAGGTCGATCTAAGTATAATGTCTGTACATAATCATGTATTCTCACCTATACTGGCTGGGGAGACTTGAAAGGTAAGAGGACGGTGACAGACAGATTGGCAGCAGGTCTTCTTGAATTTGCTACATTCTCCAAATTTCCTTTTAGTTCTTTTAGTCCCATAGTGTGGCAGTGCTAATTAGCCCAGCACAGTGCCATATGAATATGGCTGCATTGCTTTTGATTCAAAATAAATCACTGTAGCTTGACTGAGGGCATCACTACCTAGCACGGTGATATTGCTTAGTAGGCATGCCCTAAGTTTCAGCCATGTATACTGCAATTAGGGCTTCACTTCTTGTGTGTCATGGGCTACTATACTCCTCATGGCCACATATCCCACAGATGAAAATCATGGATTTACCTATATAAATAAAATACCATCAGCTTCTTTCTAGAAGCTGTACTGAATTACCTTTAAAATATGTCCTAAATATAAAAACTTGAAAGATCAAAGAAGAATGTTTCACAATAAAATATTTTAAAGAATTTCTTCACTCAGATAATTCTTAGAGGAAAGGTAGTCCTGTAGGACTGAGAAAACTTAAATTCAATTCCCAGCTTTGCTCCAAAATGTTTGTATTCACATGAGCTAGTCATTTAGGCCTCCTTTTCCTTATCTATAAACAGAGATGATTAGTTTGCTGTGTTTCTGCTATGCAGAAAGCAAGCATAAGCAGGGGTAGAAGCCAGGACAGAAGCCAGGACAACACTACTTTGTCAGATGCTCTGACATAGCAAAAGGACTTTGCCCCTGTCAAGAACAGGCTCACATGTGCACTGAGCAACCTCTCATTTTATTACAAAAAGAATCAGCTTCACACCAACCCAACCAAAACACAGGTCCCAGCCTTTCACCTACGTCACAGAGAAGCCAATCAGAAATTAAACATCATCTGAGGTGGAATCCCATTGACTAATCATCCAAACCCCGTGTACTTGGGGATTACACTGGACCGAACACTTACCTTCAAGGTATGTGTAGAGAAGATGAAAGGGGAAGTCAGTGCCTATAACAACATACTTCAAAAGTTGGTTTCCTCAAAGTGGGGAGCAAACCCAGCTACATTATGAACCACTACTATTGCCTTGTGTTACTCCATTACAGAGCATGTGTGTCTAGTATGGGAATGATTAGTTTATACGAAGAAACTAGACCCAGTTCTAAACAACAGATGTCATGAAATAACAGGATGTCTAAAGCCAACACCAAAGGATAATGTGTACTTACTGGCTGGCACTGTACCACCTAATATCAGAAAAATGGTAGCAAGTCAAAAAGAAAAATGGCAGATGGAAAATCCCAGGCATCCCCTCTGTGGTCACACACAAGTAATCAAACAGCTTAAAGTATGAAGGAGTTTTGTTACTAGTGTTGTGCCCTTGGGCATGACAGCTGACAGGATGCAGGATGGAAAGAAAGATTGTGTGCAATCTGATGCCTTGAAATGGACCTGGACCCCCAGAAGGACCTTCTCAACTTGGTCAACATGGCAATGCCTGAATTGCCTGTGCACAAAAACTGGATGATCAAAAATAAACATGATCAAATGGGGCTACTCTAATGACATGAATACATGTGAGTGTGGTGAAGTGCAGACCATGGAGCACCTGCTTGTTTGTCAACTCCTTGGTAAGACCTGCATAAAGGAGGACCTTGGTGCAGCAATGGAAAGAGCCATTGCTTGTGCACAATTCTGGAAAAAACATCTAGTTTATGACAAGGACATGAGAAGAAGAAGAACATAGCATGCTATGACAGATGCTGTGACCCAGCATCTGATTAAGGAGGCTGTTGCTTATGAAAGCTTATACCTAGGGACCTCCTCAAATTGTGGCCATGCAGTCTGCTGGGGGAAAATGGGGAAGGAGGCTACCAGCACATAGGGGAGGAGGCAAGATGGCTGTTTCCCCCACCCCTTGCCACTGATTGGCTGAGAGGGCTGCCTGTCATGCAGCCCTGCCCCTCTCCACCAATCAGTGGCAGGGAGCACAGACACTGGAGCTCCTTGGCCAATCAGCAGTGAGGTATGGAGCTGCTGTGATAAGCCCACAAAAATGGCATCCAGCTCCTCAATATGCCCATGAAATCAGCTGCCTGTCTGTTCAAGTTGGATAGACTCCTAAGTATGCCTCTTTCAACCAGTTAGTTTTTAAGGTACTAACCTGCTCTGGGTCCTATCTGAAAAACAGGAATTTTGTAGGTTTTTTCCTTCCAGTGCCAGTCTCATCTACTCAGACAGATTCATATTCAGAGATTTTAAGGCTAGAAGGATCTATTACATACCTAATATGACTTGTACAGGTACAGGTCATCAAATTATACCTCTGTATTTCTTTACTGATCCCATCCAGCTTTGACTTGAACAGACATAGAATGCACCACTTCATAGTTTGTTTCAATGGTCAATCACCCTCATACTTACAAATGAGCACTTTATTTCCAGTCTGATCTTCAGCTTCTAGTCAGGGGGTCTTGTGTGGCTTTTCCTCACTGACCTGTAAGCTTGTTGGGGTAGCACAATGAAGTCCTGATCTCAGTCATAGCATTTAGGCATCACTGTATTAAAAATAGAAGAAAAATACAATATATTGCCCTGTTACAACAATAATGGTTAATGGAGAGAAGGGAGCAAGGAGGATGGATGTGAGGGTTAAAACTAAGGGATTTTTTTCATTAGTGGCCCATAAATATTCCATTCAACCTTCTATAAATATATAAACTTGCCTATTATCATTTGGCAAAGAGAAAAAAATAATGGTAAATGTCAAATTACAGGAAGATTGGAGCCTGCTCGTTCTATGTGTACAGAAGATATTTCCTCAGCAATGCTAGCACCAGAACACAGCAAGAGTGGAAGAAAAACAATCACTATAATAACCCAGTGGTCAAATAAATTAATTCTAGTAGAAACAAAAAAAAAACACTTTTAACTTCTATCATCCTTTCTGGCATTAGATGCTATTTTTATGCAGCGTTATTAAAATATGCTATTCACCTGATAAAAAAACAAATAACTACTAATGTATTTAACTCTTTCAGTGTTGCAGTCAAATTGGTTTGGGCTGCTTTTTCCTTTCTGATGTTCTCCAAATTAAAATACAGACTTTGAATAGGGCTGAAGAGCCTGTCCATTGTAGAAGACAACAGATGAGCTGGGCATGGCGTAATATGCAGGGCCAGCTTAAGAATTTTTGTTGCCCACGGCAAACAAAATTTGCTGCCCTCCCTTTTCATTCCAGGAGGAGCTTATGCTGGTGGCACCATGCTGAGCCTGGACCTGGCCAAGTGTGTGGGCTGCCTATCCACCCAGAGTAATGGTGCACCGCCTGCCTGCCCAGAGCATTGTTCTTGCCACCCGCTATAATTTGGTGCCCTTGACAGCTGCCTGTGCTGTCTGTACATTTATGCTGGATCTGATAATACATCTTAGGAAATGTGCTGGTTCTTGCTATTACCTTTAAAGGAAAGGAAAGTTATCATGGTGCTCTTTTAGTTCTGCAAGACTACTGTGGGGATCCTGGACTGAGGGACCTTCACCCACTACCCATATAATCCACTTTTGAGGGCAATGTACACTGCTGGGAGTCTGTCTGCAGTTTCATCTTCTCAGCATTTTCCCACCAGCTTGCATGCTGACAGCTAGAGGCAAAAGGCTCTTGTGCAGCAGTCCAGGCTGATCTTGTACATCTATGTGAGATGCATGTCTCTTTTCCTTGTTGTGCAGTCAGTTATGAAAGTCCATTGTCCTACCATGGCTAAGACACAGAAGAGAATAGTATGGCCAGCAGTTGCATCTAGCTGCCTCTGACTCTCCAGACTAAACAAGCATATGCAACTGGGTTGACTACGGATCTCCTCTAGTACTCTCACCTAAGCACCCATAGCAAGATTGATTAACCACTTAGCTACTCTGTGCCTCTATAATGCAGTACAGACTGTATATTCAAGAACAAAGAGAAACATTACTAGACAGGGTAAAATGATTCATGCACAGTTAAAAAGAAAAGCATCTGGTTAACTGCCATCATATTATGGGTGTATATATAACCATGGTGACCTATCAGAGAGTAGCTGCTGTTGATCATTGCTATTGTAATACATAGCAGAATTAGAAAGAATAATACTTCTGTCAGTTTACAGAGCATTTTACTTCACAGTAGCATTGTACTTAAAAGATACCATTATCCCAGCACCCCGCACTATATGCCATTTCATGTATTTCTGTCAAAAGTAACAAACATAATTCTGATGAGGATTGAGTCATGTCATATGGCTACAGCGGATGAGAGTCAGCAGAGTCAAGCTGTTCACCAGAATGCCAAGAACTGTCTGAGAATTTACTGAAGAGCTCAACCAGTCATTTTCAACTAAATACCATTCTCCATGTATAATTAAATCTTATCTTCAAATTACTTATACTAAGCACCTACCTAGCTATCAAGTGAAATTATGGATTTCATTTGGTATTTCCCAATTTCATCTTTTTTGTGTTTTTGTTTTCCTTTTTTTTCATGTTTAAGACATCTTTCTCTGACACCTTCAAAAACATATATCAATATTTATAGATAATTTAACTTGAAATTAAGTAGCTAGCTTTGCCCAATAAGTATGAAAGTAATTCAATGAGCAATTCATAGCAAAACCATCTGTTTAATATTTTTTTCCCCCCAGAAAAATAGGGGTGTCAGTAAACAAGGGTTGTTAGCCTTTTGGATAAAGGCTTTACAGTATTTGTAATACAAGTATTAACATTTTAAAGGGCAAAATTTTTCTCTTTAATGGAAGTGAAAAAAAAAAGAAATGACAGGTTCAACAAGTTTTTTAAAAAAATCCAAATTAGAAAAGGTCATTAGTTATTTGAACTAATTCATTAATTAAAATGAGTCATTTGAAATATTTAGGCAGCTCTGATTTGCATTTCAATTTTTAGCCATTGGGATATTTGCTTATCATCTAGACTGTGACTCAGTGATCTGTATTAATTAATATTGCAGTGTTTCATGCTGTGTTTGACTCTAATCTTGCCTTTTCTTTTAATTCTTGCAGGTACAGATTTACTACAGTCCTACCCAAGAATATTGTTATTTTTTCTTTGATGATTATTTTAGATGACAGATTAATATTCCAGAGAGGTACCAGAGTACAAATGGGTTAGATCTACTCATTCATTCACACTGCGGTTTGCAGAGAGCAGTAAAGAGCTTCTACCCATTTAATGACTTATGGGTCTGTTCCCAGTGAGGTCAAAACTGTCCATTTCATCTTACCAAAGACATTCTCTCCTTCTTGAGATTAAATTGTCCAGGATATATTCTGTAAGTAGCTGCAGTGGAACATTCCTAACACGCTTTGTATATTGTCTGTCAAGTGTCTATTCTTAATGAACCCAGGATGATCTCTGTTTATAAAAAAGAGATAGTGTTTTATGAAGCCTATTAACTAGAACTGTAGTTAGAATTTTTACATCCGTATTTAATAGTGAAATAGATCTACAGGATTAGCATACCATTAAGTCTTTTCCAGGTTTAGGCAATAACATGTTAATAGCATCGCACATAGAAATGAGCAGCTTTTCTCCATTTAATAGTCCATTAAATGTATCCCTTTCACTATTAGTAGAATTAAAATTGTAATCCTAATTGCAATCTCTAAGCAAAGTCCCATTGTGCTAGGTGCTGCACAGTTACAGAGGAGCTGTAGATATAAATTAAGATGAACAGCAAATGGGGCAATCATTAAGTAGGAGTAAGGGAAGAAGGATGAGAAAAAAGCAATAAAAACGTATTAACATAAGTCAACTGTGTTCACAGCTAAAACGTTTAAAGTTTGTTATTGTTTAATTACAAGTTATGACTTATATGAATAAGTTAACATGTTTTTATACCAATTTTGTAAGCTGGGATGAGGTTCATGACCTATTTGTGGAGACCTATTTGTGTCAAGCTTGTCACAATTCTAATACTATTAACAAACAGTAGAGACCTAGACAATGTACCCTGCAAATGCCACAGGGGGCTCATGGGGAAAAAAAGCACAAGGGTAATGTCAAGTGGTTGTTAGCACCTTCTTATGAAGTTTCATCAATCATTCAAATCCTGCAGAGGGTCCTGAGGATAAAAGGCACTATTTTGAGTAGCCTGCCAGCCTCACCAAGAGCAAATAGCATCCAAGTTATTATGCCTGATTGACACAGTTACTCATTCAGGGCTCCTACACTCAGCACACCGCATCTATTCAATCAAAGCAGCACTGTCTGAAGCCGGGATGCTGATTATCTCAGTCACAATCTTATTACAGTCAGACTCTTTGTGGGTGCATATATTAGAAAGGATTAGTGACATCCC
>NW_005841908.1:287187-294782 GCF_000455745.1 Alligator sinensis
GGAATGTGCATTTCCCCAAGGACAAATTGCAATTGCATACCTTGTGCCACTACTGCTTGTCCCAGGGGAGCACCCATGCTACATGTGCTCAGGTGTGCAGCAGGTTACCCCGGGTGGGGTAGAGGAGGCTGAGGCCAGCAACTGTGCTGGCCCTAGAAGACTTACCTGGGGTCCTGGGAGCTGCAGTTGTGGCCCTCCTGCAGTTGGGAGCCTGGCTGGCAGCTGGAGCTTGGCTCTGGCCGACTAGGCTCTGGTATAGAGTGACATGTGCTGCTGACACATGCATAACCCCACTTTTTCTGTCATGGTTTTTTTGACCCTGGGATCTCCTATCACACCCTGCAAAGTGGCAGCACGGGGAACGCCTGCACGCGCATTATGTGGTGCCACAGACAGGTCTGCAGTGCCACACACCACACATCTGCACTTGTCTGGATGCACCCACAGGGAACAAACTTGAATATTAGTGTTGTGGTTCAGCTGAGGGTAGAACCTACAAACTCCCATAAAACAACATAAACCAGTCCCATCTCTAAGAGAATGACCATCAGAAAATACCTCTCTTTTTAGGAAGCTTTGGAAAACAATAGCATTTGTCCTGTGTGAAGAAAGAGAAACCTCTCTTGTAGCCATATATAATTCCCCTGCATTTGTAGGCAGTCTCTCTCTCACTAAGCCACCAAATTCCCAGTTATGGAGCCCCACTGGGCATACTTGGGGGCAGTGGGATGGGGGTGAGCGACAGCTTTGTTACCCCTCCTCTCTCTGTTCCTCCTGCTTGCCGCTTAGTCTAAACCAGGGGCAGGCAACCCTTGCCATGAGTGGCAGAACCTGGCACACAATGGCATTTTGCTTGGCATTCACACTTCAGAGTGGATGGCAGGGAAGAGGCCAGGGTTGCATTGCCACAACAAGGATTGTGTTCCTCACAGCTCCCCCACCATCCTCCCCTGGCACACCAGCATCTTACAAATTGAGGTTGCAGGTGTTTTTGGTGCTCTGCCCAAAAACATTGCTGATCCCTGGTCTAAACGAAGTCTGTAAGGCTTCTTGTGGTTCAGATCTGATCTTGAGGAGCCCTGCAATCCGGATCTGGCCCAGGGTGCAGGTGAGTTTGTCACATGTCAGCTTTTATCTGCTGCATGTTAAGAGGATGTACACAGGCCATTGACACAGGACAAGTGATGTCCTTGCTGTTCCTGGCTTCACCATGAGTAGAATGAGTTCATTTTACTTCCCTGCCAGAGGTGCGATTAGCTGGAATAAAGGGAATTTGAAAACATTACTATCTATTTATGTGGGCATTTTATGTTTTTTATTCTATGCATTACATGCTTGGTAACTATAGAAATAAATAAGTAGATTTGTTTTGAGGAGACTGTGTTGTGTCATGGGAAAGGCAAACAGAATCACTCAAGAATTCTCTTACAGGTGGCAGAAGCAAACTGGGCTGATATCTTTAATATCATTGAGGAAAGGAGGTGCCAGAGTCTACCCACAGATCTAAATAAAGATAAATTGAATAATGTGGTTGTATATATAGTGAGGTGTCAGAAGCAGGTCTGTCATGTAGGGAGTTTACTGGAGGAGAACTAATGGGGGATCTATGGTGGAAAGAACTGGGCAGCAGGGAGTGGGGAATCTGTTATGCAGTTCAGCCTGTTGCCATGATAGATGGCATGTAGCTGTCTGAGTCATAGGAATATAGGAACAGAAGTCTAGTCCCCTACTATCACAGGTAATCATGCCATACATGATTATTCCTCATAGTCAGGGTACATCTACTTGGTAGACATCAATGAAGTGTAATAATACCACCTGGCTTGCTCAGAAGCAGGGTATGCTAGGCTGGGCAGAGGGTAGTATGAATGCAGATTTGCTGCTTCCACAGACTTATTCAGATATGGCACTTCATGGCACTGCTTTGTACCATGAAGACATACTCTCAGAGGATCAGATTCTCTTACTCACTTCTTTTTGCACTCAAATATCTCCAAGGGAGTGGACCATCACTGTGTCTTCATTGCTAATAGGGTCTCCAGGACCAAATAGACAATAGTCACCTCCTAAGTTTATTCTCCACAGCCCCTGATACAAGGGACCTACAGAGGTCAGGAGGGAAGTAAAGATAATACAACATGCGTTAGCTAGTCCCTGAGTACAGATGGTCCCTTGGGAACCAAAAAGGCTCTGAAAATTAGAGCTTCAGAAGCTAGTGTCTTTTGCTATTTTCTCCAATCTCCAGGAGGCATACCTGGGAGGGGAGTTAGGGTAGAGTGGGGTAGGGGGAAAAAAATACATTTATTTCACAAGTCTGCAATGTTTATGGGGAAAAAAAAACCCCACAGCTATAGAAACAATTGTTGGGATTAATAAATGATGCATGTTACAAGGTATCCACAGCTGCTGTTTAAGTAGGGTATTTCTTTTCAATATTCCCAGTGCTGTTTTTTACATATGAAATTGAGATAAAAATCAGAATTCACCAGGCATACAGTAAAGATGATACATTGACCCTGATTTTGTTACTATTCATATTATTCCCTATTCACTTTCTTTTCCAGGTTTAATCTCCTTTACATTATTGGACTTTCAATCATCTATGACTCTGCCCCTTAATACATTTCCCCCTTTTTTTGTTCTTCAGTTTATTTTCCTCTAAAGAGTTCTTCCAAGATGTGATGTCAAGCTAACTAGAATGAGAAAGGAAGCCATATGCTACATGCATGCACACAAATAAATATACTATGCAATGTACATAGGGTTTTGACAAGCAGTTCTCCCACATTTAAAGAATTGCTGTTATAAAAGCATTGTGTATCCCATTAAACTGATAATTCTGTTGCAATATAAAACCAATGCTTTTGTTTGTGTTTCTACTGATTTGTATTTCACTCATTCTGTCTAGTGATGTTAAGTGATTAAGAGCTGAGGCATGAGATCCTCTTAGTTACTTCGATCCATACATCCAGATTCTCCTCTAAACTTGCCTAAAATTATAAGCAAGAACAACAGAATATGTGACACTATGTTTATAACAAATGCTCCACAATCTTTCTCATCATCCTTCATATTTTTTTCAGAAATTGTTCCTTTTTGGGTTGTTAACAACTTATCATAAATAGTGAGAAACTGACTAAGCTGCTGCACATTGACTAGAGTTGGTTAAAAAAAAAAATCCATTAACATTGTTTTCCGGTTTAAAATGTTCAAGTCTTCCATGAAAAAAAAACCTAATTCTCTACAACGTTGACCCCAATCCAACAAAGCATTCAGGCACCTGACTAATTCCACTGAAGTCAGTGTAGTTTCATGTTAGGCATATGACTGTACTTTGCTGAAACAGGCCATTATGACTAACACTAACTCAAGACAAGTTAGGAAAGAAAATACAGCAATTCCTCTGGATAATACTTTTAAACTTCAAAGCACTTTAGAAACCATAGCTAATCAATCCTGACAATATCCCCGTGAGGTAGGTAAGCCCCATATTTATTTATATAAGCTGCAGCAAGATAGGCAGAAAAAATAAGTTCAAGGCCATAGAGTAAATCAATCAGAGCAGGGGTAAGAACTCAAGAGGCTCCTGGCTTCCAGTTCTGTACTCCTACGTGCTGGCGATGCCATTCTGTGTCAGGATAACTTTGCTTTTTGATCTTCAGGATCAAACTTGAAAGGGAATTATGGGGGTAATCCTGACAGGACCCACTATAAAAATACTAATTTGGGGTCCATATAATTCTCTAGAATGAATGTGATCCTGATTTAAGGCAAATGTTTTTACCCAAGAGCTTTTCCCATTGTTCTTGGTTAGCTCAAACAGAGCTTTTTTAGAGAGAAGATTTGTTTTTATGACTGAACGTTTTGTTTTTTTAACTTGGCTTTCCTTTTTACATGATCAGATCGCACAGAATGTATAATGGCTAAGCTCTGGTACAACATTTATCTTCACTTTTGACAGGATAGTGATAACTTAGTTATAGCTAGGGATGACACTTGTAAGTAGTATAAGCAGTCTGAACAGCAAAAGATAAATGTTGCATTCAATCTCAGCAATAGTACAGCTTCTTTTTACTTAAGAGTTTGCGCTATAAAACTTGTTTCAAACTAAATTTAGCACAAATGGAACATTGTTATCTAATGGGAGCCACTTCCCAATTCTGGTACAGTTTAACATGCCCCTTGGGTAAGTGATTATATACCAGCTTTGCAGATAAGGAAACTGGAGCATCTGCATTATGGGGGCCACATACTCTTTTGAATAGCTGGACATGAATATTTGTGTGAATTCTGAACATAAAGCTAACGCCATTTACTTTGCTCACTCTTCTAACTGTCTCAATACTCCCACCCTTTGTATCCTTCCCCTTTTCTACCATATAATCTTCATCCACATTCTTCAAACTTTCATATTAAGAAACTATTGTGGATATTATAATATGAAATGACTTTACAAGCTTTTCCCTTCTGTTCTTACAGCTTCCAAGGGGGACATTACAGGTTACCTTTAAAACATCCAAACAGCAATTAAAATAAGAACATTCACAAGTTAAAGGTATAACCCATTCTAAGTACCCTCTATGCATTTTAGAGTTACACCACTTGAGGCAAGGGTTATCTTTGATCTATTCTACCCAGGTCTAGGCAAGATATTGTTAGACTTCTCTGTTAAAATAAAGCAATTGATTTGCAGCCCTGCAATATCCCAGCATGCATTATTTTCAATCTCCCAACCCTCCCTCCCCCAACTCTTGCTCCATGGGCAAACTTTCCCACCTTCTGAAGTCTCCGACCCAGGTGGGTGGTACTGGCCACAAGCCAAGACTGTAGTCTGTGCCATGCAGGGAACATACTGGTTCTCAGCTCTGTCCTGGTTTGAGTACAGTGGAGTAGGAAATTGGTGGTCAGCATGGGAAAAATACAATTAACTGCTTGTAACCCTTGTGAAGGGTGAATTGAATTTTCCACCATGTGGAACAGGAGCACAGCATGGGTTGCACCATTCCCAAGTGGGCTCAGAGGAGCCTAGAGTGGCTCAACAGGGATTTTTGGAGTGGGCTCCTTTCCCCTAGTTCCCTGGGCCAGAACTGTTCCCCCATCCCATCCAGCATGATCTTGGCTGCCCCAATCCAACCCTAACCCAACAGTATTTCATTGAGACACATGAAAGATTTTGGTCCTTTGTTTTTGTTTTAATATTTTTTTTCACTCTTTTCTCTTGACTTTTCACCCTCCTGACTCCAACTCCATATAATTTTGCAAGTTTTCTCTCCTCTTACCTGTGGCTCCAGGTTGGGTTCTGCTGCTACGGAGAGAGGGAAGCTGCAGCCCCTATGCTGGTTTCTCTGCCTCTGAACTACAGGTCATCCTCCCAACTTCTTTTGTGTCCCAAATCAAGGATAGGGTCCTGGTTGCTTCTAGCTATGCCTTCTAGTGGTAAATCACAGTTATGCAGGTCTGAGATGGCATTAATCCTTGATCTGAGACTCTTCTAAAGTGTTTCTAACTTTAAGATGGACAAACATTCCAAGGATTTACTATGGTTTAAAGGTAACCTGTAATAGTATCCTAAACTGTCCTTATGCCACACAGTTTTATTTGCCAGTTTCCTCCTATCAAATGTGTTTTCTGCTCTCTGTTCACTCTGGGTCTTGTCTTCCTTTAAACCTCCCTTTTCTGCTGCCATAATGAAAAAAAATCATGTTATAGTGGAGTAGCACATGGGACCTTCATCTGTAAACAGAAATTTGCATGTGTTCTGTGTTGGACCACCTCAGATTGTTCCTTAGCTATTCTTAACTGTTGTCCCTTGTTACTTCCAAAGATCTTTCACTTGTAGGAAAATCAACATGTTTCTTGGCCCAATAATTCCTGTGGTTGCAGTATCCAACTTTCTATTAGTTTAACTTCTTATTTTTGTGTATTTGTTGGTTACCCTTCTGCTACTAGCAATGGAAAAGTGCCAAACAGACTAGTTCAAATCAAATTTTCTTAAGATTGTTGCTCTCCATAACATTAATAGATTTTAAAGGTGAAAGTGACATGTCTATATATGCATTTAGTGTTAACTTGTGAATAAATTACTTGTAAGTAACCAGTTCTGAGCAAGCATCTGCATGTGCAGGGAAACAGGACTCTTGGCTGCTGGAGGTGGCATAGGACTTCCTCCCAGGCCCAGGTGGGGACCTGCTGCTGCTGGGCAGTGGGTAGCTGCCAAGGGGCAGGTGGAACTAGGGTCAGGGGCAGCATGTAGCACAAAGGTGACCAACAGGGCCAGAATGGTATCCAGCACGTGGCGGTTGTCAACCATGGCCTGCACTGCCCAGGCCAGGATGGCGTTCTGTTCCGACATGACCTCCATTTGCTTGTACTCACAGGCTAGGAGCTGGGCCCAGAACTCAGGGTCCTGTGCCTTCATGAAGGTGATACCTTCTACCTGCCACCTGTCTGAGTGCACCAAATCCTCCACCTGCCAGGCCAAAGTGACTCCAAGCCAGTCCTCCAATGCCATGACCAGGCAGTCCAGGAAGAGTGTTCTGTCTGCTGTCCTCCTCTGGCAGAGCCAGCACATCTGCAGGGTCCCGTCTGTGGATGGTGGCAAAACTGAGGCTGCATCTCAGCTGCCAAGGGCTGCATTTCTCCCACGTGCAACTGCAGGCCCTGTAGAGCCATGAGACAGGAACTGTTTGTGAGAGTTTGCAACATTTTAGATATAAGATGCTCTTTACCAGTGGCTGTGTGCTGCCCAGGATAAGTTTGGGGGTTAGGCATGCACAGGTGGCCAGGAACCATAGCAGAGCCCCCACCCCTGCTTGCTCCATGCAGGGTCCACAGGTCACTGGGTTTTGGCTGCAGGCAGGCTGCCTTCCCTGCCCCATTCCCAGGGCAGGACAGGCCAGGCTGCTGGCAGCACCTGCTGCCAAAGCTCCATACCCCACTCCCCCACACCCTCCTCCTGCATGCCAACCACTCTGCTGTGCTGCCATCCAGCTCATGGCACCCAGGCTCAGGGGTGTGGGACTCCCTGCCTGCACCCTCCCCCTCCCTGCAGGGGTCTTCTTCAGGGAACCCCACCATTCTGCCACTGCGTTCCCAGCATGTCCTTGCTGCATGTGCCCCAGGTGGTGCATGAGGAGCTATTTGCATGGACTGAGGGATGCCCGACCCACTACACTGCTACTGCTGATAGCCATGGTCCCTGGCACACCTGTGCACCTTGTGCAGGACTGTAAGCTATGACAGTGTGAGGGGAAGTGGGGTAAGCCTGGGCTACCCTGCAACCTCCGCCATGGCCTGGAGGGCTACCTGTCTACCTATGGCTGTGCTACATGTCCCTGTGCCCACCCCTGCCCTGCTGAGGAGGACATTGTTGCTAGCCTTGACACGTTCCTCAGCATGAGGCCCATGCCCACCTAGCTGCAGGGTCACAGGCTGCTCAATGAAGTTTGGCACCGTCTCCTCCCTCCCTGTGTGTTGTTAGGGGGGGGAACCTGATCCAGAGGAGTAGGGGCAGGCTGTGTGGGCATGGGGGGAGGGAAAGGGCAGGAAGGGCTCTCTCTCCAGAGCAGGGTTTACCACATGGCTGGGGCTGGGGG
>NW_005841908.1:294792-305302 GCF_000455745.1 Alligator sinensis
GGTGGCTCCATGAGGTCATGGCATGTAGCTCTGGGCGGTGTCGTCAGATGGTGGGGCGCAGTGGATGCCTGACCAGGAGCCCCCCTGGGAGGAGCTGGTGCTGCTGGCAGTGTCAGGACTGGCCCCACCTTGTGGCAGGGTCTGGGGCTGCTGAACTAGTGCTGGCCCAGGCTCCCTGAGCTACTGGTGGGGACTGAAGCTGGGGAGTTCAGTGGGATAGATTTCTGAATGTCCAAAAGGGCCCTGCCCTGGTGATGTGCACCTGCGAGCTCAGAGCAGGCTGTTGGGGGTGGGCTGAGGGCAGGTGGAGCTGGCCCTAACAGCCAGAAACTGCCTGCAACTGGGCCTGGGGCCTGTCAGACCTGGCTGGGGACTGCAGCAGGCAGCAGCACCCTGCAGGTCTGGACAGTGTGAGCCTGGCAGGCACACAGCCATGTAGTGCCAGGCAGCAGCGCTGGGGTGCAAGCAGGCTAGGGCAGCTGGTCTGCAACCTGCCCAAGGGAACACAAGGGCCTGGAGTGGCCTCAGGCTCCCTGCTGGTGCCTGGCCCAAGGGCTCAAAATTCCTGCAGGCTTTTAAAGGCTCAAGTCAGGGATTGCCATAGAGGCAGCCCAGCCCTGGGGCAGGAGAGGTTCCCAGTCTGGAGCCCTGGGGCTGGCCTCAGCCTCAGGCCAGCCCCCTAGTGGCAGGGGTGACCTGAGAGCAAACTTGCTCTGAGGTCATGTCTATATCTGTGTAACTGTGCAGTAACTAATTGTGTGTAAGCTTGGTACCTGTATTTTCAGGTATCAAGTTTAATCACAATTAGGGTTTTTAAACTGTGCAGTAAGCATGTACATGTGCACATGCTTACCATGCAGTAAACTGCTATTGTGCAGTTAAAAACCTTGTGTAGACACACCCAAAATATTGTTAGATCTTATAGTATCATTAGACTTTCTGATTAGTTCTATAATGTATACAATTATTCTCATATAGAATATATTCAGCAATATGTTGTTTGTCTAAACAGTGGTTGGCAACTTCTTTTATCTGTTCCAGTTAGAAACACCTTCTGGCCCCACAGCAGAGGCAGAGTGAGCTGCTTCACCACCCAGGGAGGGAGAAGGTAGGGGTGGGAGGGGTATGTTTACTATGGTAGAGTTGGGGAGGTTGGGGGAAGGGAAAGGAAAGAAATGAAATGAAGAGAAATTCTTACCTGCTCCAGCTCTCCCCACACTGAAAGCAGATAATTCTGCCATTGCTGCTGCTACTGTATAGCTTGGATGGGAGCAGCATCATGATATGGATTCCCTGGAAGCCACCCCTGGCACCCTGTTCACTCCCCACCAGTATGCTATTGGGCATAGGGATTCATCTGCTGTGGCAAACACTTGGTGGGAGAGGGGCAGTACCATTCTGTTTACCTCATTAAACCCCAGTTACACTACTGAACTTGGGGCTTCAACTTCCCAGCTCCTATGTCCAGGCAGCACTTACTGCTGCTCCTACTGCACCAAAAATTTCTTGGGGCATTCAGGTACTCACCTCATAGTCAGCATTTTGAAGTGTTGATCTGTGTGCCTGCCTTAGTGATGCTACCAGCTGTGGTCAGAGCTATTGGTACTATGAGTTGGATCTGGCCTGTAGGTTGCTGACTCCTGGCCCAAAACATACTGTGCGGGCCGGGAGTGACCCGAGCCCTTTTCCGTGCTGCACGCGGGCTGTGGCCAGCAGCCCGGGCACGCTGGGTTGGAGAGGGAAGGCCGACGAGCTGGAATTAGGCACAAACGCTTAGCGGTAGTTTTAAAGATTGTTTACTTACACCGAGATGGCAGTGGTGTAGGCTGGAAAACTTGCTTGAGTTGTGGTTACAGAGAGGAAAGAAGAGAGGCGGACAAGAGTTCTAAACTCATGAACTCTAGCCCAATCCGGCTGAAGGCTCTGAACACGCAAGCCCGTCGTCTCAACCGAAGAAAGTACTCATCCGAAAGAGCTCTGAATAAACTCACACGAAGTTTGCTAGGCTCCGTGGGTCCTTCTGCTCACTCATCCACACGAAGTTTGTTAGGCTTCGTGGGTCCGGTTCTTTTTTACGCGGGAAGGGATACGTCTAGGCTGCGATCGGCGATGGGGAGAGGCTAGAGGCTGATCAGACCTCTGTTGCCTGCTTGAAATGCGTTGGGTCCATAAGGATCTGCAGCGCTTAGAGATCTTCACACAGCGTGAAGTCTCCTCCTCCCGGTGTTCGTGGAGTCCTCCACACAAATGGCGGGAACTCTTTGCAACGAGCATTTCTGTGCTGCAAGAAAGAAATGCACCCTGCAAAGAAAGCTTCAAATTGGCGGGAAATTCTCCCTTGCACTGGGGTTCTCTTTTGCAGCAGAAAACTCCACCGTGCAAAGAAGCTGTAATTTAGCGGGAACAATTTAGCAGTGCCGAAGCACACAAAAACAAAAATCACACCCTTTGGGTTGTGACACATACCTTTCAGAAAGGTATCTAGTCTTGAGCTGAAGTTAAGTAATGTGCATCTCATGTATCATTTGATATTTCTACATGGTCTTTCATGAGTGTATGCATCACTAAAAGGAGTAAAACAAGGTAAAATGCACAGGACTGGCCATTTGTATGTGCGTGTGTGCGCACATGTGCGTGCTATTTTCACAGAGACAGTAAGTTACTTCATGGAGTGTAGAGCTCTGAAATCACTATACTTCCTCAGCCTTGTGTCTTAGAGCATCATTTGTATTAAATAATACTTTCTGAGAAATTAATTGCTTTTTGTGTTTAATTATTTCCTTCTGTTTTGCAGATAAGTCCCTCCATTTGTTTGAAAAATATTTTGAACCATAAGGCAACACGTGGTCTCTTTCAAAACTGTAACTCCTTTTCATTTGTTCTTCCAACTCAAATGATCAATTCTGAATCAGAATAATAAATATGAATACACCCCTTTAAAGTGCCTGGGGGGTGAGGGAGAGGGCATCTACATGATCAAAGCTCATAGTCAAGATTTCTGGGTTAATAGTCTCAGATTCCTTCCTACTTGTGTTCTTTGGAAACTTTCTGCCTCTGCTTTTTCACATAATAATAAATAAATAAAATACTCAATTCACACGGGTATTGTCAGACTAAATGAGTATTAGTAAAAGGTTTCATTTGAAAGATGCATCAGGTAAAACAAAATTAGAAGAAACTGAAGAGGTCTCATACAAATTTTTCTGAGCAGGCACAAGTTCTATCCTGTAGCAATTCCCTTGACAGATATTAGAATTGTGTGTTGCCCTTTACAATAAAAATGGTGGGGGAGAAGGGGATACCTCTTCAGGATGCCTTCCTTTACTTTGATGGTGGGCCAGTCATTTGCTTCATAGATTGTAAGGCTGGAAGGGACCTTGGAATTACTGGGTCCAGCCCCCTGCACCAGGCAGGAAAGATAGGTGTGGTCAGGTGACCCCAGCAAGATGACTATCCAGTCTCTTAAGATTTCCAGGGTAGGCGATTACACCACCCCTGGAGGGACCTTATTCCATAGTCTGGACACCCTGATTATGAAGAAGGTTTTCCTAATGTTGTGTCTGAAACTGTCTTCCAGGAGTTTGTGGCCATTACTCCTGGTTCTCCCCAAGGGCACCTTGGTGAACAGTTGTTCACCGAGCCCCTGATGCACTTCCCTGACATAATGGTAAACTGCTACCAAGTCCCCTCTCAGTCTTTTCTTTTTCAGGTTGAAGAATCCCAGGTCTCTCAGTCTTTCCTCGTATGGCTTGCTGTGCAAGCCTTCACCAGATTAAAAGTAATTGAAAATATAGGAACAAATTAAGTAAATGGAAAACAAAAGAAAACAATAAGTTACAAAAAACCTCAAAAATGCTATACTGAGCCTGATACCAGAATGCCCCCCCAGGAATTTTTGCTGCAGTAGGAGCAGCAGTAAGTGCTGCCTGAACATAGGAGCTGGGAAGGTGTAGCCCCAAGTCCTGTAGTGTAACCCAGCTAAATGCTATGCTGTTCTTTTATTGAAACCAAGACTGTAAGATTTAACTTGATTTGGGCTGGATAACAAAAAATAAGTTTCATAAAAGCGGTCTTTTCAATTAAGGGGCTGGGTTCTTCTCAAGATCAAGGGCATCAAAAGGACTGCCTGCAGAGTCAGAGTGGTTCACATTTAAACTGACAACATTAAAAGTCCTAACAAAGACTTTGGACTTTTGCAGCATTTTAAATCCTGTAGTATTGCCTGATTTATTTGACACTATTTAGGGGCAGAAAATATGGCAGGATGAAATCTTAATTGTTCCTCCTTTCCTGTAGCTCCTACATTCATCATTTTTCACAGAGATAAGAGTACTCCAGTAAAACACAACTAGTCCTTCTCTAAAGAAGCAAGTTCTTCAAGTGCCCTGTACCATGTTCATTCACAACCATGCAAAGTAAGTATGGGCATGTTACTAAATCAGAACTGTCAAAATGTAACACTCTTTGCATCCACAGAGGGCTAAAAAGGTCTAAGGAAAACCAGGGCCATGGCATTAATTTAATCCTGGCCTGCCCATAGATATCATATCTGTTTTAGTTTATCTAAATGACCATTAGACATTTTAGTCAGTCATATAATAGATGTTAATAGTTGTTCTCGTATAAAGCATTTTTATTTTAATAAAACCAGTAAGTTCCCCAGCTTTCACTATGTATCAGTATAGTTAGAAGGTTCTAAATCAGTGGCTTTCAACCCATAGTCTGTGGACCCCGGGGGGTCTGCAAAAGATGATTATGTAAAAGATATGTGAATACTCCTGCTTACAACTCAAAGCAGTCCACACCTCCATTTTTAGAGGACCACAAATAAAAAAAGATTAAAAGCCACGGGTCTAAACAGAGGTATAGGTTGTAGCCATGTTGGTCTAAGGACACAGGCAGACAAGGTTCTTTGGGTAAATCTGATATTTTTTATTAGACCAACTAGTTTATTAGATCAATTAGTTGGTCTAATAAAAAGATATCAGATTTACCCAAAGAACCTTGTCTGGTCTAAACAGACAAATTTGTGAAAATCTCAGGTGTCCCCAGTTTAGTACTGAGAATTAAGAACAAAGAAAGGGCAGCTCTGGTTTTAGGCACCAAGTTTGAAAGTTTTAGATAGACTGTTCAAAACTGCTTTATGTTACATATAGTAACACCTCTTTTAAGAGGTATTGAGAACACCAAAAAATCTGGATGATTGCTTAAGACAACCTTATTATCAAAAGATTGTTCTGTAATTATTATAATGTTAATTACTTGTCCCCTTCTTGATTATCTTTCTCTTTAAAATTCCAGACCTCATCTCCTCCTTATATGACAAGTCAGCTCCAGCATAATTTAAACAGAACTTTGATCTTGCCTAATTTTCTAGGAAGAATCTATTTCTCATTCCATGTAATTTAAGTAAAAGATACAGGGTTTTTATTCCCATGAAGAACCTTATTTTGGAAGCATATCATGACCCATCAACCATTTACATTTTATTTGTTTCCCTGTCTGTTGCCTCTGTTCTGATCCTACCAACTTCTCTTTCATATTCTTGTTGGGCCTATGTACACAGGACAATTCTACTACAACATGTTTGTCCTTCATAGGCATTAACAGTTTTTCGTTAAAGGGTACATACAGGCATTTGCTGCACCTAGTCTATGTTCATGTGGCCTACATCAAGCCTCATGAATGTAGACAAAGAGCAGCATATACAGCTGTTCACTGTTCAAGGAACAGGGCGGGAAAACCAGAGTAAGTAACTGGTTGGGGGGGGCAGGAGGGAGTGGCTGGATCGGTAGGTGCTAGCTGGTCTATGAGGGGTCATTGACAGGTCCATGGGAGGTGGGGAGAGGTAGTTCACTGGGGCTGTGAGGATTGGGGAGCCCAGTCAGGGCTCAGGGGGTTGGAGGAGTACAGCAACAGGGCTGAGGTGAGTGGCTAGACTTTCCCAGCCCTGGGCTGTACTTGGAACATGTACAGGCATTCAGTAGATCAGGCTAACCCATTCCCAATCCAAGTTAGTTCTGCTCCTCTGGTGAACTAACTTATATCTGGACCACCATTTTTTGCCTGCTTTAACCCCGCTAAATGCCTAAACAGATGGGCATTTAGATTGACCTAACCATAGTTAGGTTGATATAAATATAATGCTTATACATGCTTTAAGGGTCACACTTGCTTTCATAGAAGAACAGTGTTACAAACTGGGTGTGCTTCTGTGGTGTTGAGATTTTGTCTCATCTCCACTGTTTTGCCACTTGTCAACAAGCAAGAAACTAAGATTTGCCCATAGGACAACTTTCATTCCAGCAAACCTTAGTTCCACCTGCTCTCAGAGTAGACCTTGGAGCTCCAGCAGAGGTAGTATGCCAGCTGATCGGAAATTCCCCCTTGGTTTGTGAAATATTAAAAGGTCCTCACCCATGCAGCAGTAAAAAACCTGCAGTTACTAATAGCTCTGAAAAAATCACCTTTACCACAAACAATCAATAAGGCAAATAAAGATAAGGAAAATAAATCATACAAACAGATTTAACTGTAGGCTGGAAAAGCAGAATGCAGGAAAATAATCATAAATATGGAAGAAAGATCCCATGCTGCTTTTCTTACTAAAATACAGCACCTCTTTCTGATCAGTCACACTCAATTTTGTTAGTATTTCCTGCAAACCGTTCTCTGCTTGCCTTACCAGGTTTTCCAGCTTCTACTGGCAGGTGAGCCAAAGGCCAGGGATCACTAAACAGTGCCCCTTTTCTGAAGAAATTGCTTATGTATTTTATTTTTTTGGTTGAATCCCCAAGGAGTATGCATGCATTATGAAGATGACTTACTCCCCCTCAGATATGCATGTCAGTCATACCATGTCTGTGATATCCCTGATTTATGACTATATTTAAGAAAATGTATAAATATTTACATCCTCTCAGACAGATGAACTGATAATCGAATTTCCTTACTTTTTAATAGTTAATGAGAGATATAGACTCTCTCTCCTACTGTGAAATCTTCTTTTGAAATATATTAAAATTTCTGCTTGTGTAGACTGAGGTGTTTTCCTCTGAAATGTTAACAATGACTGTTTGCGATTGGTGACTCTATCCAAATACACATTGGGAGTCATGCCACCTTTCTGGCTGATTGACATGCATAACAACCCAAGGGCAAGCCAGGGTTTCTCTGGGATGTAAGTAGTCATTATCTGGAGTAGGGACTAGCATTAGCATTCAACTACTTGCCTAATTCAAGTTGCATTATAAAAATACAAAAACAAAACAAAAAACCCCCAAACATACCAAATACCATGGTTCAGACAAACAAAAAATGATAAAAAAGTGAACATAACTTACTGCCAGCTGTAAACAGAGACCAAGCACTATGTTAGTAAATACAAGGCAGGAAAATATCTATGCATGACACACTTGTTTTGGTATGAAACTGTGATACACAGATTAATTTAAGAGCCAAGTGCGTCATTTCAGTTAGTGAGCAAATTGAGTTTGTTCAGTCAATAAGAACTTCTGCTACCATTCGTTTACTAGTACACAGTTAGCCCAGTTCATACCTCTCACACCAATAAAAATATGAACAACTGCTGAAATCAGGACAATTGCACTCAGATCCCCAATAGGCCTCTGGATTTTTAGTGTGACCTAGCCTGTTAACCTCTATATAATATACCCAGTACACCAGAAACAACACATTTAGGCTAAGAACAGTAAAAAAACATGAGGCTGAATCAATTCAGTCTTTGCAGGTTAGTCTAAGCTACAGTGATTAAACTGAGAGACAATTGGACAGACATTCACTTTTGATTCAGGAAAAACAGCCAAATGCCTGCAGTGGCTCAGGCCTGAAGCCAGGGGCCACTAGAGTACAGCTCTCTGGCATGTAGTTAGCATGGGCTGTGTGTTTGCTTCCTCTTCCTGATGTCTCTGGGATTTGCAGTCTAGACTTTGTCAACAGATAAAGTGACCCCTGCCAGATTATTGTACCAAAAAAGATTAAGTGACACAACCATCTGTAACTGGTGATGCGGTGGCGGAGTGTGTCCACAGTCTGACCTACCATGCAAGCGGCGCGTGATCACAATGTTAAGTAGGGCATGATCACCTGTGGTCTAGCCAAGCAAAGACCACCTAATGGACATGGCTGGCCAGCATGTCCATGTGTTCCAGAACTTACCATCAGGGGAGCTTTCTGATTGGCTAAAGATTTTATATAGGGGACCGCACGCCTTGGTGCGGGGTCCCCGGGCTCCGACTCTTGAGACAGACTGATCACCTGTCTTGGGGCCTGGTCAGACCCCTAGGTCACCAGCAGAAGCTGCTCTGGTTGTTTCGAGCGCCATGGCTTACTGCCTTGCAAATCCGGAACGTCCTGTACCTTGTCCTAGCCAGACATTGTACTTGTATCGTACTTAGACTGCGGTCTTCACCCGTCACCTGTTGCTTGTCCGTCGTCTGTATTCCCTTGCTGTTGTATATAGTTTATCATCTGTATCGTTCTCCAAGTCATATCACCCACCAAGTTATTTTGATCTACCGTTCGACTGTTGTGTAAGTAAACATCAAGCTTTATTTCACCCCTTCATTGCCTCCGGTGTTTATCTCCCTCTCGCACCTGGCATCCCCGAGTATGTCTGGGTTGGTGTCACCACCCGGTGCCCCACTCAGGACGTGACTGCGGCCGTTTTCTCACATACCTTATGGAGAACGCGCCCACAGACTTATAACAAAAGACCTCTGCAGGGCGGCTCATCACTTCCTCTTCCTGTTTCCAGGTGCCTCTTGGATTTGTAGTCCACACTTACAGCTAGCAGTAAGTTTTTTAGCAGGGAAAGATAGCTCTGTACTTGGGGGAAGGGAAGTTTAACCCCCATCCCTGGCCTCATACCCCAACTGGGTTTGCCTAAGGAGCGGCAGTCCCTGCCTTTCCCCCCAGAACTTTTCTGCTGGAGTGGACAGCTTAGCCGAGGGCTAGAAAACATGATGGGGGAGTGTGATTCAGTTTGAACCAGGAAGGAGTCTGGGACAGAAGTTCCATAAACCGGTTTGACCCAAATCAGTTAAGTCTGATACTACATTTAACCATGTGTATCTTAAACCAGTTTCAAAATGGCTGAAACTGCTTTATATGCACTGAACTTCTGTTCTGTTACAGGTTTAAAATCAGTTTCTGATCACTTAAACCACTTTATGTGTAACTGTTGTCCCTAGTCCCCAAGTCCAACTAGGCACTTCAAATTAAAGAAAGTGTTTATGCATGCTAGTTGCTTTCCATTGTTATTTCTGTGCCTTTCCTGTGAAATGTCAGCAAAGACTTGTCTAAATGTTTATAACAAAAATGTGTGTGAAGTCATAGGGGTGTAGGTTGTAGCCGTGTTGGTCTAAGGACATAGGCAGACAAGGTTCCTTGGGTGAATCTGATATCTTTTATTAGACCAACCCAAATAGTTGGAGAATAGTTATTAAGCAAGCTTTTGGGTTCAAAAACCATTTGTCAGGCTAAGGAAGTTTCAGCAGTTGGTGTGCGCTCTTCCTGGATGGAATGAAAAGTAAAGAAGCCAGGGGCTGGGCTGGGGAGTCAGTTGCCAGGCAGATTATAATGTGTCAAAAATCCAATGTTTATATTTAGTCCATGATTTTTAGTATCCAGGAGGTTGAGGAAATGGAGTTCACAGGCTTGTTTCTGGGAAGTGTTGTGTAAGTTTCCTTTGAGGATCAGGACTGAGAGATTGGAGAGAGAGTGGTTTTCTTGTGAGAAATGTGCCCCCACAGGTAATTGGGTATTTCTGTCTTTGATAGACTTCTGGTGTGCGTTCATTCTGGTGCGCAGTTGTTGTTTGGTCTCTCCTACATATTTTCCATCAGGGCATTGGATGAGGTATATTACATTTCTGGAGGTGCAGCTGTAAGATCCAGGAATGCTGATGGCTCTGTTGTGGGGTGTAGTAATAGCGGGGGTGGTGGAGATGTGTTGGCAGGTTTTGCATTTCTTGCCATGGCACGGTCTGGATCCTCTTGGTGTGTTCTGGGCTTCTTTACTTTTCATTCCATCCAGGAAGAGCACACATCAACTGCTGAAACTTCCTTAGCTTGACAAAGGGTTTTTGAACCCGAAAGCTTTCTTAAAAATTATTTTCCAACTATTTGGGTTGGTCTAATAAAAGATATCAGATTCACCCAAGGAACCTTGTCTGCCCATCTCCTTAGACCAACACGGCTACAACCTAAACCCCTGCAACATGGAAGATATCAAATTCAGCCGTCTGAAATGGAAACTAGAACGTGAAAAAGAAAGAAGCCAGACTTAACAGCGACATATATTTTCTAAGCCTTTGCAAGAAACACAACTTAATTCCCCGAGAACTAAACATCTATAATCCCCTGACTACTACACACAACTCCAAATATGCTGCACAGCTATGCAGAAGTACTTCAGAGAAAATTAGAAATCATCTACTTCACCTACTCTACTCCAAAAGAGACCAACTCAGGAAGGAAATCACCATATA
>NW_005841908.1:307527-308544 GCF_000455745.1 Alligator sinensis
ATTAATGAGTAAAAATTTAAGTTTGAGAACCCAGCTGCGTGTGGCCATTCAAGCGATCGGAGAAACGGCTGAGAGAGGGGATCTTAAAACGCCAGCCCAAGATGGCGCCGAGCAAGAGGGAGACTGCGTGGAGAAGCCGGAAGAGAAGGGTGGAGCTTTGGAGGAACCCGCGAGAGTTCGGTCAGCGACTCCGCCCATCGACGCAGCGTCGTCTCTGGCGACCCTGCCCAGCAACGCAGCAACGTCTTTGCCGACCATGCCCTCTTGCAGACGAAAGGAAAAGTCAAGCGGAGGAGTGCATCCGCCCCTCCTGTCTATAACAACAACGACGACCCCTACAATAACAACAGCAATGACTTATAGAGAAACTGATCAGCCTGTAGCATCAACCAGCCGAGTCAGCAAGCCGCAGAACATAGTTCGTGCTACCACCTATTGCGCTCACTCCAGAACTGAGCTGCAAGATTTGTGTAGAGAATCCAGAACCCAACCTGAGGAAACTCTGGCTGTGTGGTTGGGACGTCTGGTCGTAGAGCTTGGATCCGACCTCTTAAACCAGGAAGAGGCAAGCTTTTTGGTCAGACAAGCCTCATGGAGTAGAGGACATGTCACTGACATCGACATGGTGACGATTAACGTCCACTGGCCTATTCCAATTCCAGCGCTTGTAGCAGGACTGATCGAACAAAAGGCCCACGCATGGCATGATGGACAGCCAGAGCATACCAGTGCAGAACAGCTTATGCTGGCCATCATCAGAGTTTCGTATTGTGCCTGGAACCCCAGAGCATGTGCAGTGGGATTAACATCACTTCAGCGAATACGACCATGGCCTCACCGTCACCTGCGAAACCCTGGAACTGTTCTGATAACCATCCACAGCATAGACAGTTGTCTCGAGATTTATGGGCGAAAGAACACAGGTGTTTTATGAATTATGCTGAACCCAATGGTGGATCACCCCGTAAGTAACCTCGTTCGTCAGTTGCCAAGACTGCGTGTCCTGATGGAGCCAAA
>NW_005841908.1:309712-310347 GCF_000455745.1 Alligator sinensis
CACACAACAATTTCACTTTTAATAATCAACACTTCCTCCAGATGATGGGAACAGCTATGGGCACCAAAATGGCCCCACAGTATGCCAACCTTTTTATGAACCACCTGGAAGAAGACTTCCTCAAGAACTGCACCATCAAACCCTTGCTATACTTAAGATATATCGATGACATCTTCATCATTTGGAGTGAGAACCTGCAATCTCTGATTGAGTTCCATCAGAAATTCAACAGTCACCTTCCCTCCATCCAAATTCCTCTAGAATACTCCAGCACCAGCATCTCCTTTTTAGACACGATGATCAGTATCCAGAATGATAAAATACAGACCATGTTATACAAGAAACCCACAGACCAACATACATATCTGCACAGAACCAGCAATCACCCTAAACACACCGAAAAAGCTGTGATATACAGCCAAGCCCTCAGATACCACCACATTTGTACTGAAGAGAACACCCGGGATTGCCACCTCACCAATCTTAAAAAGGCTTTCACCCAGCAAGGACACTCCTCCAGAGAGACAGATCGCATGTTTGAAAGAGCCACCCGGATACCATGTGAAGAACTGCTGTAGTACAGAAACCAGCCCCCCCGACAAATCGCACACTGCTGGTTATGACGTATCACCCCT
>NW_005841908.1:310418-324164 GCF_000455745.1 Alligator sinensis
CCCAGAGCCACCCATCCTAGCCTTCAAACAAGCACCGAACCTTGCTAACCTCATCACCAGAAGCAAACTTCCTCAAGCCCAGAACACACCAAAAGGATCCAGACCGTGCCATAACAAGAAATGCAAAACCTGCCAACACATTTCCACCACCCCCACTATTACTACACCCCACAACAGAGCCATCAGCATCCCAGGATCTTACAGCTGCACCTTCAGGAATGTGATATACCTCATCCAATGCACCAAATGCTCTGATGGAAAATATGTAGGAGAGACCAAACAACAACTGCGCACCAAATGAATGCACACTGGAAATCCAGCAAAGACAGAAATACCCAATTACCTGTGGGGGCACATTTCTCACAAGAAAACCACTCTCTCTCCAATCTCTCAGTCCTGATCCTCAAAGGAAACTTACACAACATGTCCCAGAGACGAGCCTATGAACACTTCATCAACCTCCTGGATACTAAAAATCATGGACTAAATATAAACATTGGATTTTTGACACATTATAATTTGCCTGGCAACTGACTCCCCAGCCCAGCCCCTGGCTTCTTTACTTTTCATTCCATCCAGGAAGAGCGCACACCAACTGCTGAAACTTCCTTAGCCTGACGAAGGGTTTTTGAACCCAAAAGCTTGCTTAAAAATTATTTTCCAACTATTTGGGTTGGTCTAATAAAAGATATCAGATTCACCCAAGGAACCTTGTCTGCCTGTGAAGTCATACGCATTGCCGCATAGTTCTGTGTTCTAATGCCTAGGTGAAAATGGACCGAGATGCTGAAAAAATATGTATTGTTCATGATAATTACATCAACAATCCTGAATGAAGTAGGAAGATTCAGATATTAATATGCACATATGAATTTGATTATTTAAGTCTCTTTGGGTTTCAAACACAAACACACAAACACCATCCTTGTGACTAAGCTCTCTAAGGGCCCTGATCCATAAAGCTTTGAATATTCTTCTTACCCAGGTGCGAGATTCTAGCTCCACTTAGTGAATTCTAGCTCCACTCAGCCTGATAAAGTAATTGATACCTTTAATTACTGCTAAAGAAATCTACATGGATATTTCAGAATTATAATGGTTGATTTTGAAATAGTATGCCAATAAAAAGTCCACTCCAGTATACTGAAACGGAAAAGTCAATTTTTATTAAGTTAAGTTATTTCAGGGTAAGATTGAAGTAAGAGAAGTACCATTCCCAATTTTCTATTGTGATAAGTAAAATGTGAACGACAAGTTGATTTCATTATTGTGATTCCTATTTCAAAGCAGACAAGTCCTTCATTATGCATTGCCAGGTCTTCATGAGCATGAGGGAATATAAGGGATAAATGCTCCATCTTCTTTGAATTTGGACTGTGCTGGCTAAATAAGTGGTAACACACTGGCTAATACAAGAGATAAGAGTTACAATCAAACCTTAAGGGAAAAAAATAATCCAAATAATTTTATATCTATTGTAAAATTGACAGAATAGTGTTATGCAGTCAGAATACACAAAAATATTTCCCAAATCCTCAATTTGTTAACTCTCTCACATGATTAAACTTAATTTTTTTGTTTCATATTTGGAAATCAATACAACACTTACAGTCATGAATAAAATAAAGACTTTACTGATAAAAAAAACCTATTGAACTACACTCATCCAACCTGAATGTGTATTTAGTTTCCCTTATCAATTTCTTTGAGAGGTCAGGAAAAAAAAAAAAGATAGAGATATTACCAATCTTTTTTGCTTGTAAAGTAACTTAATGCATTTGACCCAAAGAAGCTAGAACAACTTGTTATCCCCATTTTAAAGAAAGGAAAAAAGAGGCAGGGAGAAGTAAAGTAATTTATTTTAGACAACAGTTTATCTTCCCAAAGGGTAAAGAGTTGAAGACAGAGCTTAGCTGCACAACTGTTCAGCACACAGAGGTCATTCAGTCTCCTGGAAACAGATTATACTAGACATGCCCAGGCATTTCAGCGCATTTAAATTTTAAGCTGTGTGGGCAAAGGTTGTTTTTCTCCACTACAGCACTGCATACACTATTACACTAAAGCAAACATGCAGAACAGCCTAAGCAGCATGTAGTGATTTTACTTGGCATCCATGAAATTGCCTAACATGTGGTCAACTAATCCTACAAGAACTGTATTTTAGGGCCAGATTATTTTACTTATTAGGTGCATAAGTGAATGCAAGCACCTAATTGTGAACCTACTGCACCTTTTTCAAGTCCTTGAAAAATTGTTAATACAAGAGTGGGTGGGTCCTCCTCTTCCTAGCTGTTTTTTCCCTAGAAAGATAAGTGAGATGTCAGAGTGTTACTAAAGTAAAATGTATGAATGGATTTTCAGGGACTTGAACAGCATAGAATAGAACTGCACGGAAACACCCAAGTCTGCTTACATGCTGTAAGCAGTTTGCCACATTTGAGGGCTTCTTCAGGTGGACTTCACTGTCTAAGGAGCTCCTCCACCAGTTCATACCAATAAAAACACACTTTAAATAAGCAAGCAAACAAATCCCTGTTGTCCTGTCCCTGGGAGGAGACCCATGTAGCTCTAGTCCCTCCACAGCTAGGGACAGACAATCAAAAAGCCTGAGCCTGAATTGATTCAATTTTTGCAGGTTAGTCTAACCTGCAGAGATTGATCCAATTTCCAAGTGGATAGACATTTACTTTTGATTCACGTAATGCAGGCAGATACCCGCAGTGGCTCAGGCTAGAAGCCAAGGGTCACTAAAGCAAGCCATTCTTTCCCTTCAATAGTGCTGAGCTGAGGGCTGCGGGGGCAGGGTGGGACATAACCAGGACATAGCAGGATGCTATGATTAGGGAGGGGTTTAAACCCCCACCCTGGTCTGCACAGTCCCCAGCCATTGCCAGGCTTTTCCCTGCTTGCTGCTCAAGTGTTGGCAGTGTTGCCAGACCCTAGCCCCTTGCCCACATGGATGTGGGCAAGTTACAGATGTGGGTAAGTAGCTTGATTAGTTGCCTTTGCCAGCTCCCTGAATAAAAAAGCAACAAGCTGTAATGAGGTGCAAATAGTTGGGCCCATTAAATAACAATTAACAACCTACAATAGTTGAGTTGCTATTCCAGCACTTACCAGGCACATTTAAATCAGCGTGCTGGCTAAAGGCTGTAGGAATAAATAGGATTTGGCAAATCATTTGTTCCATTTGCATGATTTAAATAGTTGTTCTTGCTTTTTGTAGGTATCGTAAGTGGCTTATACCATATTTAGTAGAAGACAGGGCAGAGTAGTGGCCCAGAGACCAATTGGTCAGAGGCATAACCTTTAGTAGGCAAAATCCAACTTCACCAGACACCATCTGAACAGATACCAGAGTATCTAGTGTATTGAGTCTAGGAGTAACTGTATTAACATAATATGGCAAGCTCTCATTTAAATGGCTCCTCACATGCTAGTAACAGAAGCCCATTCTGGAAGAGAGGTTCTTTCAAAATCCTGATGCTGACTCCACTCCAAGATCATATAGACTGAGAGACCAGTGGCAGGGTTTTTTGTTTTATGTTATTTTGTTTGTTTTCACAGTGTTAGGAACACAATTTTGCCCACAGCACCACTTGTTAAAATCTATCCCTAACATCTGTTCACAGATTCGGTCCAAAATTCAGCATTGGGTAGATTCCATGAAACACCATTTCAGCATGAGTAATTCACCCCCCCAAAATTGTATAGTCTAGACAGAGGATAAAATTATTTCCTTCACTTAAAGAGCCTTTTCATCTCTAGCATCTTGTTCCTTTATCTTGACCCATCATACATTTACCTTCTATTTTCCCCTCTTATGTCTCTCATCTGCCTTCTCTGTATTCATAACACTTATCCTGACAACTCTTTCTAGCACTCTTGTCATGGCCAAAGTGCACATGTAAATACTGCTGTAGCACACTATGTTCCAATAGGTACCAGCTGCCCTTTCTGTAAATGTGGCAGCTAGTCGGGGACAGAATTACTTCCTTTTAATAGAGTAGAAAGTGGTAACTTAGAGAAACTCTGAGAACCAGCACTAATCTAGTAGTCTAGACAACAAGATGTGAGAGCAGTCAGTAAAGTAGCTATTCTGTTACTTTTTGTGTTCTCAACCTCCTTTCTTTTAGTTTAAATGAGAGAATGCAATCTTTAATGGATTTTTCATTTCAGCCAGATGAGGCTAGAGATATTATACGATAAAATAGTGGTGAATTTAAAGAAACAGTGTATCCTTACCCAGTGTGCAAACCACTTCCTGATTTTTAATAGGTAGGTTCTAACTTACTCCCGGCTTTGATTTTAATGCTGAAAATGGAAGAACATCAACTGATACTTCCCTATGAAAAAGGTGGGAGAGAAGGGAATGGGGAGGGCAGCAGAAGAAAGTCATCTCTGCATCTACTGTCCTGGCAGAATAGACAGACAGGTCTTTATGACAGTGTAAATTGCTCTGCAAGAAAAAATGAGGTAATGTGCTTGGGGAAGGAGGTCTGGAAAGAAATTGTGATGAAGATTATACCAGCAGAGCTAGATATCAGCATATTTAGGAGGTCCAAGCAGGCAAATCATCCTTCCACACCTTTATGGTTGTGTCCCACATTTACTTAATGATATTAATTTGGGGTGCTAGGATTTTTGAAGGCATCGCTCATGTTCCTGGTGCCACACAGAACAGAGTCCCTCTAACAACTTCTCCGTGGTATGCTGAGAAACAACTTATCTTTCCTCCATGGTTTGAAAGGTTAACATTAACATCATGATGGGAATAATCCAGGCCATGATTCAGCCCACCGATTACTACCCAATGGTCCTAGTCCATGTGGGTACTAATGATGCGATCAGGAGAAGCCCCGATCACCTGATGACGGACTACCATGCTCCGGGCGGCATGCTGAGGGAGATCGGTGAACAGGTAGTATTCTCTTCTGTCCTACCAGAGGGCCGTGTGGAAGACGACACGAGAACTGCATTAGAGAGACCAACTGGCGGCTATGGCAATGGTGTCTCGAGGCAGGCTTCGGCTTCCTTGACAGTGACCCGCACATCACAACGAGGGACATGCTCAGTTGGGATGGGCTTCACCTGTTCCCCAAAGGTAAGCGTGTGTTCTCTTCTAGCTTGGCAAATCTCCTCCGGCAGGCTTTAAACTATGCTCGTCAGGGGGAGGGGAAGATGAGGGCGGGGCAAGCCGTGGACCACCAAACCACATGGCACCCACAAGGACAACCAAGCCTGAAGAACGAGAACATCGGGAACCTGCAATCCATGGGGCGGCCAGCAGAACAGCACAGGTAAGCAATAAGCAGGTAAGCAATAAGGGGACCTTTGGGAATCAGAGCTGGGGAGCATCAAAGGTGCAAGTCACAGGGCTCAAGTGCCTATATACTAATGCTAGGAGCATGGGGAGCAAGCAGGATGAACTAGCACTCCTGCTTGCAGAAAACACCTATGACTTAGTAGGGCTAACAGAAACCTGGTGGGATTCTTCCCACGACTGGGTAGTACACATTGAGGGTTATAAGCTGTACAGAAAGGCTAGAGTGGCAAAGAGAGGGGGAGGCGTGGCGCTCTATGTCAATGAGCGATATACATCGACCCTTAGCAAAACAGAATCGGAGGAGGAGAAAGTAGAAGGATTGTGGGTTAGGTTACATGGAGGTCAAGGAGAAAGGGATTTGGTAGTAGGGGTCTGCTACAGACTCCCACACCAAGGGGAAGAGCTAGATTTGGGGCTCCTGAGGCAGCTCTCGGAGACCATAAAAACTAAGGAGGGGCTCAAGCTACAAGGGCTGCAGCCTAGTATAAGCTGCAAGGCAGATTGAGTTAAAAGAGACAGATAGGAGAATTTAGGCTGAACTAAAACCCTCTTTTTATAGGGAGGGTTTTTTTGTATTTTTTATTTCAGTGTTATCTTAGTTATTGACTTTACAACTAAAAATGCACAGTCCACTTGTCACAAACCTCAATGTGATTTATCACCGTTCAATGCCAACACACAATACAGTTTGACAAGCACAAAATAAGTATTCTCAAAGCAATTACGAAACTAAGATTAAGAAACAGGCTCTGATTGCACATTTAAATATTGGTATTTCAAAGCAATTATAAACAAAGCTTATTTTACAACAGCAATATTGTGTGCTTTACACATATCCATACATGTGCACCCACATGCCTGCCCCCCGCCCCACACAGAATTAAGGGTGAATATATAATAACAACAACTTTACATAAGCAAACAAACAAAAAACAAACAAACAAGGGCAAGCATTGTAAGCAGCAAATTTTGATATTCTCCATATTTTATTAGTGATGGAGAACAACATCACACCAACACTAAATAAATACAGGGAATTTTCCCAAACCCCAAATTCAAGGACTAACAAACAAAATTCAGAAATAAGGGTATATCCAAGGAAAATTAAACATGGTAAGAGATGGAAAGCATGTTTCATGAAACCAAGATAGCTATAACTCTGTTCTATAAATAACACTGTGTAACAACTATACGGATAAAACATTTTAAGGTCAAATATCTGTGGTCCCATTAGTAAGAGATAGGAAATAAACCTACTATGAACAACTGTATGCGCCAAAATTCTGTAGATATCCTCAGATTAAAAAAAAGAATACAAAGATTGATCTAGGTCTACTTAGGATCCAAAAACTCTATAATTAGAAGTGTCACATTGATTAAGTTTCATTCTCATTTGGAACAGACTGATATCCAGCAATGAACATTTTCACATGCAAGTCATTTCCTCAAAAACTTTTTAGACTCTATTGATTTTCCACCTACACAATTAACTTCCTGAATTACAACTAAAAAAAATTACAAATCAGCTTTAAAGTTACTTCTGCAAAATAAAGAAGAGAAGCCAAGATATGTGGTAGATCCTATTGATTCCTAAAGTTTTTAGAGGTGGATATGATTCTTTTATAGAACAAAAGCTCTCTCAGTATGAAAAATATCAACCAATGTAGACAAGTGTAGACAAAAATCAAATGGTGAAAATAAGCTGCATATGAAAGAAAAGTATGTAACAAAAGTAAATAATACTAAAAGGCTGGTTAAATTATTTTTAGCAAAAACAGTATGCATTTAACATTAAGCCTAGGACAACCTTAACCCTTTATAGTGAGATTTTATTTCAACTGCAAGTGAAAGATACCTGGTGAAAGGTTGTTCTTGCTATGCGGGTATCCTAGAAAGGGTACTAGATTACCCACTGGTGACCAAGACATAGTCAAAAGACTAAAGACAGCTATAAATACTTAGTGTTTTTTTTTTAAATGTAGGTTTTTGTTTTTGTTTTTTTTATATATATAGCAGAACTGTTTCATTATTTCATGAACTTTTCTAACACAAATTGGCATACTCCTGCACCTTTTTTGCAGATTAAAGTTTAAAATATACATCTCATTAAATTACTCTGATTAAACCATTTACAAGCAAAGGGTGTTCAAAAGCAATGATACTGTCAGCATTACAATATATCCATCTCCACAGTGGGGAACATACTGAGTACTGCACAGAGTGTGTATGCAAGCTTCAGACAGCATTTATATGCATCCAATGTAAGTACGTTATATTTCACACTGGGGAAAATATTTATAGGAATAATACACAACTTCATTATATAATAATACATTCAAGTTCATCACGGGGGGCACAGAAGGGAATTGGTGAGGTTTTACTCACCAAGGTGCCCCTGGGGGTTACAAGAAATAATGGCCACAAGCTAGCAGAGAGCAGATTTAGACTAGACATTAGGAAGAACTTCTTCACAGTTAGAGTGGCCAAGGTCTGGAACGGGCTCCCAAGGGAGGTGGTGCTCTCCCCTACCCTGGGGGTCTTCAAGAGGAGGTTAGATAAGCATCTAGCTGGGGTCATCTAGACCCAGCAGTCTTTCCTGCCTATGTAGGGGGTCGGACTCGATGATCTATTGAGGTCTCTTCCGACCCTAGCATCTATGAATCTATGAATATGTGGCTTTGTCTATCCAATGAAATACTAAATTTTGTTTGTTTTCAGTAGTGAGAGGGAAAACTAGTGCTACATGCTGTGATTGCATAATTGAAGGACATGTGATGACCACCTGTGTCATTTATAGTCATTAGGGATGTGTTTGAAATAAAGTTTCCATTTAAACAATGGGGTTCCCAAATCACACTAGGGCTACTTATAAGGGAGCCAGAAAATATGCTAACAGCAAGGGGTACAATTCCCTGCTTCTTCAGGCCTTACTGGACCACAGAGACAGTTTTATGAGTATTAATTCCAGTGTACTGAGGATATTTGGACAAGCTGGGATTTTATTTTTTCCCAGTGACCATGCTGTGAGTGTGTTGTAGGTGGCAACCAATATTTATTTAAAGAATCCTGTCTGCCTTCTCCTGTTGTGGCTTATAAAGCTATATGTCAAATACATCAGGCCATGAAGAAAATTCAGTTATACTTCATACCTGCAGAATAGTGGTGGGTGCATTTAGAAAGCTGAAGGCAATCCACTGCTGCATTCAAAATCTTTTGGATACAAATGGAGCAGATTGGAGTTTTTTTCCAGGGAAACCAGGTTCCACAGGAAAATATAAGGTGATTGAACCTAAAATGTTTTGTTTAAAACACCTTGGATTTGGAGAACGTTAATTGGATCCAAGGTATGAATGTGATGGAACTCTGCCTGGTTTCTGGCAGATTCTATCCCAGGGCCAGGGTTGGACCGCCAATTTATTTTCAAGTCGAATCTATCAATTAAATCGATTGGCCCACCCAGGGATGCCAATCTGTCAGACCCAAATAATTAATCTATCAAATGACCAATCTGTTCTTTTAATTAACCAATGAAAGGCTCTACAGTCCAGGTGTATCTTGGGCCAGAAAACTAATTCGCTGACTAGCAGGAGCGTCTGTCAGGACCATCTGTCAGGACCTTACTAGCCTTTCCCCTCAGGAGAACAAAATTACAGCTGTAGCTAATTAAGATCACCAACTCAAAAGTTAAACAGGGACAAATTAAACGGTGTATTGAAGGTAAGTAGCAACCACAGGATAACAAAAAACACTTCACATAACACGACAACATATATATTTATTGTTAGCCAGGAATCAGTGGCTGGTGCCTTTATTGTGCTTCGGCAATGCAATGCCAGTACTGTCAGCTTTTCCAGAGAAAGCAACCCCTTCTCTCCTCTTTCCCCTTGGGGAGGTTGATATTCACCAGAGCTATGTGAACCGCTACTTATTACGCTAGGTGCACCCGGGGCTGGTTCCAGGGAGCTGACTCAATCACAGCTCCGCAGAGATCAATGGCAGGGGGACCCACGGATTCTGGAACTAACACACTCGCACATCCAAGGTCCGATGCTGCTCTGACTCTGACTGCTCACTCTCCCTCTCTCTCTCTCTCTCTCTCTCTCTCTCCACTGGCACCAAGCAAGCCAACCAAGTACCCAAACAAGCTAACATAGCAATCAATATCCAATAATTAACTGAAGCATGTAACACTATTGACACCTAGTAGCATCCTAGTCAACCCACAAGTACTCAGTCTCACACATCCAGTCACATGCTCACAATGCCCCAGTCATGTGCTGAGTCCCTGTCAGCAGTGGCTTTTTATATGGGTGGTGCACATGGCACCTAACCTCGCTGCCCTCGTATCACTTCAACTGGTGCACTCAATACGCAAACATACAGGCTTCCAGGGCATTCCAGCTTCCTATTCATGTGCACTACGTACATTCCTGATCAAAGGTCATCCATAGTTCATTACTTGACCTCATTTTCAATGAACAACAATCCACTGTACAGGTGTGACCTCATGCCTCAGGCCCGATTTCTGGCCCTAAACCAGGACTCTGGAAGCTGCAGGACACCAAGCCCTATAGTGCCCAACATGGATCTACCCTGGATCACAGTTCCCTATAGATGAAACCAACCTTGCTGTCAGGCTCACATCTGGACTTAGCAGTGACATTAACAAGAATATATATTTCATTGAGCCACAGTATCAGGAGACCTAAAAAATATTTTTTTGTGGAAAAAAAATCTAATGAATAAAAAAAACCCTGCCTGTCAGCCAGCTGTAGATACAAATGATATATGCATGACAGTAGCCATCTGGCCCTGCACAACATTTATGAAACTATGAGCTAGTATTATTTTCATATGAAGTGGATCCTGGACATTGGTGGACTTCTTACTGATCTGCACAACCAGAAAATATTCCCATAAGCAATATAGTCTCAGGATCAAGGAAAATTAAAGATACCATATGTACTCACTTCCATACCACACATGGTGATTTTAATGAGTAATTGATTGCTAATGCATGTGGTGTTTTGTGGATTGTAAATACCATGGGGCATATTGTACTGATATGTTATGGGGTTTTGAAGTACTGGTTATGCTTTTTTTTTGTTTATATCCTGAGGCTAAGGGGACTACTAATCTGTATGGGGTATACTGTGCCTGATTAATTTTATGGACTACATTGGGTAAGAGTTGATTTATTTGCCAAATAAAATATCAACTTAAATGTAACTCTCTGTGCTTTCTAGTTTGGGGACATGCAGTGCCATTTAATTGGCTTGTACAGATTGCTTCCTGGTTTTTGATACTTTAATAAAACCTTTTGGCATAGCTGTGGCTTCCCATTTCCTTACAATTAAGTGGACAACAACAGCTGCTTAACACAAATATAGAACATCATTAAATGTATGAGTATATACAAGGATGTTTTTAAGAACAATTCAGTCAGACCTTCTGACTGCTAACAAGAAGTAAATGTATATTTCTAATGAACAAATGAAACCTAAAGGACAAGCCTAAAGTGCAACCTGAAAAACCAAAATACAAACCCAACGAACAGGCTTCCATGGTAATGCCATCTGCTTCCTGCAATGCCTACTTGGTCTCTTTTTCTCTTCCCTTCTTTTCTTATTCATGTAGCTGTTAGGGCTGTGCAAAATTTCACAGGGTGTTTCATTCTGAAGTGGTTTCAATATGTTTTGAGCTGGAAACAGCAACATTGAAATGAAACAAAAGGCTTTGAAACAGCTTCAAAATGAAAGGTGGGCACTCAAAACATTTTGAAAGTTTCAAAATGTTTCAGGTTTTGAAGCCAGGCTTACTTGGCTTCACCACTGGTCCCAGGTGGCAGCGGCAGCCTCCTGTCATAAGGCACACAGATCCGGGGGCGCAAACCCCACAGGAGGGCTGCGGGGCTGTGCTGGACTCCTCCTGGGGGTGAGAGCACCTGGATCTGTGTGCCAGATGAGAGGAAGCTGCCGCTGCCACCTGGAACAGGTGGCAGCAGCAATCTTCCCCAGCACTGCGTGAGGGCTGTGCCCAGCATTGGTCCCAGGTGGTAGAGGCAGGCTCCTGTTATCCGGCTTGCACCCCTGGGAGGGCTTCTGGGCTGTGCTGGACTGCTCCCGGGGGTGTGCAGGTCTGAGGGCTCAGACCCCTGAAAGGAGTCCAGCACATCCCCACAGTCCTCCGGGGGGTGAGGGCCCCTGGCTCTGCGCTGGATGAAAGGAGGCTGTTTCTGCAACAAGTGTCAGGAGTTGTGATTTGAACAGTTTGAGGTGCAGTTTCCCAGAAACCTCTGCAACTATCTCTTTAAATATTGGTAGCCATCATGCTGTTAGAAGGGGCTACCGTCCCTGCAATTTTCATCCAAATCAGGCAAGAAATGACAACATTTTAGGCATTTTCATGATTTTCCATTATAGCCTACAGGCAAAATGTTGAAATGCATCGAAACAGTGAAACAGTTTCAACAAAACAAAAAGGGATAGTGCTTCAAAATGAAACAAAATGATTAAATGAAACAGTGTCCCTTCAAAATGGTGAAATGGTGTGAGCCCCTGGATCTGTGCACCGGATGAGAGGAGGCTGTTGCGGCTCTTGGGCAGGATGGCCGGCTCTTCAAAACTTCAAGTCCTTCAAAGGAAGAAAAATGGCTCCATTCATTATTTCTTCTAGAAATCTAAGAAATATAATGCCTCCATGTTACTTCTTCATTACAGGTCTACTTTCTAGCTGCTTCCAAAGAAAGCCATCATAGGGAAGAAAGGAGCAAAATGGAATAGTATGAACTTTGCCACAAAGATATTCAGTAATTTGTCACCAGAAAAACTATGACTGTTAAATAAAACTTTTGTGAAAAGCCAACAGCCCTTCCTATCCTCCATAACTGTTTTCTTACTGGCAGTAAGAAAGAAAACTTACTGCCAGCGCCTTAAGCCTGACAAATGTTATCTATTGAAGGGTTCATACAAGTCACTACTCCTGTTTATATTTCATTAAACCAATCTGTAAACAAAGTAGTTTTACAAATCATAACAAAGCATTAGAAAAAAAATCTTTGCTCTTCTGTCCCACATCCCAGGAGGCACGTGACTATATGAATGGAGTAAAAACTCCATAAGGCAATACTACAAGGAAACAGTACTTGACTTACACATTTACAATTCCTTCTTTATGTAATGGCCATCTGTTGTGAGGTTATGTTTTGGGGGCTTGTGGGATGTCATGAATGTTTTTTTGGGGGTTTATTCCACTGATATGGCATGTGTGGTCCTGTTGAAAAGCTCATGTTATGCTGTATCCATTAATGTTATCACTGTATAGATTACCTTATGCTGTCTTTATATTTCTTTATGATTTTGGACATGGTTTATCCAAGGAACTTAGGGATGCATATGTATGAACTATGGCCACTCCCAGACACAGGCAGAAGGAAACAATATCAGGTTGGGCACCCTAGGCATTGTGTGCCTGTCAACTTCTCTATAGTAAAGGCATCCGAGAGAAATGGCACTTCAAGCCAGAGGAATACCAGGCATGCCAGGGAAAGAAGTGTCTGAATGATTCTGTTAATTATCAGCAGGGATCCAGGTTTTCCATTTTCCACAGAAAAATGGAGAATACCATGGATTTCCCAGTTTAATCAGAGAAAATGTGGATTTTCCCTTTTAACTTGGAAACCCATGGATTTCCTCCTTTGGCAAAGAGCTCTGCAGGCTGGCTGAGTTCCAGCCTGTAAGACCTGTTTGCAAAAGGTGTGGGGAAACCCCCAAACCTGCCCAGAGGGAAGGGAGAGGTGGAAAGGGTGGGACCCAATGCTCTCACTTACCAGAGCCTGCCTCAGGTCAGTCTCCTTTATTCCTGGAGGTAAGTGGGGCTTGAGGGATTGCGGGACAGGGATTGTGTAGAGGCTAGCTGCAGGCTGAGTGAGTGAGGATGTGTGGGGGAAAACATAGTGGGGTTTTCCCTAACGCCTTCCCTTCCCTCTGCCTGGGCAGGCAGGTGGGCATGTGAGGAGATGGTGGGGAACAGAGCACGACTTGGGGCCTGACAGCAGAGGGGCAAGGGGCACTGCCAGCCCCCCACCTCAGCTTATTCTGTACCCACTCCCAGGAGCAGGTCCGGGCAGGTGAGGGCAGCATTGCCCCTCTGTGGGCCACACATGCGCTGCCCAGCTGGGGGGAGGGGGAGCTTGCATGCGGCAGCCACCACCACCACTACACTGCAACCACTGCACCTCGTGCCACTTGCCTGCAGCTAGCAGTGGGAAAGCTGCAAGGGACACAGGGCATGGTGGTGTGGTGGCAGCTGCTGCATGCAAGCCTCCCCCCCTAGCTGAGCAGGCATGTGAGGCCCACAGAAGGGCACTGCTGCCCTCACCCCTGCTCTGGGCAAGCAGCGTGGGCCATGGCAGCAGC
>NW_005841908.1:324307-331611 GCF_000455745.1 Alligator sinensis
TGCGCTGCTTGCCTGCAGCAGGGCCAGAGGGGCGAGAGCAGTGGTGCCCCTCTGTGAGCTGTCAGCCATGGGCAAGCAGTGCGAGGTGCTGTGGCGGTGGTGCAGTGGTGGTGGCTGCTACATGTGTCCCCCCTTCCCCCCTGGCTAGGCAAGGCATGTGAGGCCCGCAGAGGGGCACCGCTGCCCTCACCCCACACATCTATCTGCTGGGGTGTGTGTATGTCTGTGTGTGTTTGTCTGTGTGTCTGTGCCTGCATGTTTGGGGCTGGAGGGCTGTTGTGCAGAGAGTAAGGGGAATGACCAGGACTTGGGAGGCTGTGTAGGGGAGTGAGGGGCACTAGCAGAGCTGGGGAGGGCAGTAGGGGGCCTTTAATTTTTATCATGGATTTTGGGTTTTTTAACAGAGAATCTGTGATTTTTATCAGAGAATTTGTGACTTTTTATCTCTGCTTATCAGCAACTGGAATAATGCTTTGGGGGCGGGGTGGGGGGGGAGGGTGCACAGTTTGGATCTGTTTAGGAAGCTGTATGTGGGATATCCTTAGTTTTTTGGATTTTCCAGGCTGGAGAAAGGTCCAAGACCCCAGCAGCCAGAGCCGAAAGAATTAGGAAGATGACTGATCTCGAAAAGCACTCTTTCAGGCTGGTCTCTCAGGAGGGCTAGAGTATAGCTGGATGAAAGGGTAAGAAACTGTATTTGTCTTGCTTTTCTGGTCTCCAAAATTATGGTGAGTTTTTCTGTATATTTCTTGTCTCCTATATAATAAATCCTCTTGTTGTTTGTCTCCTTACTTTTTGCCTGTGGTAAGCATTACCTCAGTATTAATGATATTCTACAGAAAGAAGGGGCACCTAAAATTTCTTCCAGAACCTGGGGAGGCCACCTTGAGCTGGCAGAGATTCCCTTGCTACATCTGTGAGGTCCAGTAAAAGGGAAATGTAGCTGAGGTTTGCAGGGTTAAGCAGTTACCCCAGGGAAATAACAGTTTGTTCTTTGAGACAAGCAGTGGGATAATAGGAAGAAAGTCAGGGCTTTAGGGATGCCCCATGTACAGGTTTGTGACACCATCCTGGGATGCATGCCGTACTGGCGGGAGATGGGGGAGGAAGGTAAGTGATGGTGAAGAATAACAGACTGTTAGGTAAACCCTGTATGTGGCTTCCTGCCTTGACAAAAATAAATCATAACTCAGGGAGTCCAAAATATGCTCTACTGTCCACCCAAAAATCCCTCCTCCTTTGCAGCAATTCCTTTGAATGGCCAGCAGAGATATTATGACAGCTATTTCTTCACTGCAGCCACAGCTATGGCTTATGGACTATTTCTTCCTGATACACAATTATATTCACCCAACTTCAGGTATGTCCCATTAGCCAAATAGCTACATATTGGAGGCATATATTCAGCTGGACAGAGAAGAAATTAATGGGAAGTCTAGAACCAGCAGGGTTGTGCTGGCAGTATGGACAATACTTAGAGGGAAATGAGGGGGCAAGCAACAACAGGGCAATATAACATGACATCCAGGTCCAAGGAATAGAAGCTGGAGGTGCAGATAGCAGATATAGGGGTAGGGAATAGTGAGAATGTTAGTAAAAGACCAACAGTCCTTTAAATTAGGCTAAATTGTAACCACTTTGCAAACACACTGTGTATAGAGATGAATAAGAGACTAGATGGAAGTGTTTCCAAAACCTGAGCAAAGCTTCTGGGTTTGGGTTGTACTCACCTCAAGAAATGAATCTAGGGACATACAGTGTAGATGACAACTCATAGATTGTTAGGGGCTGGAAGGGACCTTGCAGCGAGTCCAGCTCTCCTGCTCTAGGCAGGAAGACAAACTGGGGTTAAGTGACCCCAGCGAGGTGATTGTCCAGTCTCCTCTTGAAACCCTCCAGGGTAGGTAACTGTACCACCTCTGGAGGGAGTTTATTCCACAGTGTGATATGGGCAAGAATGCAAGCCTGAGTGTGCAGTCGGAGTGGAGTCTGAGTCATAATTCATTCTCTGCCCTTCCGGCAGTGAAGCCTCTCAGGGCATAATAAGAATAAGCTATAGACCCTCATGATTAACAAACCCAAATGACGTGGCCTGCCAACAGTATTGTAATCAAGAAGAGGTATGTGAACAGGCTGGGATGTTTCCCTGGTAAGCTGTTTTATACATTGAAGAACCATGTATGACTCATAGTATTAGCTTTGGAGTTCATTTCTATGCCCATAGAATTAGGTTATCATTTTGCTAATGATAAATTATGTTCCATTGGAGCAGAAGGGATAAAACATTTCATACCAGAGAAGAGAGAGGGAAATGCAATGGTGTAGGGTGCTCAAATAGTCCCTCGGGTGGGGAGTGGGGAACACTCTTTTGTCTATCCTACTCCCCCCCATCCCCAGTTATGCTGTTTCTTGCAGTCCTGCCTTTCCGAAATCCTGTGGCCAGGAAGAGTCATCTTAGGGTTTCTCCCCCACTGCTGTAAAAGCTCTGGAGGAAAGTGGGAGGGGAGCACCATTTCATTCACTGCTTTTGTCCCCCTGCTCCCCCCAAGATATCCTGTGGCTTGGGTGAGGCAGCACAAAGCTTTTCTTCCTGTGGCAAAGAATCCCGACTGGGGCCGGGGAGGGGAGGGAAGGGATCTTGGCACTCCTTCATAGTCAATGCCTGAGATGGATGTCCTCCTTGCTTCACACTAGTTACACTACTGGGGAAATGTAAGAAGCACAAGAAAGTATGTTTTCCCACTAAACACAGTATTTCATAAAGCAGACATTTTGCTTTCATAAATTTAATTTTAGAAATGAGAATTTTCAACCCAAGACTTTGTCTAAAAATAAAAAAGACCAAACTCTGATTTTTTTTACAAAACTTTTTCTCATTTGTACACAGATACAAAGTTATAATGAGACAATATAGTCCCATCATCCACTGGATTTCAAACTCCCTGTATATGGAAGCATGGAGGCAATACATTTGAGAAAGCAGCTACAAAAAGAACATATGAACTTCTGGCATTTTTGCAATTAAAATCACATAACATACACACCAAGATTCTCAATTAAAGATATTTTTATATACTTACACACCTTTTAAGTTTTAACCGAATGTAAAATTTAGGGAAAAAAACCAAAGTGCCAATTAAAACTATGTCAATCAAAAATTTGTTATACTGCAGGTTCTCTTCTTTGTTTCTTTCCCATGTTTTAGGTATTTAAGTTATTACAGTCAAACTAGTATGATATATTTTATCTTGACCTATTAAGTTAAAAAATAGTTGGATTCTATGTGGAATGAGTAATGGTTAGAGGAGTTTAGTTATCTAAATTTTAGATTCTTCAGGGGATAATTACAGATCAGCCATTTTGCTTCCACAGAGGAGACACTCAAGATCCAGGAAGACATCCTACAGATGTGTAAACTTGTCATCCCCCTTCCGTTGTGAGGTTATAAGAGAAACCCAATATAAGAGTGATCTCTGCTAATTTCTGATGTTGGGATCATGAAAATGAACCACCAAGGGCATGGGCGATTTGGCAAAAACATTATTTTTCTTCCACAGTTAAGCCGGGTCAAAATTTTAATGGTATTATTTTTCCAATGAAACATTAGGCCATTGTTACTATTAGCGGGGGAAAGAAAAGGTCTGCCTTGGGTTGAAATTCCCCATTTTTCAAAGAAAAATTGTGAAACTAAAAAAATCTGCTTTATTGAACTAGTTCATTTACTGGGAAAATACATGTCCTCTTGTTTTTTATACTTTCTTCTTCTTTCCCTGCTTTCCCACTGCAAAACAAGACAAACTATTGCACTGCAATGACTCAAAATTTATCATTAACAGATTTTTTTTGCTTGGAATTTCTTCTGAAATAAGTTTTCTTTCTTTCTATTCAGAAGTTATGAAGAATCTGTGCTGCTATGGTGAATTCTATTGTGCCAATGGGAATAAAACCCAACAAAGCAGACTGCCTGATACTTCATAGCTTCCAAGCTTATCTTCTCTATAGTCAGTGCTTCAGGATATGTGAAGCTCTTCTCATAGGTACTCTGCACCTTTGAAAAAAAAACTTTTCCCCATATTAGATGTTTCTCTGAAAACTCCACATGATCAAAGTTCTCCTTCCCTCTCTCCTGTGGGTTTTCCCTGCTGGAGGGGAAGTTATAGACTAGAGCATGGCCTGGAATCTGATAAAAAAAAGTTAATTCACAACCCAGCACATATCCAATCCATTATACTTATTTCAGTATCTGTAATGTACAAGAAAGTCTCCAGGTGAGATTGTTAAACTCAGTGTCCTTCTGGCTCCTAAGGAAATGTAAATCTGATGGCACTTTTAAAAAATAAAGTGGATTAATGAAGGTGTTTGGGCCAAATTACTCCCTTCACTGTAAAGGCACATTCCATTATGTAGCTGAAGGCACTTTATCCAGTAATTACATCCCTTATGACTTTTTTATAAAATATATCATCTTTCATTGGATATATAAAAGGCAGCATTTAAACATAAACATCTAGTATCATTTAATACCATTTTTGAGAGCTATTGCTACTCCTCACTAAGGGTAGACACCACCAATGTGCCATGAACCAGGAGTTATGGAATGCAGCGGTGATGAGTAGGAGGTGCACAGGGGTGCACGTGAACCACCTGAGAGCGCTGGTGCACCCCCTGACTGGACGCACTTCCTGCATAGGCAATGGGCAGCGGAGGCAGGCGGGAACACTGGTGCCCCCAGTGCGAGCACCAGCCGGGGAGTGCAAGCACTGGATGTAGGTCACGGCCACTTCTGGGAGCGCCACAGCCACTTTCAGGAGCAGAGCGACTGCTCAGTGGCCAGTGAGTTTTGCCACAGCGAGATTCCTCCCCTGATCAGCAAGATTGGCCATGGGGGAACCCCCTCCCCCCAGTCGCTGACTGGTCGCTGGGGGGGGGGGGGGGGGGGGGGGGCACATGTCCCCCCTGACTAAGCTGGCACTAGTCGCCCATGATGGAATGTGTTACTAAATATTGTTTTTATTCCTTTTCAAGCCATCTCTGTACTTTGAGTAAAGATCTGTACTGACTATACAATATAATAGCATTCCTACCCTAACACTTAAGTATTCACTTGTTATTACAAAGTCAAACAATTATGAGGAAGTTAAAGATACAGCAGTGAAAGTGAAAAGTAATAAATATGAGGTCAAATCTGGTTGGTTTGTTTTTTTACATGAAACATCATTAGGGAAAAGCCCTTTGTAAAAGTGGGGAGACATGGAGCAAAAGAGTAATGTATTTTTGAAAAGTTTGCTAAAATGCAACAGAGAGCAAACCAAACAGGGAATGTGTCAGTCACAATAATATGGAGTTTCCTTCAAGTTCTAATGAAGCCTTTTTAAAGCAAAGGATTGTTGAATGTATTTTTAGACTATGCTTCTCATATTAGCAGCCAGCAATCTAACTACATAGAATACTCAAAATGGAATGGTTGGTGAGGTGAGCAATGAATGGCTCTGGTTTGTTAGCAGAGTAAGAATATTTTCTAAACCTGGAATCCAAAACTTTAATATTTTTCTGAAAAAGGGATAAGAGATGGTCTTGATTGACAAAACAGAGTGACCAGACTAATTACATCTCTTATAAGCTACATAAAGTTTGGTTCTACTTACAAAAGCTAAGGTTAAAAAGGAATACAGCAACCTGAGATGATCAGATTAAACACTACAACTGCACTTAGAAGAACCTCCATCATCAAATTGACCTCATATTAACCCCAATACAGAGAAGCCCTTCAGCATATGCATAACTTAGCATAGGAATCTTCTCATTGACCTCAATGGGACTACGCATATCCTGAAGTGCTTTACTGGATCATAGCAATAATTTGACTGAAAGGGAACAACTGTGACTGTGCCTTAACAAACTTACATTTTTTACAGATCAGAGGAGCAGAATCATCTCAGTTTTATGAGGGGCCAACAAGAATGTCCAGCTGAAACTAATTGTAAAACTGTAATGCCAGTTAAACAGCTTCCCAGCCATTCAGGGCTACAGATGAGTGATTTTTTTCCTGTAAATAAACTTTGCCAAAAAATGCAATTTCAATCACTGTTAATTAAACCCAAATAGTTTCAGATGGAAAAAAAAATATATCATAGGCACCACTGTGGTTGTTCTACTTCACTGACTGGCACAAGATTGGATCCCAGGTGCACCATCTCCCAGGTACAGTAGTTTAACCACCAGGCAAAACCCCAATTCTCTTTCAACTCACTCTCCACATTAAACACTTTAATATTCAGAAAGGAGCACTGTTAATAGAAGACACAATCTACCTCTGGTTAACACACATTTTTGTGGTTAGAGCAGAATCATTGAAGGTGAGAATTCAAATATCCTCAGGCAAAAGAGGGAATAAACTCTGGGTATCTTACATCCTGGATGAATGCCTTGCCTGCTGGGCTGTTAGATAGCCTCCTTCATTTTGGTGAATCTAGCTTTCTGTTTCTTTGGGTTTCTTGTAACCTGCCAACAATGAGTTTTGTTTCATGTCAAAGCAATATTTTATTCAGAGTGAAATAAATATTTTGAATGTTTTGCTTTGAATTGGATCAATATGAGGGTTTTTTTTTCAGTTCTATGCAGAGCTGTTCACAGTGGTTGAGGGTCACAGGCTGCACTGGCTATGGACCCCAGGCCACATACTGGTCGATGGCATGCAGAAGGGGCCACATGACATGCAGGCTCCCAGGATCACTGCTATGCCCAGCCCCCTCACTATGGGAATAGTGTGAGATCCTACACCCTCCCATCACCAAAGTGCAACCCCGCTGCTGCCCCCACGCCTCCACTGTCGTGTGGGTGACACCTCCTGCTTCCACTGCTAGAAGGATGAGCCCTCCCTTCTGCACAAGCAATGAAAGACCCCTGACTACACTGCTAAGCCCCTCTTCACCACCCCTGTGCAGGAAGTGAGCTTGCTAGGCCCTCTCCTGCAGTGCTGCCCTGTCCCAGGGACACCGGTCACCACTTCAGCTTGAGCAGTGGTGGGACTGGCAGCTGGGTGGGAGCCCTTTAACCTCTCACAGACTACGAGTTGGACAGCCCTGATTTTGCAAATCGCCTCCCAATCTCCCTTCCCTTTCCTCCCTCCAAAATTATTCAGACAAACCTACTCAGTGTGGTAAAATTGCATGTGTGTGTGTGTATAAATTTATAAATACGCACATATACATTTTTATTTAAAAATATAAGAAAATTCAAATCATAGTATCATAGTAGCTAGGGTCAGGAGGGACCTAAACAGATCATCTAACCTGACCCCCTGC
>NW_005841908.1:332028-332279 GCF_000455745.1 Alligator sinensis
GGCGCCCAGTACTGGACCCAAAACTGGACGCAGTACCTGACCAAAGTTGCATAGAGGGGGAGTATCACCTCTCTGGACTGGCTTGAGATGCACCTTTGGATGCATGACAAGGTATGGCTGGCCTTGCTGGCTGCTGTCTGGCATTGGCGGCTCATGTTCATCTTGGAGTCAATAACGACTCCAAGATCCCTTTCCGCCTCTGTGCTTTCAAGAAGGGAACTCCCCAGCCTGTATGTATGCTGTGGATTCCT
>NW_005841908.1:337296-352391 GCF_000455745.1 Alligator sinensis
ACCCTCTTCGGCCTCCGCAAGAGAAGGTTGAGAGGCGACCTTGTGGCTGCCTATAAGTTCATCACGGGGGTGCACAAGGGAATTGGTGAGGCTCTATTCACCAAGGTGCCCCTGGGGGTTACAAGAAATAATGTCCACAAGCTAGCAGAGAGCAGATTTAGACTGGACATTAGGAAGAACTTCTTCAAAGTTAGAGTGGCCAAGGTCTGGAATGGGCTCCTAAGGGATGTGGTGCTCTCCCCTACCCTGGGGGTCTTCAAGAGGAGGTTAGATGGGTATCTGGCTGGGCCCTCTTTCCTGCCTATGCAGGGGGTCGGACTCGATGACCTATTGAGGTCCCTTCTGACCCTAACATCTATGAATCTATGAATCTATGTTAAACAGTGCGGGCCCGAGGAGTGAGCCCTAGGGTACTTCACTGCTCACATCTTGCCAGGTTGAGTACAACCCATCCACCACTACTCTCTGGGTGCGCCCCATCAGCCAGCTTTTTACCCATCCAACAGTGTAGGCATCAATGCCGCAGTCACCTAATTTACTGATGAGGCAGGGGTGAGAGACAGAGTCAAAGGCCTTGTTAAAGTCTAGAAAGACTACGTCTATGGTGACACCATGATCTAAGGATTTAGTTACTTGGTCATAAAAGGCAATCAGGTTGGTCAGGCAGGACCTGCCTTTGATGCACCCATGCTGGTTGCCCCTGAGCATGATCTCCCCTGCAGGCCCCCCACAGATGTGCTCCTTGATGATTCTCTCCAAGATCTTCCTGAGCACCGAGGTGAGGCTTACAGGCCTATAGTTACTTGTGTCCTCCTTCCTCCCTTTCTTGGAAATTGGGACCACATTAGTCAGTTTCCAATCCCCTGGCACCTGGCCAGATGACCATGAATGCTCATACAGCCTGGCTAAGGGCTCCGTGATGATCCCTGCCAGCTCCATACATGTGAAGCATTTACTAATGTGTTAACTATGGAAGACATGTAACATTTCTGTGATCCCAGAGATTTAGTTTATTAAAAAAGGTTTAAAATGTAAAAACAACCATTTTTAGGTAAATTAATTACATTACATAAGAAAATGAGTTTTTGAAAATATCTGTACTTTAGTAGCAAAGTACAGCTTTATACCCTTCTGCCTCCAGAGACTGTTTATAAGAAACATAGACAAGGTGTGAAAAGTACTTGACATAGTAGGAATGTTGTGTCTTCCATAAGACATAGAAATTGGGAAATGATGAAGAACTTTTCTTTGATTTACATGTATTTATTTCCAGTTTAATTTTGGGAGCCTCAATATTTTCATTGTGTTTTCTCTTCACAATCCTTTTCTTACTGCTTAATAATACTCATTGATTTTCTTTTTGATAACTTGTCTTATTATAACCACAGTAATGTAGGAATTTCCACTATTTTTGGTAAGTTTCTAGTTTGATTGTGCTTCTAAAGCAGGATAGAGCACCACCAGATAGGCTCTTTGTACTTAATTATGATGGTTGAATAATAAAAGGCAATCTACTGGTAATTAAAATTGTGCAGCCCATATTTTTTAAAATGATCACAAATTTAAATCTTGTATAGATTTTTAAAGAAAAATTATTTAACAAGCACTGTTATCTGAGCTTTAAATCATCCTTGAAGTCAATTATTTTTTATAAATATACCAGATATTTAAAAATCAGTTTTGTGCCTGTTCGTCCACTGGTAAACAGACTTATATAAACTACTTTTTGAACTAAAAAGGGTTTTTTTTTGTTTTGTTGACATGGATTCTCCTCTGCACTTGAATTAGGGTCACATAATCTGAGATATAGAAGAAATGGCATGAATCCAGTTGCATGATGTAAATCCTAAGAGACAGGATGACCCCAAAACAGACCACAAAGATTAACCTGGTGGAGTTCATAGATTTTCAGCAGAAGCAATAAAAAATAGCCACAATAGTGAATTGACTTTTACAGGAATATTGTGACCTGAAATTGTGATCAAAATACCAATGGTTAAAAAGAAAAGTCTGAACAGAACTATTGATGAGCTACTGCATATATCATACATTTAGCTATTTTTTACTCATCATCATTGTTGGCAGCCCCTTAGTATGAGGATAACAGTCTTGCAGTAAATAAAGAAGTCATCAGTGAGTCCGTAGATGGCTGAGAAGGCTGATTCAAGATCTGCATGCTCAAATGCAGACATAGCAAACAGTTCTAAGAAGGAGTAGATCCTGGTGATGTTAAGTTACAGTTTTTTCTCTTTGGCTTGCTCATCTATTCCAAGTGAGGTGAGTTTGCTTGAAATGATTGATGCCTTGTCATATGTCATGGCACTGTTGGGGATGATTCAGTGTTTGAGTCTCCCAGGTATTAATGTTAATACTGCCTTTTTTCAGATTTGCTTTCAAGGTGACTTTGACTCTCTTCTTTTGCCTACCTTTAGAGGGATGACAATCAGTAAGAGTATAGGACCTGTTTGGGGAAGTTGTCAGGCATGCATTCGACATGCCCTGTCCAATGGAGCTGGTGCCATAGACACATGGATTCAATGCTGGTGGTGTTTGCGTCAGCCAGTATGCCGGCATTCATTCTTCTGTGCTTCCTAGGGTGACAAAATGAAATCCAGGACAGTGCCTGCTGCCTGCTTGCCCCTCTTTCCACCTCCTCACTGCTGCAGGCTGCAGGGAGTCAATGGCCAGTTAATGATCCATTGTTCTTTACTTCATAGATGTTAACAATTACCTGTGAAGTAATAATTAGTGTTAATAGGGCTTCCTATTTCACACCTCCTGTTGCTCTGCCTCTTTGCCCAGGACTCTCATTATAATTTTCACCGGATGGCTAAAACAGGCCTCCAGAATCCAAGATTATCCCAGTCAGTCTGGGACATATGGTCACCCTGGTCCCTCCAAATGATATGTAGAATTTTCTAAAGACGTCATTGATGTTCACATTCCAAAGCTCATCTGTCATCCAAGTTTCGCACCCATATGGCAGGGTAGAGATGACAGCCTGGTAGATGAAAAATTTGGTTTGGGTCCTGATGTCATGATCATCAAAGGCACAATTATGAAGATGTCAAAAGACAGTGCTGGTAAGTTTTATCTGGTATTGAATACTGTCTTTATGTTTCCTTTTTTTAGAAAGGTGGCTACTCAGGTAAGAGAAATGCTCAACATTCTCCAAGGATTGCCCTCTAATTGTAATATGTAGAGGAGCAGCTGGTTGACTTGGGTGGGCTGGTAAAGTATCTGAGTTTTTATGAAGGTAACAACAAACCTAAGTACTTCATATGCTTCACAGTAGCAATCAAAAGTGACAACACAGTTGTCAGCATACTGAAAATCAGTAATGGAAGTGTTGGTTATCCTGGATTTGAAATGTAACTGGCTGATGTTAAAGGGATTCCCATCCATATGATACTGGATGCTTGTTTCAGATGGAAGTTTATCAGCAATGAGATTTGGAATAGCTGTGATATAGATGGAAAAGTATTGTAATTATGCATTTCTCTTACCTAGGTAGCCACCTTTCTAAATCACACATCATTGCTTAACTCATTTGAATGGTGAAGGAAATAGTCCATGCTTAGGATGTTTGATATCCTAATGTGACAACGTGGTAACAAATGTTGGTGGGCATCCAAATTTCATCAGGATCTTTCACAGGGCCTCTCTCTTGATTGAATCAAACGTCTTAGTCAGGTCAATGAAGGCCATGTAAAGATCTTGGTGTTGCTCATGGCACTTGTCCTGTAGCTGTCTAGCAACAAAGATCATACCTATTGTGCTTCTGCATGGTCTGTAACCACATTAGGATTTGAATAGAATCTCCTCAGTGAGGAAAGTGAGTCTATTGAGGAGAATGTGGGTGAGGATCTTCCCAGTTATGGACAGGAATGCAGTAACAGGAAAAGTGATCTGATCTATCTCCTTTCTTGAATGGTAATGAATGAAGTCAGTGTGAAACTGTTTATTTGTTACATTCTAATATTATAAAAGCCTAAGTCTGTCTGTCTGTCTCTCTATCCATAATGCTTTATTTGCACCCTGACTGGCTGAGGAAAACAGCCATTCAGAGTGCTTCAAGAAAGGGGGAGCGCCACCATGATTCTGAAGCCATGCTGAGGACCAGACAGAGGGTGGGGGAGCCAAGGTGCTCCTCCACCCCACTCCTTGCAAGCAGAGTCGAGCACTGGACAGGGAGTGGGGGAGCCAGGGCCAGCAGTGCTCCCAGTAAGAGGCAGAACAATGGCTGCATGGGGTGTTAAGTGATGGCACTCCATCCCAGCCCTCTCCCCACGCGCCCCCTTCCCCCCCGTCATTCTTGACGAGCAATTGGCTAGTTTTCATAATAACGACATGTAATTGATTAGAGAGCTATTTTCCACTTGGCTTATAAATTTCGGGTGGTATTCCATCAGAAACACATGCTTTGTTGTTCTTCATCAGCTTAGTGGATTGCAAGCCCTCTTGGAGGAACTGCAAGATGGTCCTTAATGGCATGCTGTAGAAGGTCTTCAGTGGTATTGTCTTCAACATGAGAATCTTAGTTTAAAGCTCTTGAAAGCATACAGTGTTAGTGGAGCTGTTTTTAAAGAGTGTTGTTCCATCTTTGGATCTTAGAGAGATGGCTCCTAGGTGTGCTTGATGCACAGATAGCTTGTTGTGCTTAAGAAACTACACGTGTGGCTGTCAGCAAATTTTAAAATCTCTTTTGCTTTGTCCTCTCACCACTTGCTTTTTTTGCTCTCAAATTTTCCCTTGGGTCTCAGCTTTAATGAGGGGATAAATGCCTTGCTTCTGTTTGGAGTTGATGTAATTCTGCCAGGCTTTGAAGATTCTCCTTTTTCAGTCAGGGAGGGCTTGAATTTCCCTGTCATTCTCATCATGTCAATTGTTTTTTTGTGGAGAAACCTAGAGATTCTTTGCAAGCTTCATGGATGCCTCTCTTGAAGCTCTCCCAGTGTTCAAAAGTGTCAAGATCATTATGTAGGTCAGTTTTTCACTGAGGCACTACTGGAGATTGGTTTTAGCAGGGTCTTCCAGGCATGTGATATTGAACCTCTTCCTTGGTTGCTTCTTTTGCTTATGTCATTTTGAGCTAATACAAATGGATATGATGGAACATCTGTGTCATCTGTGCTGGTCATAGTTCTAGTGCAACAGATGTTATATTTTCAGGTATATAGTACGATGTAGTTAGTCAGGTGCCAGTGTTTTGAACAGGGGTGTATCCAATATGTCTTCCAATTTTTGCTTTGGAAGGATAAGGAGTTCATGATGATGTTTAGGAGAAGAATTCCACTTGAATTGGCTTGCCCCACCCCTTCCTTTCCAACTGTTCCTTCCAATAGCTCAGAGTCCCTGCTGACTAGCAGCAAAGGACCAAGAAGGGGTCCCACAAGGCTCTGTCCTAGGGCCTAAACTATTTAACATGTTCATCAATGTTGTGGACATTGGTGTCAGAAGCGGACTGGCCAAGTTTGTTGACGGCACCAAACTCTGGGGTGAAGCATCCACACCTGAGGACAGGGGGGTGATCCAGGCGGATCTCGACAGGCTTATGAAACAGGCGGACGAGAACCTGATGGTGTTCAACACTGAAAAATGCAAGGTTCTCCACTTTGGGACAAAAAACCTGCAGCATGCTTATAGGCTCGGTAGTGCTACGCTGGCTAGCACTACAGATGGCAGGGACTTGGGGGTCATGGTTGACCACAAGATGAACATGAGTCTTCAGTGTGATGCTGCGGCTAGTAAAGTGAGCAAAACACTGGCTTGCATCCATAGATGCTTCTCAAGCAAATCCCGGGACATCATTCTCCTGTTGTACTCAGCCTTGATGAGGCTGCAGCTGGTATACTGCATCCAGTTTTGGGCTCCACAATTAAAAAAGGATGTGGGGAAGCTTGAGAGGGAGGCATCTGTATGTGTCTTTTAGTATGGGGATGTCTTTGAGCATCAGCAATCATATGATACTTTGTAGGAAGGAAACTTTAATCCAATGGCAAGGAAAACCTAGATGACCAGAGGTTTCTATTCCATTGCAGTCTTCATGTGCTTACACTTTGGAAGAGTTCAAAACAAGGAATATCTTTACTCCATTTTTTATTCCAGCTGCTGTGCATCATACCTCTCTAGTATCTTACCTTCAAACTTTAACTACAAAGCCAAACAGTAATATAATCAGCTGCAGGGGAATGCATTAGCAGTTCTGTTTACATCATTAGCACATTTATTTTCATAATTTAAAAATGAAGCAGGTGAAAAATCAGGTCACTTCAGTATATTTTAAACAGGCTGTTATGAAATAGTTTCATAGTTGGTAGGGTCGGAAGGGACCTGAGCAGATCATCAAGTCCGACTCCCTGCCATGGGCAGGAAAGGATGCTGGGGTCAAACGACCCTGGCAAGGTGTCTATCCAGCCTCCTTTTGAAGACCCCCAGGGAAGGAGCGAGCACCACTTCCCTTGGAAGTTGGTTCCAGATCCTAGCCGCCCTGACTGTGAAGTAGCACCTCCTGATATCTAGTCTGAATCTACTCTCCATCAACTTATGGCCTTTATTCTTTGTTACTCCCGGTAGTGCTTGGGGGAACAGGGACTCTCCCATTGCCTGCTGGTCTCCCTTGGCCAGTTTATAGACGGCCACCAGATCCCCTCTCAGCGGCTGAACAGGTTCAGGTCTCATAGCCTCTCCTTGTAGGGTCTGCCCTGCTGCCCCCTGATCATGCAAGTGCCCCTCCTCTGGATCCACTCCAAGTTGTCCACATCCCTCCTGAAGTGCAGCACCCAGAACTGGACGCAGTACTCCAGCTGCAGCCTGACCAATGTCATATAGAGGGGGAGGAGCACCTCATTGGACAGGCTCATGATATATCTGTGGATGCATGACAAGGTGCATTTAGCCTTCCTGATTGCGTCCCCACATTGGTGGCCCATGTTCATTTTGGAGTCTATAATGACTCCAAGATCCTTTTCTGCCTCTGTGCTGATGAGAAGGGAGTTCCCTAGACTGTAGGTCTGCTGCTAGTTCTTCCTCCCTAGGTGCAGTACCCTGCACTGGTCAATATTGAATCCCATCTGATTCTCATCTGCCCACCCCTGTAACCTGTCCAGATCCAATTGCAGCCTGTCCCTTCCTTCTAGCATGTCCACTTCTCCTCACATCTTAGTGTTGTCTGTGAATTTGAACAAGGTGCTTTTCACCCCCTCATCTAAATCGCTGATGAAGATGTTGAAAAGTGCGGGCTCGAGGACCGAGCCCTGGGGGATCCCACTGCCCACATCCCTCCAGGTCAAAAATGACCCATCCGCCAGCACTCTCTGGGTGCGACCCTCCAGCCAATTGGTGACCCATCTGACTGTGTAGGCATTGACACCACAATCTCCTAATTTTTTAATGAGAATGGGGTGAAAGACAGTGTCAAAGGCCTTCCTAAAGTCCAGAAAGGCTACATCCACCGTGACACCTGCATCCAAGGATTTTGTGACCTGGTCATAGGCCACCAGGTTGGTTTGACAGGACCTGCCTCTAATGAGCCCATGTTGGTTGCCCCTAAGCATACAATCCCCTGATTGCCCCTCGCAGATGTGCATCTGGATAATTTTCTCAAAGAGCTTCCCCAGGACTGAGGTAAGATTAAGAGGCCTATAATTTCCTGGGTCCTCCTTCCTCCCTTTTTTGAAAATGGGAACCACATTGGCCCTTTTCCAGTCCTCTGGCACCTCACCAGAACACCACGAGTGCTCGTAAAGCTGTGCCAGGGGTCCTGCAATGACCTCTACTAATTCCCTCAGCACTCTGGGGTGGAAAGCATCAGGACCTGCTGTTTTGAACACAACTAGTCCCACCAGAAGTTGCCTGACTAGGTCCTCTCTGACCCTGGGCCTGGCTGTGCCTCCCCTGGGACCATCAGGGATCCTGGTGTGGGGGATGACCTGGTCCCTGCTCAGAAAATTGGAAACAAAGAAATTTTTAAATAGGTTAGCTTTGTCATCTGGTGAGACCACCATTTTCCTAGCGTGTCCGGCAGAGGCCCCATGTTACCTGGAATCTTCTTTTTACCCTCTATGTATTTAAAAAAGTATTTCTCATTATCCTTGATCCGGGTTGCTAGTTCCAGTTCCATCTCCGCCTTGGCCTTCCTAACAGCCCCCCTACAATCCCGAGCAATGGAGGTTTAGTCCTCCCTGGTGATGGCCCCTCCCTTCCATTGGGTGTATGCCTCTGTCTGAGCTTTGAGATGTTCCTGAATGCTTTTGGTGAGCCATGGGGGCTTTTGAGCACTCTTGCCCCCTTTGATCCATGTTGGGATTGCCACCCTTTGGGCTTGGAGGATCGTCTCCTTCAGGAATGACCACTCTTCTTGGACTCTTAACTCCCCACCCCTCCGGGACCTCAGTGCCTCCCCAACTAGTCTCCTTAGCTCAATGAAATCCACCCTCCTGAAGTCCACAGCTGCTGTCTTGCTGCAGGCCTTTGCCACCCTGCACTGGATGGTGAATTCCAATAGACAATGATCGCTATCGCCCAGGTGATTGAGCACACGCAGTCCCCTCTCCAGGTCGTCGCTTGTGGCCAGGACCAGGTCTAACAAGGCATTTCCCCTGGTGGGACTGTGCACCTCCTGGGTTAGATGAAGGTCCTGTAACACGGCTAGGAACCTACGTGAGCGGTCAGACCTGGCTCACTGCTCTTCCCAGCAAATGTCCAGATAGTTTAGGTCACCCATGATGATCACATCCTTTGACTTAACTGCCTCTGTGAGCTGACCTGAGAATTCCCGGTCTGGCTGTTCTCCCTGGTTGGGTGGTCTGTAGTAGACCCCCACCATTAAGTCCCTTTCTCTCCGACCCCCTTGTATTCTGACCCAGAGCACTTCAGTCTGCCCCTCCTCTGACCCAGTGCTGCTTGTTGAGGATGTGAATTGTTCTTTGACAGAGTGCCACACCCCCACCTTTCCTCCCTGTTCTATCCCTCCTGTACAGCCTATAGCCCTTGATGTTCACTGCCCAGTCGTGTGTTGGATCCCACTATGTTTCAGTGATCCCCACTATGTCTGGGTTTGTGTTAGCTAGCAGGAGGGTAAGTTCCTCCTGCTTGTTCCCCAAACTATGAGCATTAGTGTACAGGCATTTAAGTCCTCCTGAAGGTGTATGCACCCCACCCCCCCCAATCCCAGGACTATCCAGGTCTCTTACCTGGGTATTTCTTATGCTCATCATCAGTCTTGGTTGGGCTGTTCCTGTGGGCGACGCTTGGTTTGGTGTTCCGAGGCTCCCTCCAACCTCATCCTCCCCTTCCCCCACTGAGCCTAGTTTAAAGCCTGCTGGAGGAGATCAGCCAACCTGAAAGAGAACACATGCTTACCTTTGGGGCAGAGGTGAAGCCCATCCCACCCGAGCATATCTCTCATCTTGTGTATCAATAATTTCTATTCAAATTATTCACAGAAGCAACAGATTCAGTGAATGATATTTGTATAAGCAGAGACAGTTCTAAATATTATCTGAGAGAATTTCACTAAGCCACCATACCACCATAGAAGAACTAGTATATTAAACACCACTAGTAAACTACTGTGCTGGGGCATTACTAATTTGCTACTTCTTGGCAAATTGAGTGTATCAAGTAGCTATATTTGAAAGAAGAATCAGAAGCAACATCACCTGCAGCATTATGCTGTAGTTATTATGCCCACAGTTGTCAAGATGAATTAGTGATATCGAAGAACTGGGATGACTACTGACACACATCTTTCCATGGGTCTCTATTACAAGAAAAACAACTGACCTTAGCTATGAGCTTTTATTCAGTCACTTACTTGATTTGCTAAACTGGGTCCAAAGTAAATGGAACATTATGCAATAACATCAACCATCTAGCAGGCCTGAATGTTACCTTCCCTGCCCCAAGCCTGCCCTGGTCAGTGATGATAACCATGAGGGAATTTCCTTATGAGAGCACCCTGCACTTTGCCTTTTATGAGTGGTATTCTAACTTGGCACCACCCTTTGGTATAGAAGAAGTCACACCGCAGCTAAGTGAAGAGGGTTTTTTTGTGTTCCTGGTCAGATTAGCCAAATCAGTTCTGAATCCTATTGACTAAGCAGAACTTAGTTCAAGTTCATGTGGCACTACCACTAGCAAGTATCCTCCATCTCAGACTCTTCAGCCTGGGGCTTCAGATACTCCCAAATACATTGGCAGACATCCTGTGCGCAGGCCTAAACCTAGATGTCTTGGGGTTTGGATGCTCCTGAATCTCACTTGCCCTTAGCCAACATGCCAAAGGAGCAAGCTAGGGAGGGATCTCCCATTTCCATAAAGTAGGTGTGTAGCCAAGATCCTCCCATTGGCAGACTATAGTAGACTCTTGTAAGGTTTCCTGTCTGCAGTGCATTGAGCCAGTCTGCACCTTCTACTACACAATGCCATTCTAAAGTGCAGATCAGTGCAGTGCCTACACTTGATCTTAACCTACAAGAGGCTGACAGATAATGCAAGTACAGAATCAATTTAATCTCCTATTTAAGCAGCAAAAGATTAATCCGTATCCTTTCTAATACAGGGAAAAAAAGTCTTCCTCCCCTCTTTAACCTTAGCCCTCTTACATATGCAAAGTCCTTGAATGAGGAAAATATATCCTTTTGAACCTAGTAACCTCTCTACCCAAGAGCTGCATACATTACACTAAAGGGGTTAGGTTAAGTAATGGGTCACTAGCAATGGAATGGTAAAGTTTGTACAGCACATAGCTTGAGGGATAAAGTCGTTCCAGGCCACCCCAGCAGTTCAGTGTGAACTGACCCCAGTATTGGGAAAAACAATACGTTTAGGATATCTGGCTCACAGTGAATGGGTCTGAAAACTAGATGCAAGCATTACTCCTGTCCAAAACAATAAATGTGTCTGTGCCTGTCTGTAGATGCTTTAACATTAATGAATTATTTAGTGCTTCAGGAAATATTCTGATTATAATTTCCATAATATCTGGATTTGCATTAGAATCAGTGCTGGAGAGTGCAGGGGGCAGTCACAGATCTTGTTGAAGCTGATGGACATGCTAACAACCTTTCATTCAGGATAAGTGAAGGAACAATTAAATGACTCTTTGTTCCTGATAGCTCAAACAATAAAAGTCACCTCTCAAATATGTGACTGACTGCAAACCAGGGTGCTCTGAATTGCTTAGACTAAAGCTGTCTGTATGTGGGTTAGAAACAGAAATCAGAGGCCTTAGTAGCAAAAAGCTGAGAAAAAGCTAACTGAAAAGAGACAGCAAAAGAAGCAATGGTAGTAGGACCATGAAAGAAAGCTAAGAGAGCTTTCTAAATAAAGCCTGAAAAGTGTGGTCAAAATTATTTTTAAAAAGTAAAATACCAGGAGGATTTTCCCTGTTGTTTCAAGGAAAAAAGACTCTATATAGGATCCTGTTTATTTTTTTAAAATGTATCAGAGCAAGGTCCATCAAGTATTGTTTCTAATGAGAACAAATAGTAAGAGTCTGAATTTTGGCTAACTTTTCAGCCCATGGGGAGAAACAACAGCATAAGGATGTTTTTGAAGAAATCCTTATAATGGACATGACTGTATATCAGCAGTTGGTAAGCAATCTTTCTTTCTTCTCTGGTATACCAATGACCTGTCTCAAGCCATGTGCACAAATGTTTTAAAACTAAAGTATTAAATATAACCAGGCAAAAAACAAAACAAAACCCCAAAACAAAACAAAACAAAACAAATCATGGAATATAAACCTGGAAAAAAGGAGGATGTGTTGCCTGTATATAAAAATAATGCCTACATATTCTGAAGTGTGGTATGAAGTGGAAGGTAGGTCTGTTGAAGGCCCCTGGGTAAAGGTCAGAGGGGAGAAAAGCAGGGGGTTGTCATAGTGGGCATCTGCTACAGGCCTCCAAGCCAGAAGGAAGTGGCTGAGGACATTTTTAAACAACTAATGAAAGCTTCCAAATAGTAGGCTTTGGGTCTCTTGCAGGACTTTAATTATTGGGATATATGCTGGGAAGAAAACAGCAGTATACAAGAAGCCTAGCAAAACCCTGCAGAGTGTTAGGGTTAACTTTTTGATAGAGATGGTAGAGAGGCAAACAAGGAGAGAAGCTGTTTTTGGCTTACTACTCACAAATAGAGATGAATCAGTTGAGAATGTGAAGGTGGAAGTTAAATTGGGTGACAGTGACCATGAAAGGAAAATTCAAGATCCTAAGGGGTAGAAGGAAGGAGAGCAGCAGAATAAGGACACTGGACTTCAGAAAAGGAGAATTTAGCAAACTCAGAGAACTGGTAAGAAGGATCCTCTGGGAGCAAATATGAGAGGAAAAGGTGTCAAGGAAACCTGGCTGTAACTAATTATTCAGGAGCAAGCTATCCCAGTAAAATGGAAGAATAGGAAATGCGACCAGCATGGCTACACAGCAATCTCTTCAATGATAGAGGCAATGAAACTTAAAATGGAATGCTACAAAAAGTAGAAACTGGGAAGGCCCCCCAGGTCCAGAGACTGTGGTGACTCCAGTGGGTGGCAGCCTCCCACATAGCTAGGTCTTCGGCCTTGTGGTATGGGGGAGAGCAGCATGGCTAGGCCCAGGTGGGTGGTGGCAACTCCGGGGTGGAAGCTGGGCTAGGGGGGCTGGTGGGCAGGAGGTGCCTGGGGAGCTCCTCCCAGGGCCAGGCAGGGTTCTGCTGTGGGACAGTGGGAGTGACTCAGGGGCCCTGGGAGGCCATGGCAGAGGCAAGAGAGTGGGGGGCACGGATGTGGCCACTAGGCCCAAAAGGAGGTCCAGGGCCTGGCGGTTAGTGTTCCCCTGATGCCAAAGCAGCTCTATGTGCACCCACTCCAGGAATTCCATTTGGGTCCAGTGGTCCTCGGCTACATCACAGTCCGATGGCTGGGGAATTGGCTCTGAGGTCAGACCCAGAGAGTGGTAATAGATGGAAGTAAATCATCATGGTGTGCCATGGCCAGGGGGGGCCCCCAAGGCTCTGTCCTTGGGCCTATACTCTTTAACATCTTTATTAATGATGTAGACATTGGTATCAGAAGCGGACTAGCCAAGTTCATTGCTAACACCAAACTTTGGGGTAAAACATCCATACCTGAGGGTAGGATGGTGATCCAGACTGACCTAGACAGGCTTCAAAAATGGGTGAATGAAAACCTGATGGTGTTCAACACCAAAAAATGCAAGGTACTCTACCTTGGGGAAAAAAACCCACAGCATGCTTATAGTTTTGGCAGCGCTATGTTTGCTAGCAACATGGCCAAAAGGGACTTGGGGGTCATGATTAACTACAAGATGAACATGAGCCACCAATGCGATGTTGCAGCTGGTAAAGAGAGCAAAACTCTGGCTTGCATCCATAGATGCTTCTCAAGCAAATCCCAGGATGTCATCCTCCCATTTAACTCGGCCTTGGTGAGGCCACAGCTGGAGTACTGCATCCAATTCTGGGCTCCACAATTTTAAAAGGATGTGGAGAAGCTTGAGAGAGTCCAGAGGAGAGCCATGCGCATGATCAGAGGGCAAGAGAATAGGCCCTACGAGGAGAGTGAGAGCCATGGGACTCTTCAGACTGGAAAAGCGCAGGCTCAGGGGGGACCTGGTGGCTGCCTATAAGTTTATCAGGGGTGTTCACCAGGATCTGGGGAAACGTCCGTTCACCAGAGCGCCCCGAGGGATGACAAGGTCAAACGGTCACAAGCTCCTCCAAGACCGTTTCAGGCTGGACATAAGGAAGAACTGCTTTACTGTCCGAGCCCCCAAGGCCTAGAACAGACTGCCTCCAGAGGTGGTGCAAGCACCTTCTCTGGGCTCCTTTAAGAGACATTTGGATGTTTATCTTGCTGGGATCCTTTGATCCCAGATGATTTTCTGCCCCTGTGGCAGGAGGCTGGACTTGATGATCTTCTGAGGTCTGTTTCAACCCTTATGAATAAATGTCTATGAAAGTCCTGCTGTGCCTGGTGCCATGCCTCCACCTGGGTGATATCCTCTGACCTCCAGGCCTGCTTCCATGCCTCCTGCTCCTCTCCATGATCACCAACCACAGGAGTAGGGTGATCTGGTTCAGGGTGTGCCACTGGCACAGCTAGTACATCTGGAGCCCACATACCCACTGGAGCCTCTGGGCTCTTCCCCGTGTCCAGATGTTGGCCCTGCAGAGGAAGGTAATCTAGTCATAGATGATGCACAGAAGGCAGAAACATTTAATGTCTTTTTTAAATCCAGTCTTCACAAATGGACTACCAGAGGATATAGAAAAGGAGACAAACAGCCTAGAGTAATGGCAGAGTAGATGAGGGATTATTTAGAGAAGCCAAATGCTTTCGATTGGCAGGGTTGGATGAGCTATACTGTAGGGTACTAAATTAATTAGCTGACATTATTTCATAGCCTTATTTATTCTCTTTGAGAAATTCTGGAGGTTGGTTGAGGTCCTGGATGACTGGAAGGGGACAAATATAGTGTCCACCTTTAAGAAGGGGAAGGAGGCAGATTTGGAGAAATACAAGCCAGTTAGCCTGACCTCTATACCTGGAAAAATGATGGAGCAGGTGGTGAAGGAATCTATAGTGAAGCACCTAGAGGAGAACAAGATGATCAAGAACAATCAGTGTGGATTAACCAACAGCAAGTTATGACCGACTGCTCTTACTGAGTGCATGCTTAGCAAATTTGCACAGAACACTAAGTTAGGTGGAGTTGCAGATTTTCCAGAGGGTAGGGCTAAAATTCAGAATGACCTGGACAGACTGGAGAAATGGTCTCCAGTCAATCAGATGAGATTCAACAAGGATGAGCACATAGTCCTGCACTTGGGATAGAATAAATGCATGCACAAATATAGACTGGGGAATGACTAGGCTGCAATACTGCAGAGAAGGACCTTGGGGTCACACTGAATATGAGCCAGCATGCTCTTGTTGCAAAAACAGCCAACAACATCCTGTTTTGTATTAACATGACTGTCACTTGCAACTCAAGGGTGGCAATTTTTACACTACATTCAGCACTGGTGAGGCCTCACCTGGAGTCTTGTGTCTAGTTTTGGGCTCCACCATTCAAGGACAGTTTGGA
>NW_005841908.1:352422-418204 GCF_000455745.1 Alligator sinensis
AGAGTGCAGCAGAGAGCAACAAAAATGATCAGGGCCCTGGAAGGCATGACTTATGAGAAAAGGCTGGAAGAACTAAGTTATTTAGCTTGGGGAAGAGAGGAATGAGGAGGGATTCAATAATAATTTTCAAGTACCTGAAGTGAAATTACAGAGGGAATGAACATAAGTTTTTTCACTGTGGCTATAAGGGAAAGGCCTAACTTCAAGCTTTAGTTAGCTTTAGGGGAAATTTAAGTTGGAGTTTAGGAGGAGCTTTCTGATGATGAGTGTGGTCAAGCTTCAGAACAGGCTACCTAGAGTAATTGGGGAATCTCCATGTACAGAAGTTTTCAAGAGCAGGTTAGACAAAAATTTAGTTGGGATGGGTTAGTCAGGGATGGCCTTTCTTTCAACAGGTGAACCAGGCACACTCATGAGGACCAGGAACTCATGAGGTCCCTTCTAGCTTTACTTTCTTATGATCCTATGAACCAATAATGAGCTGCACTGAAAAAACAAAACAAAACAAAACAAAACAAAACAGCTTTACACTGAAGGTAAACAGCAACTCTGGAAAGGGATAAATCTGGAGACAGAGGCTATGCCTATCACAAAACTATTATGGCAGGCAATGATACTATCAGCTCCCCAACTTGGCTCAGTGCATGCTGAATGTCAAGTCAAAAGTAGTGTAAGCCAATTGGCGCTATTAGCAGCGCCAATTAACTTTCAGTGCTGTTCGGACAGAGATACATTATTTCTACTCTACACATGGAGTTGTGCAGTGCATTTGCTAGTCTCTGCTGCTGGGTCTGATACATTTGTGAACTATCTCAGTCTCTTCAGATTTGCCCTTTGCGGTGATGCTGGTTGAAACTGCTCTTTCTTCAGTGTGGGTGCCATTTTGTAATGAAATTATGTTCTGAATGACAGAAAAACTGAGGCTTTCATCAAATTTAGGTAGTGGCACCAATTACAGAATCAAATGGTGAAAAACATCCTTTTCCTAGCACATTAAACTATAGAGAGTGACCTAACAATTCTCTGTGGGCAGGTCTACATGTGAAATTAATTCACAACAATAAACTCTGGCACTTATCATGCTGGAGTTTATTGCTCCTGGGTGCACTGTTTGAATGTGTGCCTGGGACTGCAGCATGTTGAGCCAGGTTGGAGCAGCCCCAGCTGGCAGGGGGCCCCAGGGGCCTGCCTGCCAGCCCAGGGCTGCTTGAACCTGGCTCCATGTTCTCCAGAAGAGCTGCCTGGGGCATGTGGCTGTTCCAGTGTGGGGCTAGCTAGCAGGCAGCCCCCATGCTGAAACACCCTGGTGCCCCAGCCAGCCACATCAGCATCTACATGTGTGTTACTACAGAGCTTAATAATTTCCTAATAGGACTCATGTGCAGATGCCAGGACATTTACTGAAGAGCAAATTAGGTAACTCATTAGTAAGCATCTTATGTAGACATCTCCTGTGTGGAGGAATGCATCATTATTGACATTGAATAGCACCCAGAATCAAACCAGAAGCCAGTGCACTCATAACATTTGGGTAAGCCGATTCCCTTATTTTTCCTCTGATAAGCAAATAGAGTGTCCATAGATACGAATTTCACATAATTTAAAGAATAACTTGATGTAGAGCTTATTACAATTTGGAAGTTACAGGGGCAAGGGAAGGTAGTAAAAGGCCCAAGTGAAATAGGCAAATGGCCAAGATGTCAAATGAGGATGAAATAAGTCACTTTAGGCCTCCAAAATTTTCAGAAATGCTTTGATCTTCATTGAGGTCCCTGACCTTGAGGTCCCTACCAACCTAATATTTCTATAGTGAAGTATGGGAACATATTCCTAGTAACAGGAACCAACATCACCATCCAATATTTTAAAGGTTCCTGACAACACCATAACATCACATATTCATGTGTAGATATAGGAGCTGGATTCTCCAAATCTGATCAATATTGGGAAGCTCCTTTAAAAGGCCTAGAACTTAAGTAATCTTCTTTGGCAGTTACATGTGTATAATGATCTAGAAGGACTGCAGTGAATCCATGTGCTTTAGACCACACATACATGTACACATATATGGAACAAGAACTGGAACATGATATATCTCAGGTAGTAAAGGCTGGAGTTTCTGGATAGAAGGCGATTTACCATATATGAGAGCAGTCATAGTCCCTTAACATTTATCAACCAGCTAATGGTAAACATCACCCTTTAGGTCACAAAATAAAGACCAACAGAACTGAAGAAAGAATTTGCAGTTAGTAAACAGCTGTGAAGTCCACCCTCAGGGGCCTGTCTCAAAGGAAGAAGGCTGACTTTCCAAGGACAACTTTATCCATCCTGCATGCAGTCTGCAGTTTGAATCAGCAAAACCCGTTGTTGTCCACATATCAAAGGCTACTGCTAGTTCTATAAGAATCAGCACAGACACCTCTTCTATGCTTATCATTAGGAAGATAACAGTCTAAAGGACAGCACAGTCTCTGCTTCTCATCAAAGGGTTTAGTGTGATTGACAAGGATTTAAAAATTCTGGAAATAATCCCAGAGGTGACATACTTCCATTTATATCCTTGAACCAAAGGGGTAGTTAGATATACAGCAATGATTAACCAAACATTGTATTGTTTCCTAATCAAGTGTCTAATAGTTTGAGGGAAGGTATCATCCTACTTTTGCATGGGGATATATTAGTCATAAACAACGTACCCTTTACTATCTCATTGCTTTCTCCAGTTATCAGGGCTATGGATCCTATTAAAAAGTAGAGGCATGAAGCTCCTCCAGCACCATATGCAGAACCTCAGTAACACAAACTCTCTCTATTACTGGGTTTCAAAATTTGGAGAGGACAGATGTCAGGAACAGATTTGTTCATCCTTCGGAATGCAGTTAAGCTTTTCACAGCAAAAAATATTTTGACAGTGTGCACTGTTAGTGAGCACACAGGGCAGAAGCTGGATCACTCTAGCAGGAGCACCAAAAACTCAAGCAGGCAATAAATGATATCTATAGTGGAATTCTAGGAGCCCATTACAATGCTGTGGCCTTTTTAGCAGCATAGGGAAACTAGAATTGGCATCAGAATCTCACTCACCAAAAGACGTGGACACATGACCAAATTATGAGTTATTTCTGATAATAAAGGTACTGATTTCCAGAGGGCAGGTGTTCAGCATTTGTTTTTGAAGTCACGCCTGTTGGCTACCTGGTCACTTCTGCAAATTTGGCCAATGCCAAATGGACAGTCACACACTGGAATAAGCCTCTCCGTAGTTTTTAGAATGCTACCAATGCATTTCTACCACGTTAGCCCTGCTCTGCTGGCTGATCCCAAATAGATAATTAAGATCTCAGCTAGCCATTCTTCATACCCGTTAGGGAGATGAACACTGCTTTTGGCACAGCATCTAAAATGCTTGGGGTTCTGAGTGTAAGGAATGAGGCTGTGAGTAGCCTTTGTGTTGGGAAACAGTAGGAGCAGGATACACCTTGGTGTCTCTGCCATTCCAGTGCATCCATAAAAGGATCACCACAGTGTAACCATCAGTGTAGCCATAGAGCCTTTTCAGATTCTTTGGCAGGAAAAGCACTATAGATCAATTGCAATTTGCTGCTACACAGTCATCATAAGTGATAAGATAATCTTGAGTGATTTGAATAAAGAATTGTATTTTATCTAAAATTTGTCTCTGTATGCATCTCATCCTGGCTACATTTGCATATATAAACCTTTACTTTCTTGATTCTTCCCTACCATACTCAAACAGATTTCATTCATTCTCTCTCTCTCTCTCTCTCTCTCTCTCTCTCTCTCTCCTCCCTGTCCCTGCCATACAAACACACATACATACTCACAAACTAAAATCTCATCAGTCTTCTTACCTTTGGTAGTGTTTCCATCACGGGGTCTAGGAGAGAGACTGAATTCTGGTGACCCAATTAAGGATGACAGAATTGAAGACAGCTGGTTGAGAGAGATAATTGAGAGATTATTGCTGACTTTGAGAGATACAAAGGAATATAGGTGACTATTAGAATTGGTGACTGGAATTTAGAATATTATTCAGGAATCAACAGATCCAGGTTTATTCTTACATTTTCCAATTTGGTAGACCATCCTTGGGTAAATGTTCAAGTATTCAAGTGCAATACAAAAGTATAATGTGATTCTATGGCTACCACAAGCACAGAGCATTGCTAATTATTTCTTACCTTGAGGGATACAATCTGACCTCTTTACGTCCCATGTAGTTTAGATTTTTGCATAATTTAAAATGAGAACCATGGTCTATGTAATTCAAAAATGATAGGTGATAATCTTATGTGCCTAGGGAACAGTCTCAGTTATGGACACAAAGGGGATGGACACAGAAGGGATGTACATTCCTTAAGACAAATTATAGAGACAAAAGCAGCACATTTGTTTTAGATGCCCTTGTGCACTTCAACCTGTACAATACTTTCAACCTCAGGCTCAGCGCATCTAGATCGCACAATGATTATCACTTTGTAATTTTAAATAGTAATTCCAGTATTCAGTAGAAAAAGAATGCTGTTACTCTTTTATGTTGTTAATCTGCTGACATACTGTTCTTTGTTTTAGTTGCAGCTATAGAACCCTTAATTGAGAACTAATCCATGTCATTCTTAATACATTTATTTATTAATGTAAACCACTAACATTCTTCTCCAGGGTAAGGGCCTGAGAAAAGAACCTTCAGGATGCAGCTGTGAGGAATATATCTTACATGATTAGATATATCTATTATTGCCAAGGCCTGAGAGCCCAGCCATTATGGCTAGATAAGGAATGTGAGAGTCACCACAACTTTAGTTTCTGACCCTTTCCCACATTTCTTATGAGCTTTGCTTCCAGGTCATTCAAAGGAAAAAAATATATAATCTTAGGCCACAATCTATAGGGAGGAAAGAAAAGAATGTATCCATTTGTCTTCACATGCAAAGTAACTAGACCTTGTATTTACTGGGTGTGTTTACATGAGACACTTTATTGTACAGTACAGCTAATTACTGTACAGTAAGTGTCTGTGTTTACACATGCAGTCACTTACTGTGCAGTAATTGGCTCTAATCAGGAGTGAATTTGCTACCTGCAAATGCAAGCAGCAAATTTACTCGTGATTAGTAACTGTGTATATGTGCTCCCAGTCAGTCGACCAGCAGGGGGCGGGAGATTGCCCCCAGGAGCTTCTTGCTGCAAGGGTGTGCTCCACCACTGGAGCCCAGGTTGGACAATGTCCCTCTTCCCCGGCAGCAGGGAGCTCCCATCCCCTGCTCCGCCATCACAGGGCTGGGAGATCCTTATCTTCCAGTGCCACTTCTGCAGTCATAGGGCCCAGGCTGAAGATCCTTCTCTTCCAGTACCAGAGATCCAGAGCAGAGAATCAGAGGGTCACTTATAGGCAGCCAATAGGAAATGTTAAACACAGGTTGTGTCTGAACTCCCATGCCTGATGCAGGGCTCTAAGAAAGTGTTTCTGTCATAGTGGAATCCAGCTCACTCGAAGGGAGAAATGTATTTCTGAACCAATGTGCCTAAATGACAGCTGCACTGGCTTCATTATAAGGTGAAAGGGAGGATCCATCTGTAGGGTCTACCCATCTTTTGCTGGATAGCTGTAGGAAAAAATGGCCAGGAAGTAAGAGATCTGGTTATCAGCCTCACTTGGACAAAGGAGGTTTTCCAGCACATCTCCTACATTCCAGTAGGGCTGTGTGAAATTTCACTGGCTGTTTTGTTTTGATGCTGTTTCAACTCATTTCAAGGTTGAAACAGCAAAATCGAAATGAAACAAAGGGCTTCAAAACAGCTTCAAAACAAAACAAGGCTAGTTGAAATGTTTCAAAAGTTTAAATGTTTTGACCATAGTGCTGGGGATGGGAAGTCAGTCCAGCTGACTTCCCAGCTGAAGTCAGTCCCGCAAGATCCGGCCAGGGACAGGGTGTCAGCCCAGCTGGGCTGACTTCTCATCCCCGCCCTCTGCTGGGATGACTCTCTGCCCCCAGCCCAATCTAGTGAAACGTCAAAACAGCATCAAAACAGCCTCACTGTTTCAACAAAGCAAAACAGAACAGCTGTTTTGAATTGAAATGAAATTCGAAATGGAATGCTGTTCCCTCGAAACTCAAGGCTAAACAGAACGGTGCCATTTTGCCCCACTTTTCCAGCTTTACTCCATGGACTTTCCAAAAGGACTTTCCATGGAAATTCCAAAAGGAATTTATCTTAACAGAACTTACCTGAAATCCGACATCTAGGTGGATTGTTTCTAAGCATAGGCAGTAGCCCAAGCCTAGTCATCTTGAGATTTTTTCAAACCCAAATGGAGATGCATAATGTATCTGGACCTCTCCATGATTTTATGGATGCTGGTGTTATCATATTCTTGGTGCCTATATCTAAAGACTGCATGAGTGCCACAGATATTTTAGACAAAGAATATGATCTAGGCCTTGGAGGGAAAATGTGTATATATGCATATAAGCCTGCACTAGTTAACTGGAAAAGGAAGTGTAACTATTATAGAGTATTATTACTCAAGTTTATCTGCAAACTCTTTGGGGCAGGAACTGTCATGGATTACAGATATGTGAATCTCTAGCACAATACAGACCAATTGGGTTGTGGCCTCTAAGGGATGCAAGAATATAAACATTAATAATATGTAAATATATATTATATAAGCAGAAGAAACTTTGTGGAGGTCTTCCAAGATATTCTCTCTGTGTAGATGGATCATGCAAGACCTCTGATGTACATGTTTTTAAAAAATTATTTCAAGAATCACTTTAATATAATGGACTTTAATATTAGATATTGGTTCACACAATAATTGTGTAGTATTCTATCTTGACAGAACTAAGATAGTTTAAAAAAAGATATAATTGTTGTACCTACTTCTTTTGGAGAAGTCTGGCAGAGAAATAACACTCTGGTATGTATATCAGAGAAGCATTAAACTAAAACATGGAAAGTTCCCCTCTCTATGTCTCTATGTACACAATTTCCATCCTGTCCAAGTGACAGCATATAATGTCTGTAATGCATGTGCTTTCTTTATCTGATTTGTAAGTGTAAGCTATTTTAAGCCATTCAAAAAAGGCACAAATATATTATTTTTAAATTTGAGAGCCTTGGGGGAATCTGACCAGATTTGTTGCCAACAGGCTCGTTAACTACAAATCTATCAAGAATTTTGTTTTTAAACAAAACTCTCATCTTTTTCCATGATGGAAAAAGTTTAGCCAGGATAGTAATCTGAAAAGAAAAAAATGATTTTTTTTTATTATTAACCAAATGTTATATGAATTTTGGCTTGAGTTGAGTGTGTAAAATTAGGCAGCTAAATCTAAAAATATTGGCTGATATTCAGATGTGTAGTTTATACATTGAAGTATGTCTAAATTATAATTCATTAATTTGAAGAGATTTACTTTCCCACTGATGCTTCATGCTTTATAGATGGCAATCAACCACCCAAGCTAACCCATTTAATAATTCAGGCATTTTTCAAAAGCTAACACTTGACACCAAACTACCATCAGCTACCCGTTCATACTTCACCTTCCTCTCTGGTGGATGAAGAATTATGGAACAGTTGATAGGGTCCACATTCTAATACCTAACCTGTATTTAAAAAGTGTGAGCAGGACATATAAGAGGTAGAATGAGTGACACTGCAAGAGTGATTCTAACAGCTGAGTTCTTTATGGTCTTGTATAGAAGGCCAAATTACTCTGCCATTATTCTCCTAATTCGTAAATGAGGCATAGGTGAAGTTAACTGCGCATGCAAATAGTAAGCTTATTCCTAGACAACAGATCCCAAAGGCCTGTGAAAGATAACAATTTTTTTCAGATATTTATAAGATGCAGTTGTATTTGCAAAGTAACTTGTAGTTACTTTGAGTTCTAGACCCCTGGGGTCTGAGAGATGCACTGCATTTGCCATTATTATTCAGGTACATAGTTAACTTTGCTATAAACATGCATTTTCAATTATTTCTTCACTATCGCACATGAATAAAGTCTTCCTCACTACCTTGATGTGTTCAGCTAGAAACCTCACTAGTCCTATCAAAGACACTTTACACTTAGCATGTAATGCTGATACTCTTTTTTTGCTCTGTTACTGACTAGTCAATCATATAGAACTCATCATTAATGATTATTTTGGGTTTTTTTGAAGGAGAAAGCTGTTCAAGATTTTGAAGACCTGTGCTGATCAATGGATTAGAACTCTTAGCTTTCTTAAAGAATGAGTGATATATTGCCACAAGCAGAAAGCTTGCACGCAATAGCATTTCATTAAATATGCTGTAGTTATTGCATGCACTTTTACAAAGACATTTTAATGTTCACATAATCTTGTAGTAAATTATGTCTCACTATTAACAAGATTAATTCTACATGGTACAGTTTCCAAGAAAACACACTAATGTTTTCTTGTAATTCCTGAAATGGCTTCCTGCTTCCTATTCCAGGTATAGTACAGAATTGGGAATCTTTATGTGGACAGGTTATTTATCTTTTCATAATGGGCTTTATTGGAATTAGAGGCTAAAAAGCAAAGGCCTTCACTAAATAGTAGTACTCGTCCTCCTGTACACTTTAGCAGCTAGATGAACAAAATAAAATCACATCACAGTTAGTTTATTCTTTGTGGCCTATTTTCCCTAGTTTTTAAACTTTTAATAAAAGCAGTGCCAAGGGAAGCAATCTGGGGAAAAGAAAATGAGCCTAGCACAAAGGATATGACAAAAGATAATGGCATGAGGGTCCCTTCACTTGTATTAGAGGTCAACTAATTGGTATAGTGGCTTGTATTACGTAATTAATTAATTATTCAATAATTACGTAAATGCCCTGGCTCTCAGGGTCTATATGTAACCAGCCAGCTACTTAAAAATATATATGTATCCTTTACTTCTCGCATCGGAACGGTGCCATTAGTTATCAGCAGGGATCCTGGTTTTCTCTGATAAAAAACACCCCCACTTTTGGGATTAAAAATGTAACCCCAAATCCATATTTTTCTGTGATTAAAATGACACAACTAAGATATATATTATATATATTAGTACATACTACATACCCCATGCAGTGTTGTTTGCATGAAAATCCAGTGAGCCAATTTTTCCTTGAGATCACATTTTATTGCACTTCAACAGCTTCACAACACTTCTGCATACACAAAATCCTGAAACATATCATACTTTCTTACTGTAAGATCTTTACAACACTTCCATATACACAACATTCCTGGTTTTGTTACTCAAGTCAGCAGTCACTGCAAATTGGATGTTTTCTGGGTGGGAGATTCTGGAAGCAGCCACACATAGTTGTCCATAGTTGTGAAGACAGGATCCCGAAGCTTTTTAATGTTTGCTCCTCGGCTTTATTGATGGTCATGCTGAATGTGTAGTATGAATTTTTTAATATTAGTTGATTTTATATATATTAGTTTAAAAGTTTAGATTATGCTTAAATGATAATAGTATTGAATTGGTAAACCTCTATGATGATTTGTGTCTTTTATGAATGACTAAAACTTCATTTTGTGCTTGTTCCCTGCTCAACATGAGTAAATGAACTTTGTATGCCCTGTGTGCGTGAGAGTCTGTAGAGAGGGTGAATGGTGAAAGAATGGGAATTTTTGCATGAAAGCTAAAGATGTAACTGTTTGTGTAAGCAACAAGGCGCCTCCAGCATGTACTAATGAGCCATTGGTGCTTCATCCCAGATAATGATAGCTGTTTCTCGAATCAGCTCATCAAGGTGAGACTGTGCTGATATGCTGCAGGTGCTGGTTTTCAACATATTCAGAGGTACCTTGAACGCTGAGTGCAGTCCTGCCTCCCATGAGCATGGAAGCAGCAATTCCACTGGATGCCACAGCCAATGCAATCTTCCCTTCCCCGTGCACTGCTGAAAGAAACATGTTGAAGCAGAATGTTTTTTCTGTACCATCCAGGTGCATCAACAAATGCACAAAGTGGCTCTTCGTTCTCCACTGCTTTCAAGACTGCATCCACCATTTGTTGCTGAGCTGGAAGCATACATGGCAGTGAATCTTGAGCAATTTGGCATTGCTCCTGCTGGTTATAGTACAGCTCCTCTGCTAATGCATTCAACAGCCATTGAGTGGGGATGTCTTCCAAGAATGAGCAAGGAATGAGAATATGTATGCCCTGTGCAGCGTCTTCCCAGAGCAAGGCATGATAATACAAATACGTAAGGGTCTCTCACCCAACTCCCTCTCCGAACAATTTCATCTATCACAGTGAGGCTTCATACTTACTAAAGGAGATGGCACACAGTACATGTAATAGTATAGATATATATATAGATGTACATATATGTGTGTGTGTGTATTAGTGGCATTTAATTTAAATCACAGAAAAATGTGGATTTTGGATTATTTTTTGGATTTAAAAAAGTATTTGCTTGTTTGGGTTTCTTTTCAGAGAAAGCTAGGATCCCTGGTTATCAGTTGTTGGGATTTTGTATCACAGCCACAAGAACAAAGCTGAAAATATCCCCAGGAAGTACAGAGCAATAACATTTACAGGAAACTTTAATTTACATGGGAACAAGCAGAGCCAAGATTATCCATGTGAATCAGCTGTTTACAGGCATAAATAAGGTCCAATCTATAATGATCCATGATTGCTTATTCTATACTGCAGACAGAAAAAAACCAAAGTCCTTATTCTTGTAAGCTTGAAATGGTAGGCAGAACAAATTCAGATGATGGTAATCCCTAAGGGAAGGAGATGAGGGATAGACAAGGAAAACAATTTCATAGTAGTGATTAGTGTTCAAACTGCTTTACTACTGATGAGAAAGATTAGACAATTTAAGATAGAGGTGAAGTTAGGAGTCTATAGGTATTTTCCAGCATTCTTTGAGATGCTTCTCCCAAATCTAGGTATATTTGCCATCCTATTGAAAGGATGTGTCCTATTGAAAATCATGTAGCAACAATACATAAATGTGATAAAAAACTAATTTCACATTGTGCATATACAAACTTTCCCATTAAAGAAGAAGACCCCACGTTCTTAGGGAAGAAGTTTACCCCCCTATTGTCCAATCAAGATTGTAAACTGTACCTGGACCAGCAAATAAGTGTTTACACCAGGACACTTTAAATGGTTTTGGACCAAGATTTATATTTTATTACATGGGCCCTGCGGCAAAGTCAGCAAGGCATGGACATACACCCGCTTTGGACCACAGTATGGGAGTAGCATTCGGGGACTTTTTTAAAGCCATCAAAGCAGGTAAGAATACCCTCCTCCCTTCCCCTCTGCTTGGTAGCATTTCCTCTCTCTTCCCATATCCTGCCCCCCTTCCTGCCACTGTTGTTATCCCTGGCTGCCTTGAGGGTGAGGGGAACCCCAGAGCTGCTCCTGCCCTGCTCCAGTCTGGCTCTGTGGGGAGATGGCTTCAATGTGGCAGCAGCAGCAGCAGTGGGAGGAAGGAATAGAAGGGAAGGGGACATGCCACCAAGCATGGAGAGTAAGGGTGGGGTTGGGTAGGAAATCAAGAGATACTAACCTGATTGGGGAACTTAAAAATAGTTCCTGGCTGTTGTTTCCATCCTGTGGTCTGCCTTTACTAGAGGAGCTGGGAGTTGGAGTGCATCTACCCCTGCAGTGCCAGTTACTACACATGCGTCCTCCCCCACCCCTAAAGAAATCCTGGGTACACCCATGCATGGGCCCATCTATAACCTTAGCAGTATTGAGAAATTAAGCTCCCACTGAATTTTGTAGGAATTCAGTAAACAGAATTCCTCTTAAAATAGTCTGTACCTCCAGCTGCAGATGTGTGTGTCAGGCTGCTGGATCATGTTTTTGGTCCTCTTCCAATCAGGGCGATGTTTCTATGTTAGATTTAGAAGTGAAAACTAAAATAAAGGAAACAAACTGGGAATCTGACTCAGTGTAAAAGTCTTTTTTTTAAGATGACAAAGCTCATCTACCATGTACTTGTCATATTAAAGCCTTTCATCTGGTACATCGACTGCCTGTGTGATTCTATTAGGAGCATAATATTTTTTCATAATATTCCTCTGATGTTGACAAAGCATGAAGGTGTATTAGGGTTATATTTACATGATCAGTTGGAGCATTTAACCATACTCATAATATCTGTAACTAATTGAATATAAAGTTTTCATCATATTGTATTAATCTAGTTCACTTATCTTCTGATGCAGATATGTTTACAACAGGAAGTGATGTATCCTGTCCTGAATGTGGAAAAACAAATAAAGAAACTGGAGAAAACAGCTGTAATAGTTGTCATTAAAGTGTTGCTATCTCTTCAAAGTTGGCAGCTTCAATTGCCTGCCTGGATCTTCTGTTCAATACAGTAAAATAAACTGTTTTCCATTACAATTTCATGCTGTTTATTTTAATGTTTGGTAAACCGTTGACATAAGACATAATTTTTAATTAAAAAGAAAAAAAAAAACAAGTGCCTCATGAAAGAAAATAAGCATCTGGGTGCTTGCCAACTCCTCCAACACTTAGAAAACTTAGTCTTTACCCCACCTCTTCAGGTGAAAACACCATTTACTTTACAATGACAGTTCCATACATGAAAAATAAATCAGTCCCATCTTGTACTGTTACTACTCCCCCTGCCCCCACCCCCAAGTCAAAATCAGACCTTTGGGTAAACATGTTAAATATATATATTTTTAATTTCCTGTTTAGTTAAAAAGAAAAATGATGAATAAGGGACCAATCCCATTTGGGAGTGCCTAGATGTGACTTAAGTGAAATTTCGGTACTGAAATCTGCAAGTTGGTCCTGTTTGATCCTGCTCCAGAGGTCATACCAATCACTAAGCATCTACATGCATGCAGCACCTGCAAATTGGATCGTAAACATCCCTAGACACCTACACAGCCCAGAGGCGATCCAGTTTGAGATAGTAGATATATAGCTTCCTGCTGTACTTCAGACTTTCTTGCCCACGATGAGGCTGTTGACTTGTATGGTTATGAAGAGAGTTGTCTGGGGAAGATGTGCACTATGTCACCCTGTTAGTCGTGATGAAGGGAGCATTGGAGGTGATACCATCAAGGAGAAGACATCTGCAGCATGGCCTTGTGGCCATTCCTATTCTGGTAAAATTTACTTGCTGCTTAAATCCCCTGATATAGGCCCATGAAAAAATCATGAGCACATGTCTAATTTGGGCCAGGTGGTCATTTGTCATGGTCCAGTCAGCAAGGAATCTGCAGCGCTCATTGCCAGGGTGTACTCAGCCGTGGTGTTGATGTCCCTCCTACACTCCGTCTGTGAATTTTTTCAACTGTTGCCTCAATCAGGTCAAGTATATTGTGAAAGTGCGCAGGCTTTCCTAGTGTAAAGATGAGCACCAGAAGTAAGCTGATAGCCCCGATGGTGATGGCAAGCTGTGTCTGTGAAATGGTGCCACCTCTGTATCAGGTGTTTGATAGGAGGGGGCATTGAAAGTTGCTCCTAAGGCCGGGGTCAGCAGTTCTTGTGTATGGGATGGGAGGCGGGAAGGCTCATAAAACAGCTACTAGAAGCTGTATTTGGTAAGGTTGGCAAGTTGCAGAGCAGGGTTGTAGCTTCCCAGTCAGAGGAAGGTATGCTCTGATAACTGTGTTAGTCAAATAGGTTTTAATTGTGTAGTCTAATATCATTACATATTAATAGCTTCTACAATGTAGACTGCATTGCTCCTATGAGAGGAGTAGTGCATGAAGGAAATTTTAGATTAAAGGTTGATCCCAGACTACAACTCATTTTAGCTTCCACGGAAAAGAGGAAATAGAGGAGATTTTGGCAGAGAAAATGTAGTATTAAATTTGTATCCTGATATCACCTGATCAGATTAAGTGAAATTGTCCTGGCCTTCTACCTCTGTAAGCAAAAATTAGAACCTGGTTAATTGAATATACGCAAGAATGGAAAATGACTGGTTGGGTTTCAATACTTAGGAAAGAACCTGGGGGTTATACTGAACCACAAGCTGAATAAAAATCAAGTGTAATATTCTTTAGGGAAGGAGGAATTAAGGTTTTTTTTTCTTTCTTTTTTATTAAAATGAGAGTCATATACAAATCAGGAAAGTGATTTTTTTCCGTTCTGTTCAGCACTGGTGAGGCCTCACTCATAGTCCTGGAATCATTTTGGGTTACAACACTTGAAGAAAGATGTGAACACATTGGAATGGCTACAGAGGAGATATCAGAGACCTAGACAATGTGACACATGAGAAAACCCAGAAGAACTGTAATTTTTTAGTCTGGAGAAGAAAAGACTGAGGAGGAATTTGATACTAATCTCCGCATACAAAAAAGTATTGTTTTTAAGAGGATGGCAATCAGTTGCTCTCTGTGTGCAAGGAGACAGAACAAGTAGTAATGAGCTTAAATTGCAACACAGGGAATTTAGGCTAGATATTAGGAAGACTGGCCCTCAGAGTGGTTAAACATTGGAACAGATTTCCTAGAGAGATCCATACATCTTTATGTACAAATAAATCTTGTTGGATGGTTTAGGCAGGAGTGATTCAGCCTTGGGAACATGATTGTGCTAAATCAGGGGTGGCCAAACCACAGCATGGGTGCCAAAAGTGGCACAGGCAGGCAACAGATCAAGGAGGCGGCAGGCAGCATGGAGCAGATAGGGTAGGAAGCAGAAAGCAGAGCAGCAGATCAGGGAAGGGAAGGGGATCACTGTAGCACTTGGGGAAGGTGTAGGCCTAATTTGTGGCATACCTGCCAAAAAACGTGCCCCCTGCCCCTCAGACTGACCTGGATGACGTCTTGACTTCCTTTGTAGTTCCCTATTTCTATTCTTTTATGTTCTGTTAATAGGCCAGCATTTTTTTTTTTTTGGTTTTGTTTTGGTTTTCAAACCTTTTTTTACATAAGCATTCTTTGTATGCCTGAGAGAAAATTTTTAACTAAACATCAATAACATTTTAATATGCACTGGGATTCTCTGTTTCTTTTAGCCACAAGCAAAAAATATCATATCTGCATATCACGTATTTTCCAACAGATCCATGAAGTACTACTTTGAATTGTAGTGTCTGTTTAGTGATGTTTAGTGATGCTCATTTTAATGTTGATATTGATGTTTACTAGAACTTGACTTCTAAACATAGCCACGTGACAGATCCTTCTGTATATAAATAAGCTATAAAAGACCCAAAGCTTTTTTTTTTAATATTCTGCCAGATAAATAAACATTCTGAAAAACTCTGAAGATAGGCAATATGAGTAAATATTTAAAATTATAATTGTATTTTTCTCAGTGATGTTTCTATGATTACACAGAAAAAGAGAAAGACTTTACATTTGACGTGAAGAATCTAAAATGAAGTTTTAGATGGCTACAAGCAGACATATTTAAACTACTTTGGTTTTACCTTTTTTGTTTGGCATGCTCGCTTCAGCAAAGATATTATAGCCGATATTAATGCCTAATGACTAGAATCTGCCTCTGGTTTGTGAATCCTTTTTAGGTTTCAGTATAATCCGAATATGGCCCCCAAAGTCTTTTTGAATCAGAAAATCTTGGAAATCTACAGTTCTACCAACCATGGATTTATGGGCCTTGTTACACATTAGGATGTGCTAATTTTAATTGGTACTAAGATTAGCATGTGCTTTGAGGAGTCACATATTATTGGTTAATACCCTCTGTAACATATATTTCTCTGACTTGCTTTTACAGAGCTGGTGAGCAGGGGTAGGATTAGGACCCAAACTGTCTCCCTGCGTGCCAAGGTTGCCTGCTGTCAGAGGCATAGTAGGTGGTCAAGATTATGGGCAGCTCCTGCCTGCCTGCAATCTGGGTCCCCGCTGCGCCCCACCACCCTGATCAAGGCCACTGCCCTCCACCACAACTGCCAGCCCAAAATGGGCCCACTGCTGCCCTCTTCAACCTCACCTCCCAGCCACTTGGGGTTCCCCCATCTCATCTGCCCTGGCCCTCACAGCTCACCCCTGCCTCCCATGTCCCCTGCCCCCCATGTTCCCTGCCCCCCATGGCTCAGTGTTCTGGTCTCTTGGCCCTGTCCCAGCAGAGCAAGCAGGGAATGGGAACCTGCCAGCTGCTGAGCTGGTTACCCAGGAGCTGCCGGGGTTGGGGGCAGGTGAGCGGTGATCTGGGGTGTGGGGGGGAAAGTCAGATTTGGCAGTACAGGGGGCATGGCAGGCCTGATTCAGGCCAGAGGGTACTGCCTGTCCTTCTGCCTACATCAGGCCTTTTGTGGGCCAGCGGGTACTATCCACCCCCTCCTGCCAACCCACACTGGGCCAGGTGCACCAACTGCTCCCCCTGCACCCCCAAATCAGGCTCATCCCCCTGCACCCCGGATCCCTACTCACTGCCTCCCCCACAGCCCCCAGCTTCCCTGAAGCTCCCAGGGGAACAAGTAGAGAACAGGAACCTGCCCGTTACCACTACCACTGCCACTACCACTACCACTGCCACTGTCACTCTCTGGGCTGAGCTCAGCTTGGAAAGCAGCCATGGCTTGTCAGTGGTGATGAGCAGGTTCCCATTCCTTGTTTGCTCTGCTCAAACAGCTCTGGGAGCTGCAGGTGAGCCACAAAAGCTGGCAGGGGGGAAGAACCTCAGGTTGGGGGAAGCAGGTGGAGAGGCAGGGAGGGAGTCCTGAGGGTGGGAGCCCTGAATAGAAGGAAGGGAGGCTTCTTACTTTTAGGTGCTCCTCCACTGCCACTCTGCCTCCAGAGGTGACTGAAGATCACGCCCAACTGGTTTTGGGCATTTCATAGATTTCATAGATTTCATAGACATTAGGGCTGGAAGGGACCTCGGAAGATCATCGAGTCCAGCCCCCTGCCCAAAGGGCAGGAAGTCAGCTGGGGTCATAGGATCCCAGCAAGATGAGCATCCAGTTTCATCTTGAAGGTGTTCAATGAAGGCGCTTGAACCACCTCCGGTGGCAGGCTGTTCCAGACCTCGGGGGCTCAGACAGTTAAGAAGTTCTTCCTTATGTCCAGCCTGAAACGGTCTTGAAGTAGTTTGTGACCATTCGACCTCGTCATCCCTTGGGGCGCTCTGGTGAACAAACGTTCCCCCAGATGCTGGTGGTCACCCCTGATAAACTTGTAGGTGGCCATCAGATCATCCCTGAGCCTGCGCTTTTTCAGGCTAAAGAGCCCCAGGGCTCTCAGCCTGTCATCGTAGGGTCGGCTTCCCTGACCTCTGATCATGCACGTGGCTCTTCTCTGGACTCTCTCAAGCTTCTCCACATCCTTTTTGAATTGTGGAGCCCAAAACTGGACACAGTACTCCAGCTGCGGCCTCACTAAGGCCGAGTACAGGGGGAGAATGACGTCCCGGGATTTGCTTGAGAAGCATCTATGGATGCAAGCCAGCGTTTTGGTCGCTTTACTAGCCGCTGCATCGGCTTGCAGGCTCATGTTCATCTTGTGGTCAATGATGACCCCCAAGTCTCTTTCTTCCACAGTGCTAGCCAACATAGCACTGCCGAGCCTATAAGGATGCTGAGGGTTTTTTTTTCCCAAGGTGGAGAACCTTGCATTTATCGGCGTTGAACACCATCAGATTCTCGTCCGCCCACTTGCTAAGCCTGTCCAGGTCAGGCATGTGAAACAGTCACAAATGACAGCAACATGAGTTGCCTAAAACCAGTAAGAGAGAATCCTCAATGGAAGAGGATTACCTCTGAGCTTCTCAGAGGGCTCTCAGCATGTATTTGCTGCTGTAATGTGTGGACACTCCTGTTTTAAGGGCCCTTAATATACATTTAAGCTAACAACACTCTAAGACTCACAGAATCTAAGTAGAAGAAAAGTCAGCATGGAATGGAAAGGCAAAAAGTTGAGTACTTTGTGTTACAGAGGAATTGTTCAAGAGGAATCAGGATTGCTTCAACTTTAAGATAAGTACCTATCCATTTCTTCTCTCCTCTCCATCTGGTGACTACTGAAGTCTTATAAGTGGAGAACTAAAGTCCAAGGGAAAAAGACATGCTATAAGTTGGCCCAAAGGTCCAAAAAAACCCTCATGCATACATAGCAACTTTAGAACTGATATTTACTGGGTGCAACTATAGGCTTATCTAGCCCAGTATCCTGCCTCATACAGTGGAAGAGACTGGATGCTGACAATGAATGTGAAGAGGTCACATCCAGAATTTTCCATCCCAGCTCTTCTTTTACTGCAGTTTCCAGCATTCAGAAGTTTAGGAAATTCTGGGCACATCTACATGAGATGCTACTGTGCTGTAGCTCATTGCTCTGGGAACATAGCATTGCCAGGCATGAACTGTGATGCCAATGTTACTGCGCAGTAGCAACAAACTACTGCACAGTGGCTCGTTGCTACTTCATAGTAGCAGCTACAAATGACTGTGCAGCCATGTGATGTGTAGACACACCCTCTGTTTCAAAACATGGATCATATTTCTCTTGACTTGCAAATCCAGGAAGAAAGCCAAGGTAGTCTTCAGAATAATCTCAGCAGCTAATCTACCCCTTTGGGCCAGGATAATTGACCATTTTATTACAAAGTTTTCAGCAATATACAATAAAACTATATCCCAGAGGCCTTGGAAAAATAGAAGAACACCATCTCAGAAGGCACATCTACATGTGCATTTGATCTAGGATCAGTTTACTTGTGAGTAAACTACTCGTGAGTAAATGTTCCTGGACAAGAGTCTACACTTGCAGAGAAGCAGGAGAAGATTTGTTGCTAATGGCAGGAAACTGCTCCCACTTCCTGGGCCCCAGGGACTGGCAGGGAGTACCAGGCTGGGGCTGGAACATTACATCCTGCCCCTGGGGGCTGCCTGCTGCTGGGTGAGGACAGTGTCCCTCTGCCCCAGCTGCAGGGAGCTCCTGATCCTGGCTCCCCAGTCAGGGGCAAAAGCCTTGGAAAAAGCTGCAGAGGAGGGGTAGGTCCCAGCCCCTTGCCCCAATCCACCAATGGGGCAGCTAGCAGCTAGCTCACTGCTAGCTGCCCCACTGGCAGATTGAAGCCCTGTTCCAAAATCATGCAACTGGCACAGGGCTCTGTGCTTGCAGGTGGGAGGCTGGGGAGCCTGTTCCCTCCTTAGCTCTGTGAGCATGGAGCTGAGTGAGGAACTGGCTGGGGAGCCTCTTCCCTGCCCAGCTCCATGCTCAAGAAGCTGAGCCAAAAACAAGCTCCCCAGCCTGTTATCTGCCCAGCTCTGCACTCATGGAGCTGAGTGGTCAAATAATCTCTCCAGCCTGTTCCTCACCCAGTTTCATGATCGCTGAGCTGGGCAGGGAATAGGGTCCCCAGCCACTACCAGCAGGGAGCTCTAGTGCCAGCTCTACAGTGCCGGGAGATCTTTATCCTCACAATGGTGAAGCAGGGGTTGTGAGATACCATATTTTACAGTGTATAAGATGAGGTTTGAAGCCCAATTTTTAACTTCTAAAATTCAACCTGAACTTATACACTGCATCACCTTTCCCTGTCAGCAGCACAGAGCTTGGCACTTGGCTGGCCCGGCCCAGGCAGCACCACTCACAGGGGATGGAACCATGGCAGCTGATCCCTGAGCTTGGCGCTGCTCTCAGGGGACAGAGAGTGGGATGGGGCTGGGCTCAGCACTCAACTGGTGCAGCTCCAGCCCCTCTGAGTGGTGCTGCCTGGGCCCCACCAGCCAAGCACTGAGCCTGGCACCATTCACAGGGGATAGGGCCATGCCAGCCAAACACTGAGTGCACCCGTGTCCCCTGCAGGCAGCACCAGGCTTGGTGCTAGGCTGGTGAGGCTGGGCTTGGTACTTGGCAGCGCCACTCACAGCAGACAGGGCCAGGCTCAGCTCTCTGCTGGCACAACCCTATCCCCCGTGTGCCCAGCGTGCCTCACAGGGGATGGCGATTGGGACAGGAATGAGGCCAGGATCAGTGCTCAGCCAGGGATGTGCCGCTCACAGGGGGCAGGGATGGGGATGGGAACAGGGATGGGTTTGGTGCTCAGCTGGATATGTGCCACTTTCAGGAGACAGGGATGGTGAATGGGGCCAGGCTCGGTGCTCAGCTGGCACAGCCCCATCACCTGTGAGCACTGTGCCAACCAAGTGCTGAGCCTGGCTCTGTCCCCATCCCCTGTGAGTAGTGTGTCCCCAGCTGAATGCCAAGCCTGTAGATGGGCCATGCCAGTCGAGCACTGAGCCTGGCCCTGTCTGCTGTGAGTGGCGCTTCTGAGCATTAAGCCCAGCACCACTCACAAGGGACTTATATACTGTGCTTATGAAAATCCTAACTTTTCACGTTGGAAAACCAGGGTCAACCTATACACTGTACTGACCTATACAACACGAAATATGGTAAGGATCTCCTAGCCCCCACTCTCCAATTGCAATCTTGGAGCACTGGGCTTGGAGCTCCCTGCTGCCTGGGGCAGAGGGACATAGTCCCTGCCCAGGCTCCAGTGGTGGAGCCTGCCCTGGCAGCAGGCAGCTCCTGGTGACAGGGAGCAGTCTCCCAGCCCCTGGTGGTCAGGCGTCTACATGCGCACTACTGCACTGTTACTAATCAAAAGTAAATTTGCTAGCGAATATGGTAGCAAATTTACTTGTGATTAGCAAGGTTTACCACACAGTAAGCATGTGCACATGTAGGTGTACATGCTTACTGCACAGTAAACTATTCTACTGCACAGTAAAGTATCTTATATAGACAGACCCAGTGTCATATAATAATGGAGAAAGAATGGAAATCAAAGTGTATGCAGAAAACAAAACAAAACAAAAATGGTTTTCATCTGAAGTGAAGATCTGAAGTGAAAGAATGAGGTGAGTGTTATAGGAAGGATTTTGCAGATGGCAAGATGTGACAGGGTGAACACACCGAGAGAGGTGAAATTAAACCAAGAGACAAGTATAAGTTAGTGTTAGATGAATGGAGAGAAAGGAATTTAATACATAGGCAAAGCATAAATATCTGCTCTGATTTACACCTGTGCAATCCAAATGAAGTCAATGGAGACAGATAGGATTATGATAGTACATAACTTAGCTGAAGGGCAGGAACCACCAGTGAACTATAGACCAGCAAGAACTAAAGTGAAAACATTTTAAATCCACAGACTAAATTAACTTTCATGTGAGGGCCTTAGCAGACATTACATGTATAGCACAATTAACATATTAATTGCAACAGAATAGTAACCCTGCCACATGTTCAACCAATTAATCATAGAATTATAGAATCATAGAAAATTAGGGTTGGAAGGAACCTCAGGAAGTCATCTAGTCCAAACCCCTGCTCACAAAAGGCCCAGCCAAGCCAAGGCTTTGTCTAGCTGGGTCTTAAAAACCTCCAAGGATGGAGAGTCCACAACCTCTTTCAGTGTTGTACTAACCACCTAGTGAGAAAATTCATCCTAATATCCAACCAAAACTGCCCTTGAGACTATTGCTCCTTGTTCTGTCACCTGCCACCACTGAGAGTATAAGTCCATTCTGTTTCGAACTCACCTTCAGGTAGCTGAAGGTTGCTATTAAATCCCTTCTCCATCTTTTCTTCTCTAGACTAAATAGGCCCAGTTCTCTCAGCCTCCCCTCAGAAGTCATGTGCCCCAATACCCAAACCATTTTCATTGCCTTCTGCTGGACTCTCTCCAATTTGTCCACATCCTTTCTGTAGTGGGGGGCCCAAAACCGAACACAGTACTCCAGATGTGGCCTCACCATTGCTGAATGGAAGGGAATAATCCCTTCCCTTGATCTGCTGACAACAGTCCTACCAATTCAGACCAGTATGCTGTTAGTCTTCTTGGCAACAAGGACACACCGTTGGCTCATATTCAGTTCATTGTCTACTGTAAACCCACCTACCCTCCACAATAAAATAAGAAACCATCCACAAAGATATTCATTCACAATTTGCATTGCACCTTAAATTTAAGGTGTGACACCCAGGTGTGCCCCATATCCCTCAGATCCCAACCCTCCCCATGATGAAAAGCAGATGACTGTCAGAATCAAGCAGGAGACAACACCAGCCCATTTGGAGACCTTAGGCTGCCCCATCTCCATGAAAAAAATTAGCTGACTGTTGGTGTGGGGACTGGGGCACCCCAGGGTTTCAGAGGTCTTCAAGTACCTTTAGGGGAGGAGGAGAGATGTCATCAGCTTACTCCATGCAGTGAAGGTCAAGGCTGGGCACTGGTAACCCCATACACAGTTGGCTCCCTCCCACTTGGTGAGTTAAAAGCCACATGCTGGAAGCCTCACACGCAGCTCCCCCTGCCTAGCACTTCCAGAACCTGTTGGTGCAGGTGGAGACAGAGTCATTATCCCAGGGTCCATCTGTTTTGGCAAATAGAAAAGGTGCAATTTGAACCTGATCCCTGATCCCAAAATTATACATCCTACGATGCATGTGTGGCATGGCAAGATACACAATTTTTGGGATCAGGGAAGAGATCTCATTCTGCATTAAATGAATGTCCGACAGGGGCCTAAAACTATTAGTAGGACAAGTTTTTTGAATGTTGAAGAGGTTTCAGAGAGATGGAACAAAATAAAATTAACATTGCTTCAGTATTTTAAGACTGTACTCAAGATAACCCAGATAACTTCAGGCCAGAGAGCCCAACAGTGATACCAAGCAAAATCATGAAAAAGTTAACATCTGTGAAGAATGTTTATATGATTAATGTCAACTAATATGGTTTTACAGACAACAGTTCTTGTCAAGCAGTGTTTCCTTAGCATGGTAGTATAACTGTTATCAAATACTTTTCTAATATAATTTATAGAAGACTTAATCCTGCATTCTAGGTCTATAAAAGAAGACTACAGTCCATATAGAGTGGATTAAAAACATATCTCCTACATAGCTGTAAGTGGGGAGGCACTCTCCTATGGGGTGTTTCTAGTAGTTCCATAGCAATCTGCTCTTAATTATCTTTATGAGTGATCTGGAAGAAACTAGCATTGTTCCCGGAATTTGCAGTTGATGAATTGACAGATAATGCTGGAAACAGTTACCTAATAGCAGCCTCGCAGGATCACTTGATAAATTACATCTCCTTGAGCAAACTGTATTTTAAGGCAGTTAAATGCAAAGTCTACATCTATGAACCAAGAATATGTATCACATAGGAGGGAAGCCAGTTTCCTGGAATCCACTGATGTTGAGAAGGAGTTGAGAACTATGATAACAAATCTGATGAATGTGAGCTCTCACTGTGAAGTTATAGACATGACAAAAATGCTGTCCTTGGACATATAAATAGGAGCATATCAAAGGACGAAAGGAGGCGCATTACATATATTTATGGAATTAGAAAGACACTTACTGTAGCACAGTGTCCAGTTCTGGCATCCACACCTGAAAAATGTTGAAAGGTTTGACAGGATTTGAGAAAAGAGCTACAAGAATGAGTAGAGGTTTGGAAAATGTAATCTATACAATACTATACTATGTAGCAAGAAACATTTTTGCCTGCCTTCTCAAATGTGAAGCTCCTCCATATGGCAAAAGCCCCTCTTGCCCCCTTTTGGGGATGCTTTCTCTTTTCTACCCTTTCTTCCTTCCACTCTCTTTTGCTTTTTTTGTATTATTATTATTTTTATATAAGGTGTACTTGTAGTGAAAATAGAGCTTGTAGATGCTTTTACAAATGTACTTTAAGTTTAAAAGTAAGTTGTACCATGTAACATTGTTAGCAAGGGCAGGAATCTCTGTATGGAGCGGGTCCCTGAATTAATCCTGGTTGATTGTGTAACCCAGTAGCTAGTCTGGATAAACAAGTTAATGAGCAGCAATTAAGACCTACAAAATCACAGACCAAGGAGAGGAAAGAATCAATACAGAGCAAAGAAAGAACTCCCTGAAACTTCACTGTTAAAGGTACGGAAGGCCGGGTTTGAACTAATTAACACTGGAAACAGACCCTTGGAGCTGAAATACCCCCTGATTAACCACTTCCAGAGCTCTATTCATCATGGCAGTGAATCAATGGATTCATCAATGGACTCCCGAGACTGCACGTAACTCCGGACGTGACCCCTGGGGCTGACAGCTGCCATCCAGCACCTACCAAGAGGGATGTCCCTTGAGGTCAACGACCCCTGGATTGGGTAAGCCCGAGAATTGGGGAGTCACCAAAGTCTGCAAGAGAGGGATAAAAGACAGCGAAGAATGACCCCCAATGGCACCCTCTTTGACCTGACCAGCACCCTGCCTGTCCAGCCAGAAGGACCAGTCAGTGACCCCCTTCTGAAGCAACATTGCACTGAAAGAAGCCTCGACTGGCCATCTACGGCAGACTCCAGTGCTTGGGGATAGGTATATCTTGACACTAGCGCTTAGTGTTCATAGCTAGCTACTGTGACTGTGTGTGTGTGCATGAATGTGTGCGTGTTTGAGGGGATCAGCACCAAGGTTTATGGTCTGACTTCTGCATCCATCCAGTAAACTAGAATTTTATGATAATCCTGTTAGTTGGCCCTTTGTAGCCAACAACTATGCTATACTAAGCTATGCTATGCTATGCTATGCTATGCTACACTACACTGAAAGCCCTCAGGAGACCCATCTATTTAGATTATCCATGTGAAATCTTAGAGTTGACTTAATATATGTAGTTTTAGACTTATGAGATTTCTGGCTTTCTATATAGGATAATAAAATCTAATTCTCGAAAACTAAAGCTAAACAAATTCAAAGTCAATTTTTTTAAGCAGGGGGGGTAATAACCAGGAGCATATCTGGGCTGTGTTGTGCCTAAGGCAGTGCTAAGCAATGGGGCAATTATAGCTTCTTTTGCACTGTCTCACAAAGGCTGCCCTGGCCATTCCTCCCCCTCTCAGTTATCCTACCATTAATAACAATTTATATGAAAATATGTTAGATTTTCCATCACCCAAAGTCTTTAACTCAAAACAATATCTTTCTAAGAAAATATCCTTGCTCTCAAAACAGAAGTTCTGAGCTACATGTAGAAATGATTGGATAATTTTAATGACCTATGTACTTTTAGTCAGCCTTGGCTGTTTATTGCTATTTATGGCCCTAAATTATGGGAAAAAAACAAATGAAACAAATATTTACTTTTTTTTTTCAGATATTTGAAATACACCTAGTCATGTATTTCAGAGTGCATGCACATTATCAAATGAAACACTATTTCCAAAGGAAGACATACCTTCCTCCCCAAATGCAAATATCACTAACTCAGCACAAAGGAGGAAATCATTCAGATCTGACTCTTGAAAAGACTGAAGAGACAGTGAAGATATGGGGAACATGGTTTTTAGCTCAACTCAGAATATAGGAAGCTGGTTTCTGTATGTGATGTAGAAGGCTGAAATTTATTTAAGACAATTTGTGTAAGACCAAGAAATGTTGCAATACTTAATGCTTAATGATACAGCAGGTAATGTAAGGATAACAGTAACACCAGTGGGCCTCTCTCAGTGGCACACCTTCTCTAAAACCGGAGGCAGTACAACTGAACTGTCATGGCACTGTGTTGTGCTGGGGCTGATACGTAGACTATGTAGCCTCAGATATAGCAACAGGACAACGCAACTATGTTGCTTCTAGTGCTAGACTTCTCTTAAACTGGCTTTGTCTTGGGCTGTGTAGACATATTCTCTGTACCTGGGCTTTTTAACTTGTGTCTTCCCAATTTCTGTTTCATCAGAGGAATACCATAAATAGTACTTAAAAATATCCCAAACGAACTGTTTAGTGCTATTTTATTTCATATTGTTCACAGCTCCAAAAAGGAAGACGTGTAACAGGATAAACTCAATGAGATCATCTGAGGAAATAATTGAGTAAATCAGTAGGTTATCTGTAACCAGGAGATCCAGTCATCAGGTCAAATGAATCCACTCAGGACAATATAGATGCTGGTTTTGTCTCTTGGAAAGACACCCATGGAGAGAAAGAGAGAAGCTAAAGGCAGTAAATTTTGGAACTTGTGTTTTTCATGTCATCTACATCATTTTTTCTACTTTGATAGCTCTCTTTCCTTTAATGACAAAGGTGATTGTTAGCTTCCTTTCCAAATCCTTTCTGTGTATTGGTAAGCCATTTTCATTTTTCTTTACGTTGTTCTTAATCATATATTTACTTTTACAAGAATACATATGCTAAATTTCTCTTTTCATACCCATGAGCATCTACCGCTAAGATTAACCCTACATCTGGCACCCTCTAGTGTTGCCCTGCGTGCCATCTATTGCGTAGAAGATCCAACATGCAATAGTATTTTCTTAACAGTATTATACAAAGGCTAGATAAGATTGTTTACACTTTATATTTGTTATGTTTTAGTAATAATACCATGTTAATAAATGTCATAACTTAATTCTGTGTATTTGAAAGTATATTAAGCACATCTAAACAGATATGGAATTAACCAATAGATTCAGGATTAGGTCTTTAGCTAGTACAAGTTTACATAATTTAATTAAAAACAACACTTAGCAGTTGAAAATCTAGCCTACAATCTCAAAATGATCCTAATTAGGCCCCTCTAGGGGTCTTATCACAGGAGTATCAAAGCTCCTTAGAATTATTAATGGATATTATGCACCTGTAATTTGGAGAAATTCACCCATCTCACATTTACCAGTGGAAAAACTGAGACACAAGTCAGTTAAATGCCTTGCTCAAAGTCGTATAGGATCTCTGTAACTAAACTGAGAACTAAATGCAAATGTCCTGAATTCTAGGCAAGGGTAATATTCATTGAACCACCTTTTCTACACTTAATTCTATCCCTAAGCCACGTCTACACAAGGTGCTGACTGCGCAGTAACCTGAGTTACTGCTGTGTAACCCGAGCTACTGTGTAGTCAGCGTCTCATATAGACACAGCCCTAGAGTATTTCACAGAATACATAGAGCATTTATGTCTATGAAGCCTGTTTGACAAGTATCCATGGAAGTTAGATCTGCTACAACAAGTAGCACTGTGGGAAAGAAATGAACAAGAGAGAGAAATGGATATAGCTTTAAATAGTTCAATATTGATAATGCCTAATACCAGAGACAAAAAGAATCTTGCTTGCAACAGAAGAAAAAACAGCTTGCAGATATGGAATATTCAGGAGGTGAGAACCTCAGTTTGTGATACTTTGGAAAGAAGTGTAAAAGTCACAAGCCTGACAATGTTACAGCATAAATTGGTGATAATTAAACTTGGTTCAATTAAACTGTTGCAGCTTACATAAAATACATTACATCAAATAAATTCTTCTTCAAGGAAATACAACTAATCAGGTCTCGCTCAGTGATGATTTTACTGCTATACGTGCAGCTATATTAATTATTTCTGAGTTACTTCAAGCTGGTGTTACAACAGATCTCCACAAGAGCATACTCTGTCCAACGATGGGGTCTGACATCTGCTGCCCATGATGATTGCAGGCCATTACTAGACTGCAATCCACTCTAATAAGATCTTCATGTAAAGAATGAGATAGATGACTCAGATCACTATTTGTGGTTTATTCTTTGAAGAAACAAGAGGAAAATGAATCTCTCCATTAGTGGAAAATTTTAAATTCTGGACTCATGAAGTAGTAAAAATTGGCTTTTCTCCTACAATTTGAAGTTTGTCCTGTATTCCGTAGCTGTAATTTGTTTTACTTACACAAAGAATGAGGGCCCAAATTAAATAGAAAGTCTGTCTTACTTTATTGCCCACTGCTTCATTTTTATGTACTTAGTATCAATATTATTTGTATTTGTGTCATTCTATTATGTATAACTTTTATCATAGAATTTATTGCACTGTTTTAGTATTTACTATTTACTACTAGAGATTCCAAGAAACTAAAGTGCTATCCATGCCAAGTGAGTCTTTGAAAATTTCCCAGCAGAAGATTCACTTTGAGCATTTCTACATATGCTTGTGCTGCAGCAGTGGGTGCTTTTAAAAGCGCCTGGTGCTGCAGCACATGCAGTTGTGTAAGTGGCAAAATCTTTGTCAGTGAACAGAAAATGGCAGTGGTGCACTTTTGAACTAAAACACGTCAAAGGTGTCTTAGTTAAAAGCGCCCCCCCACCATTGTCTGCATGCTGATGTGCATTTTGCTGCTTATACAACTGCATGCGATGGAGTGCAGTGCAGGTCAGCTTGTATGGGGAGCAGACTTAATTAATTGAGTACTCCAACCTGCCGGATATCTGGTGCATTGCAGGATGAAAAAGTTTGTGTATAAATGCCCTTTGGCTACAAGGCTAGAAATCAGAGAATCATAGGGCTCCTATACACGTACAGGGAGACTGCTCCAATGTGTTGTAATTACAGTGTGTTGGAGCAGACTCGATTAATCAAGGCTGCTGGAGCATGGTTATTACTGTACTCCAACAGACTCCAGCATCACATATATCAGTGTTCCTTCACTGAAAAATGCTGGTAGGGGTGCTTTAACTAAAGCTTGTTCGATGAACTTTAGTTAAAGCACCCCCACTGCCATTTTTCAGCGTGGGGATACTGATACATGTGATGCTCTGGGTGCTTTAATTAGTGTGGTTCTCAGAGCCATGCTAGCAACCTCGCCTCTCTCCCCCCCACCCTCCTCCTGAAGTATGTTGATAATCTCCCATGGGCAATTAGGACTGAAAGGGAATTTAGGAGGTCATGTAGACCAACCCCCTGCTCAAAGCAGGACCAACCCTAAACTAGATCATTCCAGCCAAAGCTTTGTCTACTCAGGTTGCTAAGGATGGAGATTCCACAACCTCTCTGGGTAATCTGTTCCCATGCTTTACTACCATCCTGGTGAGAAGGTTTATTTTCCTAATATCTAATCTAAACTTCCCTTGCTGCATCTTGAGACTATTGCTCTTTGTTCTGTCATCTGCCACCACTGAGAACAGACTAGCTCCGTCCTCTTTTGAACCATGATTTAGGTAGTAGAAGGATGCTATTAAAGCCCCTCTTAGTCTTGTCCTCTCCAGACTAAATAAGATCAATTCCTGCAGCCTCTCCTCAGAAGTCATGTGCCCCAGCTCCAGAACCATTGTCGTTGCCTTCTGCCGGACTCTCTCTTATTGCTCTACATCCCTTCTGTAGTGAGAGACCCAAAATTGGATACAGTACTCCAGATGTGGCCTCACCCACACTGAATAGAAGGGAGGAATCACTTCTCTCGATCTACTGGCAATGCTCCTGCTAATGTAGTCCAGTGTGCCATTAGCCGTCTTGGCAACAAGGGCACACTGCTGGCTCATATTCAGCTTTTTGCCTTCTGTAACCCCCAGATCCTTTTCTGCAGAGCTTCTGTTTAACCAATAGGTCCCCAACCAATTACAGAAGAGTTGCTGTATTTCTGATTTTTTTTTAGTAGTGAAAAAAAATAGGTTTCATACAGTTGGCATATTTATTTCTCTTTTATGCTGAGAAATTCCCTTAAAATTCAATTCGCTAAATCCTCATTTGCACTCTAATATCAGCCTTTGCTTCATCACCCCTTCTGTTTGTTGTGAAGTCAGTTTGCATGAAGGTATCATGAGCATGCTGTCAACAACCTTTGGTCATACTCCAAGCCAATGATAGTCCTGAGATTGCACCAACTAAGTGGGATGAGTCGGTGATGTAGGGAGTAAGAATGATCAGAATCAAACTTCAACCAAGACATAAGCTTAATTTGTGATTAAGAGAACACAGCTATGTTGAGTGCTTCAGCACAGGTATAAGAGTGAGCATATTTTAAAGCTTTATGTTTTGTCTTCCTGAGTTAAATTGTAGTGTTTCCCCCTAATAATTAATTTTTGGCCTTTTTTTTATTTGTAAATTTGGCTGTCATTTAAATTGGTTATCTTACCCCAACATTTTGCACCCTTGTGGCCTTGGCTGATTTGGGGTCCTGTGACAAGTTTAGTGAGAGGAAAGAAGCAAAATAACTTGCTGTCTATTTTTAGATGAAAGAGAGAGAACTGAAGGGCAGCTGGGAGCCAGAGCAGGAGTGGAGGGTCTTACCTTCTGGGTCTTCTCAGCTTGAGGCACATAAGATCTAGGGAGAACCACTGAGGACCATACATAGAAGAGACAACTCCCAAACTTTTTTTAAAAGTCTTTCATCCTTCCTTACTTTCTGGTCTTAATAAGCACCTTTGGAAAGTGCTGAAGCTTGGCATAGCTGCCTTTGGGGAATCAATACAGCAGTTCTCTGGAGATCCTTGAGTTCAGCTTCCTGGGTGATTTCTTATTGTGTGAACTAATCACAGGGATAGTCATTAGGGAAAATGAAGCAGGGTAGCAAAAGCCCATTTTCTGTGCTTCATTTTGTATGCAGTGCCCAAAGAGAAATGCAACATTCAAGCCCTTATCACCAAGTGCTAGAAAAGTTCAGACAAAAATCAAGTTCTGGAAGTACCTTTGCGATTTGAGTCTCTATTAACATATGGCCTAGTTATACTCACTAAAGCCCATCCTCACTCCATAAGGAAATTAGGATTCATATCTAATTTATCACACAGGTCAATCTCTAACATAAAGTTTTATGGCAATTCAAATCAAAATTTCAACTTCTTGTATTACCAGCATACATAAATGTCATCAGTATTGATTCATTCTTTTGTTTACATCTATTGAGGATGTAGCAATGAATTATATTAAGCATGAACTAATACAGGTATTACAGTTAGCAAATAATTGCAATGCACTAATGACCTGGAGGGGGCTTGCATGAGCTCCTAACTAACATGCTATGTTTTTGGGGTCCTGTGAAGAAGATTATCTGCTTTAGCCCTTATCCATCTTGCTCTTGTTTCTTACCTTCTTTCAAAGGTAGTTTTGAAAGCACTGCCTGATGCAAGTCAGTTAAAAGTAACAGGCATTCAGGTTCCACTTTTCCAATGGGATTCTGAATGACTGATAGTATTTTCATCCTCCCCCCTCCCCCCGCCCCGCCCCGCTTCTATATAAACATAGTCAGTGAACTTTACATTATATCACAGAAAATCTGCTTCATTAATTGCTGGATGCTTCAGAGGGAAATATTGTAAATGTATTTATTTAGCAATAGATTTGGGAAGAATGTTGTTATTTCAAAGTTTTGGAATGGAAAAGCATAGCTTTGCCAGGTGTCAGAGCCAAGGAGGAGTATTTTACCCAAGAAATATAGCATAAATATACATATAATCTCTCTCTATAGAATAAATTAGATGACAGCTCAATGCCACAGTAAAGCTATCATGTTCTTTGCAGATAACTAGCACCCAACCCCTATGCAAAACAATACTGGATTAGCTATTATCTTAGAAGTTTCAAAGACCATGGACCAGACTCATGTCTCAGTGAAGTCAACAGAGCAATGCTGATTTACTCTAACTCAATCTGTCCTTAATGTGCATTTTATATCGTGAGTTTCCTGGGGGAAAAGGAACAAAAATCCTCTCCCCATGAAATGTTTCCTTGACTAGCAATATGTAACAAACATCTCTCAAATGTTTGAATATGGACACACACAGCAGATGTTCTCAATGAACAGCAGTTCTCTGCAATACTGTTAAATATGTAAAAATGAATGAATCTGCATGCATAGTTCAAATACTAATGATCACTATGAAACACTGTAAATCTGTCTGAGGTTTGTTTACTGTCTGGGGATAGTAAAAAATACCCCCAAAAAGCACAAAACCCACAAAATCACCTTACAGAGGCAAACTAACCAGCTAATTTCCTCCCAACAATTAGGGGGAATTCTCTTCCCTTGCACTTACAGCAGGTATATAATTTCTCTTTCAAAAAATGTGACTGTTTGACTTTATGTTTCTGTTAAGTAATGCTTTACAGATGCTAAATTACAATTGTATGTTGAGGAAATACATGTGACGTCCTCATAAATGTCAAATGAATTCTTTATGATCGGTGCTATTATAATGAATACCAAACAATTTCATTATAATTAGTGCTATTACAATGAATACCAAAGGAATTCATGATAATTAGTGGCAGCACACTGAATAGAAAATGAGCTCAAAATGAGACACTATAGAAGTCTTTCGAAAAGAGGTCTTAAACCTCCAATGATTTAGCATTATTTTATGATGACTTTAATGGCGCAAGTAACGTGACATTGAGAAAGAAATATTCCAAATAGTTGTTGTACAGCCTATTTGAATTAAATATTGTAGAACTGTACAACCAGGATGTTTTCCCATGTTTTTAAAGGAATGTAAACTTATGGGCCAGGACACACTTTTCTACTGCCTCCCATAAGGAATTGACAGCAAAGGGCACTGGATAGATGTAGCATTTAGCTCACCGTGTCCTCTAATCTATATGTAATACTTTTCCTCCAGCAACAATTTACATGCTATCTCTTCCCACCATCCTTGGAACAAAGGAAAGCAGTTGTGCATCACATGGACATGTTTGAGGTGTGTTGCCACTTCAGATGATTCATAGATTCATAAGTTGTTAGGAGCTGGAAGGGACCTTGCAGATCATTGGGTCTAGCCCCCAAATGATGATGCCAATCACTTAAGCATTTGTTTAAGACATTGTTTAAGGATAAAATGTGGTATTTGGTGACACTGAAGAAAGTATATATTCATGTCTAGGCAATACAGCACTGCTGTTAAGGACCCTAACAATATAGGTAAAAACTGCAAATCTAGTCAAGCAAAAGAAGTCTTCAAGAATATTTGTGTGCAGCTTCCCATTCTGGTCAGACATCTCTAAATGAATCTATTACTGAAAAGAAAATTTCTTATTTATTTCTAAAGGACAGCAGGATGATATGTATAATCACTCACATGAATTGCTTAAAATGTCTCTAAATCTAGGCTTGTAAAAAGGCCTCTAGAAAACTAAGGTATGGGACCATCGGGGCCAACAAATACAGAAGTTTATTGACACATTTGTTAGTGTTTAAGAAACAGACATATTTTGGTTTGTGATAAAACTCCCTTCCTTCACCATTGTGTCTATCTCTAGATCTTTGATGCTTGAGCCCTCCCTTTGCCCAAGTGCATTTTATTATCCTGGTTGGTAAGTGGAAATGCTTTCCATGAGTCCATTACTTTAGCTATAGTAGAGAAAACAATTCTCCAATTATTCAGTTTAGCTATGCAGCCATTTTTATTATAGTAAATGATTGACTTCAAAAGGCATTTGGGGTCAGATTGAAACTTCCTTGTGCATCCAACAAATAATTAACCTACTATATTTAATGCTCAGCAACACTTATTTCACACACGTCTGTTACGTTTCTTCTCTGGCAATGTAGCTCTTGTACTTTGGTCAGCCAATAATACAGAAAGCTAAAAAGAAATAAATTAGTGAGTGCCTAGTCTTCTCTGATACAAGAAGAGATTTCAGAAGCATCAAGAGAGGGTAATACCAGAGATAATATTTCCCCTCAATTTGTTTTTATACCTACCACATTTTTGTTTTCATCAGCCGATTCAGATTGACCCAAAGGAGATATGAAAGTACGAAACATAAAGAATACATTGCATACTTGGTAAGCACATGCAAAATAGGTGTTTCTTTCCAACCTTCCCTTTGATAAAATCATCACTTTTAAATAGGCTTAACTCCAAGAGGGTAAATCTCAAAAAAACCTGTAAGATCAACACGATTATATCATCTCTATAAATGGCCTACTGATAAGATCTTAATTGTGGTAGCATATCACATCCCTGTTAGCAGTATACAACAAGAAAAGATATCCCACACAGACTGAACTGTGTAGGCAAGACTCTAAGATTAACTTTGATCAAACTGAATAATAAATTTGCCCATGACATGTACTCTCAATTACCATGGGGTTCATCATATGCATCTGTGGCATAATTTTCTTATAAAAACATCATATTAATGTTATCAGTTACATCAATTTAAAAAAAAATAGCATGGAAACACAAGAATAGTACATAAATCAATGTACCCAGTTCTTCAACATATGAACAATATCTGCCATTATAGGACACTTAGATCAAGCCTTGAATGAGGAATAGTACAGAGTTTTTTTCTAGAAAGAGTAAAATGTAATCTCTGCTTGGCTGTACTGAAGACAGAAGTATGGATCACATGCAGTGTATAGGGTTTTGGTTAGTGTAAAGGTTATAACAGTGACAGACACAAACACTTATGGATAGTCATAACTATTTTCAGGTGGAGCCACATTACAGTAAACCTTTAAGGTCTCAGCTATGCAGTTTGGGAATAAAATTCCACCTCCCTCAACCCTCACTTACCTGTATGAAGGCAAATCTGGCTGTCTCTCATATATTTGTACACTGGCTTCACCATAGGGACCCAGTTTAAGGTTGGCTACATTGGAGAGAAAATGCTATGCTAGATGGAATGACTTATCTGTTTACTTATGGAACCAAATGCTTCTATTTATATCTGGGCTATGTAGTTTCTTGGTCCTGCTTTTTAAGCTTATTTTTGTCCATACTGAGTTCCATGATGTGTCCCTAAAATCAACTTACTTAGATCAATCTGTCATCTCCTGACTAGACAGTTTGTCTATACTAAAAGAATGTGATTCTTTCTCTTGCATTGTAAACTATTTTTGAACAATAGATTGTGGCAGAATTTGCTGATGTAAAATTACACTGCAGGATTTTGATGAGATTTTTCTTTCCTATCATCTTTGAAGCAACTATAGTATAGGCTCATAAAATTCAAACCAGAAAGAACTGGCATGATTATCTAGTCTGACCTGTGACTGGCATTGTATCTTAGTTACTTATGAAAGTATAAGCTTAGTTCAACAAGAAAAAGACTTCTCCATTTCTTCTTTGATGTATTTATTGGAGAATCAGACTGTATTAGCTAGAGATCATTTTAATGCAGGAGTCAGCCATGGTATAAAGCGCAAAGCTTGGAGGAAAGCATATACAACCCAGGAATAACAGTCTTAGAAAGAGGGAGGGAGAGATGGTGCTTTCATCATAGCAGGAGGTTTGGGGAATGGTGAAGCAGATTGTGTTTCTGTTAAAGTTGGGTGAATGTAAGGGAGGAAAAAAAGTCATTGTGAACATTCGCTTCCATTTAAAAATCTGCTTTGGCTGCAGTTTTGCCACTCATAGGCCTGACAGTCTCTGCCAGCTAATTGGAAATAAAAGATTGCATGAGGTTAGCCCAGATAGCCCCCCTTCTTATATGTGACTCTTACAGGAGAACCCAAAACACTGAAACCATCTAATAAGGACTACCACACTAAGGTACTGAAAGCATGAAGATGATTATGGTACCGTTCCTTCAATCCATCTGCAGTTATCTGCATTCTGAGGCAGCAAATAAGGGCTTATCTCTGAGACTCCCACTGAAAAGAAAGCACAGCTTACCCAGCTGGCCGTGAGAGCTAGCCTATTTATTGGGAGGATTTCCAACAGCTCCTGTGGCTGCGCTGTCACTTTCTCCAGGCTGCAGTGATAATCTCAGTACTGCCAGCTCTTGTGGTTCTCTCACGGGTCTCAACCTCTGCAGTGTTTTTAAAACCTCGGCTTAAATAAGAATCACTGCTTTAAATGTTTTTAAAATCTAGTTTTTCTGGTGACAGAAAATAACTTGAAAATGTGAAGCAAGTATACAAAAAACTAAAACATGTCCATGAAAATAATTCAATAGTATGATTTATTTATTTCCTTATTCTTAAATTAATCTCAGGATTTTGATGCAATTTGAAGACATGGGCTTAGCAATGCTGCTTGACTGCTAACCCTTGGAGTAGGGCTATGACACATACAGGAAGAGAGACTAGTGAAGGAAGTCACACTGATAAATCCTATAAATCCTGTTCTTGTGTAGAGATACTTTGAAGGGAGAGGAGAGCATGTTATTTAGAGTAGCTGCTTCTTGACTCCTCCTCTGTCATTCCCTTCACTACCCGTTCCATGAAGCCTAGGGCCACTCTAGAGTGCTACAAAGGGGACAGTAACAGCTCTGTGTGGGAGGTGAGATCTTACATAGCACGTTTCTCTTTTGCATCCCTCCAATTTCATACAGTTACGCTGGCTTTTCTCCTTTGATGCTGTGCAGAAAAAGGGAGCCCTTATGTTCCCTTTAGATCATGGCACTGGTATGATCACTTTAGATTACGACGTGCAAAAGCTGAATTAAAAGTCCACTACAAGGAATGGAATAATTAGAGAATTCTGGTATGCTAGGACTCTTTTTAGTTATTTATTTCTGTGAGGATCGCTGACCCTGTGACTTATACAGCAAGCAGGTTTTCTTTTGGATAGTTTTTTACATCTTCAGTAAAGATCTTGCTGGTCAAAAAGTTAGCCAGTTTCTCTCTTGGGAACCCCTTTGCTCAAGAACTATCCTTTTGCAGATTATTATTATTATTTATTTATAAAATACAATTCCCCTGTAGCTCAACTCTTTACTACAGGATCAATAAAAATGCTTTACAACACTGAACACCAATAAAGCTAACATCCACAAAAATGAGTTTTCGGCTTGCATTTCGAACAATGATTGTGTTGAGTAGAGAAAGAACTTTATTGTTTTCCACTAAACAAAAACCCATCCATATTGAATTAAATCATAACCATCACTGTGATCTGCTAAACACCTGAGTACACATTTTAATCTACCTATTTTTTTTAGGATATCATCACACCATACTCACAGATTTATTTAAAAAAATATTTTAGAATTATAACCAAGAATAATTTAGAAGGAATTTGACCAATACCAACAGTTCTCCTTTCCATAGTGCCTTTGAAATAATGTGTTCAATAATCTGGTGGTCATTTAAAGATAATGAATCTTATCTATTAAAGGCAAATTATGGGTAATAAGTGTCTGAGCTTTTCCACAATTCCTATGGAAATTATGATTTGTCTGTTGTATATATTCTAATATCTTGGAACAAGCTGGCCAAATTGTTTTCCCTCTGGCAAATAATAAATTCACTTAAAAATTGGCCATCCTGAAATGATTCACAAACAGTAGCATAACTTGGAGTGGGTGAGTGGGGAGTGCCCTGGAGCTACTCTAAAACACCCCCCGCAAAACAAAACAACCAGGGCAAGCAGGCTCTCCAACAGGGTTTTGCCTAGGAGGAAAGCTCTGCTAAGTATGCTTCTGTTCACAAACATAAGTTGAATTTATTGAATAATTTGGAGCAGATAAAGTTTTGGGGACTCAATTCATAAAACTACAGGAGGAGTTGCAGACCCCCTTTCATCCAGTATCGTAGTACTTAGCGCACTTGGCTAGCATGTGAAAGATTCAGGTTCTCTTTCCTACTCTATTGACAGGGATTTAAAGCCAGCTTTTGCCTCCTAAGATTGTGCCTTAAGCATGAAGTTATCAAGGATGAGGGAAAGGACCAATCAGTCTTCAGCTACGTGGCACAATTTTGGTGTTGTTCAAAAATGCCTTAGTTGTTCATAGAACTAGATGTAACCATGATGATTTCTATACCAAAGTCCATGTGGCATAAATGCTCAGGAAGAGATACTCAAGCTATATCAGCCCCTGCTTTCCCCAGAACTAGAAACAGCATAGCTGAGCTAGCAGGGCTTATAAGCCCTGCTAGCCCTGCTTCTCAGCACAGCTAGTTAGTTCAGGCACAGCACCACAACTAACTAGAGATAACACATTCATTTTTTTCCAGTTCAGGAGGTATCACAGGCATTTCAGCATGGCTTGTACTATGCAAACATACCCTCATTGGCACAGCAATTAGCATCCACATGCCAAACCACAAGGGTAAAGAGACACTCAACAGCATCGTACAAAAAACCCAGGTCTCCCCACACCCTGTTGAGTATTTTTACCATTGGACTACAGTGGAAGGCTTCCTCTTGCTTGCTCTGCTTCCAGCCCCATGAAACTGGCATACTTTTCTTCACAGTGGAATAGATTTGAAAGGATGGCTAGAAAGTACCTTTGACTCAGAATAACATATATTTTAGTTGTTAGGGAAATGGAAATGTGGCATTAAATCTGTTCAGGCTGGGTTGAGCCTGTATCTTCCACTTCCTGGGAGTATACTAGGGGTGTCAAACTCATTAGGCCCCATGAGTTGAATATGGATCATGACTTGTCCTTAGGCCCACAGACAAGCCACATCTAGCATGGGTACTAAATTCAGCACATGCCTCAGACACTGCCTGCAGTGTGTACCCGCTCTGGACCCATGCACTGCATGTAGTACTGCACACCAGACCTGACATCAAGTGCAGCAAGCATGTTAAATCTAGTCCTGTGCACAGTGCGCACTGCAAACCAGACTGGCCTCACATTCTGCATGTGGCACATGGGATTGATTTGGCATGTCCCACATGTGGTATGCAGGTCCAATTCAACTCCCATGGGTAGAACCATGGGTCAAATGATAAGGTTCTGCATGCTGGATATATCTTTGACACCCCTGTCCTATGTAGTTAGACTACTGTATAGGTTATAGGAAATGGGCTCCTCCAGCATCTGTTAGGAACACCCCCCCCAACAAAACAAACAAGTTTCAAAGGACTACTTTGAAGTAGGGCAGAAGTGCTAGACTTCAGAAAGGCTAACTTCAGTATGCTTAGGAGATTAGTTAGTGAGGCACTGGAGAACAGGAGCATTGTTGAGATGGGAGTCCAGGACAGGTGGTTGTTCTTAAAGGGAGCAATCCTATAGGTGCAGAAGGAGACAATCCCATTGCTCAGGAAAAGGGGCAAAGGGGCCTAGAAGCCCTCTTGGCTGAACAGGGAAATCCAGGAAAACCTAGGGGCAAAAAAGAAAGGCATATAGGTTGCGGAAGCAGGGGGCGGCTACCAAGGCAGAGTAAACCTACTTGGCTCACACTTGAAGGGAGGCAGTCAGAAAGGCAAAAGCAGAAATGGGACTTAGGCTGGCAACAAAAATTAAAGATAACAAAAAGTCCTTCTTCAGGTATATAGGGGGTAAAAAGGTGGTGCAGGGTTGCATAGGACCCCTACAGGATAAACTAGGGCAATTAGTGACAAATAGGGGGGCAAGGATGAGCTCTTCAATTAGTTTTTTGCCTCTGTAATCCTGAACATGGATCAAGACAAATCTCCCACTTGGAACACAGACAGGCACAAAAGGGAAACCAACTCACCAACTGTTAATGCCGACTTAGTGAAGGGACACTTGGAGGGGCTGGTTGTGTTTAAGTCAGCAGGCCCGGAAGATCTTCATCCAAGGGTGCTGAAGGAATTGGCCTGTGTCATAGCAGAGCCACTGGCACGGCTGTTGAGCACTCTTGGTGCTCAGGTCAGATCCCAGAGGACTGGAAAAGGGTCAATGTGGTCCCGATTTTCAAGAAGGGGAGGAAGGAGGATCCAGGTAACTATAGAATGTTATTCTGAGTCAAAGGTACTTTCTAGCCATCCTTTTGAATCTATTCTACTGTGAAGAAAGGTATGCCAGTTTCATGGGGCTGGAAGCAGAGCAAGCAAGAGGAAGCCTTCCATTGTAGTCCAATGGTAAAAGTACTCAATAGGGTGTGGGGAGACCTGGGTTTTTTGTATGATGCTAACGAGTGTCTCTATTAGACACTATAGGTAACTATAGAATGGTTCGTCTCACCTCTATCCTCAGGAAAACCTTTTAAAAAGTTATTAAGGATCACATTTGTGGGAGTCCAGTGGGAAAAACAATGCTGAAGGGCAACCAGGAGAAGTGGTGGTAGTGCACTCAGCAAGTAGGGTTAACACTGCTGCTGCTCACCCTGCCACTAGAAGTGGGTCAGGCATCTCATGAGAAGCCCCACAGTCTGGATCAGGCCGACAGACCCAAATGAATTGGGCAGCCATGATTTAGACATTGCAGCAGTTAATTTTTGTTAGCTATGGCTTTCTTTATTGTTTTACTTTGCTATTATCACAGATTAGATCTAAAAAAGAGTTCAGGACCATACTTTTCCCACTGATTTTGTTGTACAAACCTTCTGTGCTAAAACTAGAAATTATTAAAACCTTCCAGAATTCACCTGAATAGTCTTGTTCAAGTTTTTGAAGGCGCGCTAGCTTTGGGAGAAAACAAATATCAAACACACTTCTGAATTCCCCAGGTCTCTATCCTTCTACCTATGGTTCAACTATCTTCCATTACATGCAATAATCTTTCATAGATTCATAGACGCTAGGGCTGGAAGGGACCTCAAAGGATCATCGAGTCTGACCCCCTGCCAGTGGCAGGAAAAAGTGCTGGGGTCATGTGACCCCAGCCAGGTACTTGTCCAGTCTCCTCTTGAAGACCCCCAAGATAGGAGCAACCCTTACTGTGCTGCCCCTCCCCTGGTGAATTTGTATACTGCCACAAGATCCCCCTTCAGCCTTCTCTTGTGGAGGCTGAAAAGGTCCAGGTCCCTGAGGCTTTCCTCATAAGGCTTTCATTGCAGGCCTCTATCCATATGAGTGACCCTCCTTTGGACCCTCTCAAGGTTATCCACATCTTTTCTGAATTGTGGCACCCAGAACTGGATGCAGTACTCTAGCTGTGGCCTGACCAGCACCCCATAGAGGGGGAGCATTATCTCCCTGGACCTATTCGTGATGCAACTACGAATGCGTGACAAGGTGTGGTTAACTCTGTTAATTACTTCATCACATCGGCGACTCATGTTCCTCTTGGAGTCGACAATGACTCCGAGATCTCTTTTCACTGCTGTGCTGCTTTTAGGCTTAGTACATAGATAGAAAATAAAGATTTTAGTGGATGCTTTTTCTTCTATCACAGCAATAGATCAAAAGCTGGAAAGCAATATTCATTTTAATTTAGCTTATATCATCTCCCACATAGCATTTTCTTTGGGTATCCCATTGATGGCTACTCTATCAAATCTATAATCTTGATAAGATCAAACATACAGTTCCTCAGCAGATATTTCTCTCTGTATGTACATGTCTCTGGTGATATCTATACACAGTATGAAACCTGCTTTGATTGTCCATCTTTGTTTACATTCATGTACAACACTTAGATTGATATATCTAAGAAGTGGTAAGATGCAATGGCAAATCAGGACTATTTTTGAAGCGTGTGAATCATTTAGTAACATTGTAAGGGACAAACAACTTTAACTTCAATGCTCTGGAAATTTTCCATACCATTTCAAAATTTGAAAATTGTGAGCTTCTGAATTCCTACCAGCTGGAATGGTACCATAGTACAGAAGGCAATATTTTCAAACTGTGAAAAGAGGGGACTGTAACGCAATCCAATATCAAATATATATATACATATATATGCTGTTGTTTCAGACATCAATTAAGCACTGCAAAGATTGTGTCTATTTGTTAACTAAGCCAAATACTCCTTTGTGAAAATGGCTTATAGCTGTGAAAACAAGTCCCAAGTCACAACCATCTTTCATGTTGGAATGAGTTTTGAAATGAAGCTAGTCCAATTCATTAGCCCCGTGCTACATTTGAGCTGTCACAATTTTTTCCATTAGGGCAGAAATTAGTTTACCCATTGTTGAGGCAGAGAGATGAAACATAAAACAGTGTAACTGTAAGTTGGACTCTGCAGAAAACTGACAGGATTGTTTGATAAAGCAGATGAACTTCTTTGGGGATTTATAAATCCTTCATTCAATCTGTGTTCCTGAACTTGAGCAAATCAGTGTTCAGTGGTGAAACAACATTTCAAAGGTTCAGTGCCTGAATGGGAGAACAGTCCTCAGTACATTTCAAGACTGATGGAGCTTCACTACATCACATCTTCCATGTAGAATACTTTGATAGCAATGACCAGCTATGGCACACTTTTATCACATGAAATGTCTAGCTCAGTGATCCTTAACCAGAGTTCCAGGGCATGCTGGGGTACTATGAAATCCTTTGAAGGGTGCTGCAGGGAGCATGAGGAGATAAGCAAGGTGTGAGGAGGAAATGAGGGCAAGCTCAGGGTTCTCCTGTGGCTATTTCCTTGCTTCCACTGCCTACTAGGGCTCTGAGAAATGGCTATGTTTCGTTTTGGTTTTGGATTTGGCTGTTTTTGAGGACAGCGATTCATTTTGGTGTTTCAGATCACTGTTCTGTTTCGATTCGGCAGAATCTGTTATGGAGTTTCGACACTGTTTCGGTGATTCAGTCATAGGCTATAATGGGGAATCACTGAAATGCCTATAACTTTGTCATTTCTTGCCTTATTCGGATGAAAATTGCAGGGGTGGTAGACCCTTCTGAGGGCATGAAGTCTGCCATGATTCAAGGAGATGGGTACAGAGGTTTTGGTGAAACTGCACCTCATACTGTTCAAAGCAAAACTCGTATCGTGTGTGTGTGTGTTAATGCAGAGCGGGATGAAAGCAGCAGGTATGGTAGCCCCTTCTGATGCCATGAAGCCTGCCAGGGGTCAAGAAGATAGGTGCAGGGGTTTCTGTGGAACTGCACCTCAAACTGTTCAAAGCAAAACTCATGACGTGTGACTTTGTGTGTGTGTTAAGGTGCAGTGGGATGAAAACAGCAGGGATGGTAGCCTGTAACAGGGGGCCTTCCTCGTGCCAGTTAGATCTCTGCCTGCCCACCTATTTCTGGGCCAACTGCCCGCCCCTCTTTTTCAAGCCACACTTTGATGGAAAACTGATTCAGATGTGTCCCCGGTGGGAGGCTGCCCATTTAGGTGTCTTGGGGTGACATCCATTCCATAGTTCCATTCCCCCCTTAACACTGTGGCCCATGCCTTGCACTATGAGTCTCTTACCCCCTCCAGCTGTGCTCCCCTCTCTGGGACCCTTGGCTCCCTCTTAGGCTCTGGCCCTGCCTTCAGGCCAGTTGGAATCCCAAGTCTCTTCCTCTGGGCATTCCTCGTGGTGGGCGCCTGGCCCTTTGACCCCGCTTTGGGTCCTGGCCCCAGCAAAGACCAGCTGATGGTACTTCTGATATCTTCTATTAGATCAACTGAATAGAGAGAAATATATCTTAGCAAACTTTTGGGTTTAAAAACCTTTCGTCAGGCTGAGGAAGCATCTAGTTGGTGTATGTGTGCTTTTCCTGGATGGACTGAATAGTGAAGAAGCCAGAGGGTGGCATTCAATGTAGGCGGAGAAAGCCAGTCAGTGAAAATGTAAATTGAGGCATCAGGGGGTGAAGGACAGGCTGGGGGTGGGGGGAAGGGGGAAGTAGCAGGTAAAAGTGGAGAGGTACCTGGGGAGTCAGATGTTAGGCAGGGTATAATGTGTCATAAATCCAATGTCTATATTTAGTCCATGATTTTTGTATCCAGTAGATTGATGAAGTGAAGTTCATAGGTACGTCTGTGAAAAGTGTTTTGTAAATTCTCTTTGAAAGTTTAAACCTCATCACCAGAAGCCAACTTCTTATAGCCCAAAACACACCTAATGGTTCCAGACCAAGAAATGCAAAACCTAACTTCATACTAATCCAATCTATTATAGACAAGAATACCCAGCTACCTGGTGGGGGACATATTTCTCACAAGAAAGACACTCTGTCTCCAGTCTCTCAGGCCTGATTCTCAAAGGGAATATACAAACCATTTTTGGCTTGTAGGTGAGTGTCGCCTCCAGCTCTAAGAGAGGGGCATCAAATGGTTTAAAAAAAAAAAATAAAAAAGAAAATAGGTATGGATGGAGTGAGAAGGGTGGCACTTACTCTGTCTCCACGTGGAGCTTGGGGAACCCCAGCAGTGGGAGGTTCACCTTGAGGAACACCAGGTTCTCCACCAAACCAGGATCCAAGTTGTTGTGGTGGGGTGTCACAATACCCTCTTGTTCGGAACACTGGTCAGTGAATGGGACAGGTGTTCCAGGGCAACTGTGGTCAGGATCCTGCCACATCTTGCTGCGGCTTGCTCAGTAGGTCAAGGGGTCGCAGAGCAGTGGCTAGATAGGTAGCCACTGAGGCCTTGGCGCTACCTGCCCGATGCTGGGGTCTGGTGCCTCTGGACTCCAACATGGAAGCTATGCCCTTGGCCCACATTGGCAGACTGGCTGGTGGATTGAGTAGTGGCATGGGACAGGTTCCCCCTCTTCCACATCCCCCCACCTCTGCCCTTCTGCCTCCCTCACTCTGTTCACCAGCACCTCCACTGAGTGATCAAGGGTCTTGCTGGTGCACACGGTCCCCTTCATCCTTGGGTTGCACATGCCTGCCAGCATGTGGATTGTATTGGACCACAATGGATCCAGCCATTTCTTGATGCCCTCCTTCAATCTGCTTCACCAGTGCCTGCACCTGTAGTGACAGCGGCTTGCCCCAGCCAGGAACATCAGTCCCCTGGAACTTCTCCATTTGGTTCTGAAGCTCCCTCACTATGGGGATCACCTGGCTAAGGAGGGCATTGCCAGTGCTAAGGGTCTCGGTGGCCTCGAAGAATGGCTTGAGGACCACCAAGATCTGGGAGATGGTATGTTTGTTAAGGGGGCCATTGATCCCAATCTCCCTGAGCAAGGCCATCTAATGGATGGCCTTCTGTTGCTCAACCAGCCTTTTGAGCATCAGGTATGTGAAGTTCCACTGAATCTCCACATCCTGCATGATTTTGTACTGTGGGATGCTCAGCTCTGCCTGTTTGTCCTGCAGCATCTTGCCCCACTTGATGCTCTGGTGGAAGTAGCCTACCACCTTCCTGCATTTTGAAATGAGCTGGGTGTTTGTGATGGTGCTCTCACTGGTTCCAGATCCAGCTCCTCCTCTGGTACTGGAAGGCTCATACTGTGAACTGAAATTGGGGTGGAGGAGACTGTCATGTTAGTGCTTGTCATGTTGGTGGTGCTGGGGATTATTATTACTGCTGGTGTTAGTGGAGTTGGGGCAGATGCAGACACTGCTTCCACCTCCTTGCTGCCTCTATTTGTGATGGTGCTCTCACTGGTTCCAGATCCAGCTCCTCCTCTGGTACTGGAAGGCTCATACTGTGAACTGAAATTGGGGTGGAGGAGACTGTCATGTTAGTGCTTGTCATGTTGGTGGTGCTGGGGATTATTATTACTGCTGGTGTTAGTGGAGTTGGGGCAGATGCAGACACTGCTTCCACCTCCTTGCTGCCTCTAGCAGCAGAAGCCTCATGCCTGCTAGGGAAGAGGGTGCATCTAAGTTTTGTGGGAGAGGGGAGGGATTTACAGCTCTCCCTCTTCCCCCTCTTGATCCCCTGCCAGAAGACCTGGCACCTGCTTTTTCAGCATGCTTCATAATCAGAAAGCGCATTGGCTGTGCCTGGACCTGGACCAAGGAGTGCTGGGAGCTGGGAGTCTCCCTGCAACCAGCCCCATATGCCGACTGCATCATGCCGACTGTGCTCCACACGAGGACCTTCCTGGAGTGGTTCCTGAAGGACGCCATCCAAAACAAGTACGCTGGTGACCTGAGGGCCAAACCCAACCAGGGCAAGGTCTTTGATGTCACCTCAAAGTGGGACTCCAGCAACCACTTCATGCCCAGCGGGAGCTTCACACACTTCACAGACTGGTGCTTCCTCCACTGTGCCTGCCTCTGAACAGGCTGTCTGCTTTGGCCACTGGGACAAGAGGTGCCAATGGTGTAGCTACATGGTAGAGACCCTCCCCCATTCATAGATTCATAGATTCATAGATGTTAGGGTCGGAAGGGCCCTCAATAGATCATTGAGTCCGACCCCCTGCATAGGCAGGACAGAGTGCTGGGTTTAGATGACCCCAGCTAGATGCCTATCTAACCTCCTCTTGAAGACCCCCAGGGAAGGGGAGAGCACCACCTCCCTTGGGAGCCCGTTCCAGACCTTGGCCACTCGAACTGTGAAGAAGTTCTTCCTAATGTCTAGTCTAAATCTGCTCTCTGCTAGCTTGGGGCCATTATTTCTGATCAGCCCTGGGGGCACCTTGGTGAATAAAACCTCACCAATTCCCTTCTGTGCCCCCGTGATGAACTTATAGGCAGCCACAAGGTCGCCTCTCAACCTTCTCTTGCGGAGGCTGAAAAGGTCCAGGTTCTCTAGTCTCTCCTCATAGGGCTTGGTCTGCAAGCCCTTAACCATGTGCTGTACAGCTGAAGGCCACACACCAGAGCCTGGAAGCTCCACCACAACACTGTCCAGGACCACCTGGTGAGGGCCATCCCAGCCACAGTAGGGGAGATCTCTGTGAACCGCACCATCCCGAGCTGCGAGAGCCAGATGCTACCCGACATCATGATCACCAACAAAGAGGCCAAGAAGGTCATGATTGTGCAGGTGACCATCCCCTTTGAGAACGAGTGCCAAGCCTTCACCAACACCTGCACTTGCAAGTGGGAGAAGTATGCCCTGCTGGCTGACATCCTGAGGGGCTGCGCCTATGTGATGGTCGATGCACTCATCATGGGAATGCTCGGAGCCTGGGGCCCCGGCAATGAGAGCGTCCTGCATGCCTGCCGCATCTCCCACTGCTACACGAAGCTGATGTGCTGCCTCATGGTGTCCAACGCCATCCACTGGTCCTACGACATCTACGTGGAGCACATCACGAGCTACCACCAGTACTTTGACCCCACCAGACGGACTGCCACTGGACCAGACCCAGAGTGGACTGCCTAAACCCCCCTCTGCACCAGATGGACTTCACTTCGAGAGGATTATTCAGCAATGGACCACCCCACTCCACTCCAAAGAGGACCCCCGTGATGAGACTCTATATGGACTGAGACAAATTCTTCAACCTATTTCCTCCATCATTGTGGACCATTGTATGGGTCTGTGTGTATCTATCTTCTTTCTCTCTCAGTGTCGTGAATCCCCTCCCACCCCTTCCCCCCTCCCCGCCGGGCTTAGTTGGCTAACATTGTATTTTCTGTAACCTAGTTGCGTTCCCCTCCTCACCCCCATCCCTCTAATGTTAGTTTCTCTCTTGGGCGATTTGTATTTCCCTACTGGATTTGTCATCTTTTTGGATTCACAATCCTAAACATCTACTAATAAAATTCTATGTTGTATGTTTTTAATATATGGTGGGTGTGTGTGTGGGCAATATATTTTCTATCTGCTTTTTATATCTTCTATGTCTTTACTAGATATTTTTCTATCTGCTAATTTAACTATACTATATCTTCTTTCTATCAGCATATTTTACTATATCTTCTATGTCTTTACTATATGTTCTTCTATATGCTCATTTAACTATATCTTCTGTCTCTAATATATTGGAAAGGTGTATATCCAATTCTTTCCAAAAAGAGAGACTAGCAAGAGACTGAACTAGGAAGCTAGTCACTGCAGTCAGCCAATACCTTTCACACACTGTTGCTTCCAGACAGACTGCTCACAAAAGGGACAGAAAGGCTTCACATAGAGCATTATATGCAGTTTCTCTGTCCGTCTACCCAGAGCACTGGGATTGGAAGGGACCTCAGGGACAGATCACAGACACTGGACAGCTACAGATGTCAATATCAGAGCAGTCTTTCCCCCTCTCTTCTCCCTCCCTTTTCTGCATTTCTTTTTCCCTGCAAGCCTGCCTTCAAAACATTCCAAAACATCCAAAACATTTCAGATGGTTTCGTTTAATTTTGGAGATTTTTTGGAGCCTTCCATTTCATGTTGGATTCAGTGTTTCAGGTGCTGAAACACCTCCGAAATGAAACAGATGCCAACATTTCGCACAGCCCTACTGCCTACCTCCTCTGCAAGGAGGTGAGCATTGTAATAAGTTAGTTTTAAAATTGCTTCTCAATTCACAAAAAGTATGAAGAGGTGCCTTGAGTCTAAAAAAGGTTGAGAAATACTGGTCTAGCTACTACTATATAGCAGCTGGCAGTAAATGGTGGAAGCACATTTTTCATTATAATCCAGTTAACAGCTGACCAATTATTAGTATTAGTGATGTAAGTCGTGTTGGAAAAAAACATTCAGACATTGGTTGTATTCAGTATATTCCCTTGGCTTTTCAATGTTCCCTGCCTAACAATACATGGGCAAATGTAAAAAAATGTCTGATGTTAGTTGCACCTTTCCATAATAGCTAATGTATAAACATGATCTTAAACTTTAAATTTCTTCTTCTTTCTGTCCTATAATCTAATGACTGTATGGGCCATGTGGTCATTCTGATTTTCCACTGTGTTTTATCACATAGTGCTTTTAGATGCCTGCTGTACCATTTTGTTATGTCATCTGATCATTTTCTATACAGGATGTCTCTTGGCCTTCTGCCCTCTACCAGGGTGAGATATGGTCTCCAGCTATTGGCCATTCTTCATCCAACCAATTTGCCCTAGCAGCTAAAGCTTCCTTTTATCATTGCATCTACAACTGTTTTTCTTACATTTTTTTACCTCTTCATCTTGTTTGGGACAGGATTTCTTTCCCCAAATGTAAACAACTATCTGTACAACTTAATTTCAAGGGTCAGCAGTCTTCATTGCTAGGGACAGAAGTTGCACATAAACTGATATAAATAATTGGAAACCAAATCAAATCTGCAACACAACAGAAGTTCAGTGCACATAAACAGCTTTCAAAATGGCATAAACTGATTTAAGATAAACCTGGATGGATGTCATATCTGACTTAATTGATTTAGGTTAAATTGGTTTATTGAACCTCTGTCTCAGATCCACTCCAGATTCAAGTTAACTCATAGTCCTCCAGCATCCCAGGATGCTTTGCATCTCCTCCATAACCCCCCAGGGTGGGCAGGCTAGCCTTGGCTCAAGCTGTCTGATCCAGTTGAGCAGGGAGGCATGTTCTAGTGCCCCCCAGCTTCTGGCCAGGGCTGCTGCAGACATGTGGCTGCATTTCCAGTATCAAAAGTAAATGTCTGTTCACTTGGTTATTGGTTCAATCTAGGCGGCTTAGACTAACCTGTGAAGATTGAATAGATTCAGCCATGGGCTTTTTTACTGTACTTAGCCCATGTGTCTGCTTTCTTTAATGTTAATGTTTCCAGTACATGGAGCAAGATCTCAAGAAAATATATCTTTTCAAGAGTCTGATTTTTTTTTTCCCTAGGGAAACTCCTTTGACTCTTCACATTGGCTTCTGTTCACCCATAATCACTTGTTTCAATTTTTTTCTTGTGCTCTTCTTAAAGAAATAATTGTTGCATGTGATGGAACTTCCCAGGCTTGCTGCCACCAATTTTACTCTCTCTGGTATCCTTCCGGTTTCTGAAAGATGACAGTCTTCTTTGTCTTAGCTTTAATTATATCCAGCCTGAATCATTCACAAGTTCTCTGAAAGGCATCATCCTGCCAGCCATTATTCTCCATTTGTAGCTAATCAAGTTTGTCAGTTTCTTCTAGATCTGCTGAATTAATGTCTTGAGTTTAGTCATTTTTGATGGAGTTTTTCTCTTTGGCAACTATTTTGACACTTAACTGAAATTTAATAAACATGCATTTTCATCAAAGTATAAGACAAGTTAAAAAAACAAAACGGAAGAAGGTATTTCAAATCTATCCTGACCTCTAACCAATAAAACTAGTCATAGACTGCTGCTTTTTCCCAGTATATTTTTGTGCAGGAACTGAAGTGTTCTCAGATACTAACATGCACTGCCAAATTTCACCCAGCTATATTAATTTTTATAAAGTTGACAGCTGTCTGTAATATCCATGATAAGAAGAGATATTATAAAATTTAAAAAGCAAATGAGTTGCTTTTTTGGTAGTCATGGAACAACAGATGGTTGGTGAAAGAATGAGGAAAATCAGAAAGAGAGAGAGTATATTAGTACAAAACGGAAAAGAAATTTAAAAAGTTAAGAGTAGAAAAAGATCAGAAACAAGTAACAGAATTAAGAGAACAAAGGTGCATGAGCTGATTGTCCAGGTCCTTAAACCTTTTTTTAATTATTATATGGTATATTATCTAGGTCACATAAGAAAGACAGACATGGCCCAAAGAAGACCTTCTTCTTTTTCTGTTCCAATCAATAATTTGTATGTAGAAAAACAAACAACAGGACAGCTACATACCTATGCCCTTGTCACTACGTTTTCATCTCATCACCTTTGTTTAATTATGAATCAGGCTGTCAGGCAAACCAGGATGGATAAGACCAGTGTGAATCTTTACCTCAAATTCAAAATAATTTGAAAGTACGGTTTACTTTATTAGTCAGAACAAAGGAAAGTACTCAGATACTACGATGGTAAACAAAACCATGGAATGGACAATCTCTGTAAGACATCACTGGAAACACATCCATTCAATAATTGCTATTTACATTTGCTTTTTGAGATTTTTTTGCTTAGCCAGGTTCTCATGCTTTGCTGATCAGCATAAATGGGAAATCCAAGACACGTGATCTAAAGAGTTACATACATTTCTGTATGATATGCATCATCTAGAATTTCCAAGGATCTTTACGAACCACATGTCTGATGAAGACAGGCCAAACTAACATATGGATTTGCTGTATCGCATAGAATTAACCAGTAATACTCCCACTGTACTTCTTTAAACTACAGTTTTACAATGAAAACATGGCATGTTTGAGGCCACAAAAAAATTAATACTTGTCAGCCTAAAATGCAGTTTTAGATGCTCTCTTTTGCTTTTGTGTTGTTTGTATTATACACTTTTACCACATGTATTTATACTGCGGTGGACACAGAAACTTATGTGCTACAAATCACACAGATTGAATTATATGTATCCATGAGTTCTGAAAGAAATACAAGTATGAAATAGCAGAGATGTTGTCAAATAAATGTGATATTTTTAGAACACCCTGTTCTGGAAGATTGGAAAGTAGCAATCAAGGTTGTAATTTTTTTCTTTTTATTGAGTCAGTAGAAATCTTGAGAATTACAGACTACTGACCCTTATCTCTGTGCTATGGAAACTGATCAAGAGTTTAATACAAAACTGAATAGTAAGACCACTTAGGTAAATTCAATTTAACATTTCTGTAAAGAAAAGTTGTGCATATATATAGATTTTTTTAAAAAAAAGGTTAATATAACAAGTAGCAGCAATGACCCAGAAGGCATAATATGCTTGGATTTTCAAAAGTGTTCATCTCATAGAAGATAAATAGAAATGTAAACAACCACAGAGAAGAGGAAAAGTTTTGTCATGGATTAAAACATATATATTTTTTAAATTATGAGAAATAACTGTAGTGAATTGGTGTTCTTTAGCTTGCAGAGAAGCGAAAAGCAGAATATCTCAGAGAGTTGAATTGGTCTGATGTCATTTAAAATATTTAAGAGTGGGAGGAGGAAGTGAATGAGACATTAATGAAATCTGCTGACAAGCTACTTTGTTTCTGTTTCTAAACTCCATACAGATGTAAATGTTTTGAAGATAAAATAGCAGAATGTTAGATGAAATTGAATTTGGATAAAAGTAAAGTTTTGATCAAAAAATGCAAAATTTCTTGACATGGATGGGCTCTAATTTTACAGGATCCCAAAGAAAATGAAAGAAGTTGTCATATCAGCTTGGATACTAAAGCAAAGATGCTACTTGAGTACATTCTTTAAATACTGAGAAATATAGACTGTTACAGAGGCAGAGAATTTTGATTTATTTGTAGTATTGCATACATTTTCTGCATGAATTTGACCCACTCAATAAATCTTGCACTATAGCTCTGCTTTCTATAGTTTAAAATAGATTTTAATCCAGGAAAAGACTGCAACTTCACAGTGGTCATGCTCTATTTACTTTTCTTAATCATGTTAGTCATATCACCCAAAGTAAGATGAGATTGGAAGGGTCTAGAGAAATTCAGTGAAGACTAGAAATGAAACTTTTTTTATTAGTGAAAGATACAGAGCTCTAAACCTTGAACTCTATTATAAAATATTAACAGTATTGTTGCCAGTCATGGCAACACAGTCAAATATTCTTACAATGTCCTTCAGTTAAAAGACAAGTAGGGAGAGACATAACTAGTAGTTTGCGGCCCCAGGAGCAGAGGCGTACCTGATAGTGTTTGTGTACTAGGGAGCTGGAACGAAGGCAGGTGGTGACTGCATGAAGCAGAGCACCAGCAGGATATTAACCCTCCGCTGGCATGGCAATTGCTGCAGTTAGCATGGGAAGACAGAGTTGGGAGATGACACAGGCCTGACCTTGTTCTGCTCTGTCAGAGCCCCTGACTCCATTCTGGTACCTCCTTGCCTCTGTTCTGGCTCCCTGCTTAGATACACTACTGGAAGCAGATGAAAGAGTATTTTAATTTCTCTGCCAATTTGGTCCTTGTCCCTTACCTCTCTGCTAACGTGTTTAATGGTGGGTGCTGGGTTTGGTGGTGTGGATTTTGTTTTGTGAGAATTGGACTCAGAATAATGGTGACCAAACAGGCTATCAAACTGGGTAACGATTTTCAGTCCTTTCTAATTTCAGTCCTTTCTAATTACACAATGAGATTTGGCGTAACCCTTTGTATTCCAGTTCCCACACCCTGACTCTGACTATCCCCCATGAAAACAAGCTAAACATTGTTTCCATAAGCTATTTCAAACTGTAGAGAAAACAGAAATCAAGTAATTTACACCTTTCCTGTTCTCCCCCCTCCACCCAGAAATTTCATTTATTTAGGCATAACACCCACACAGCCTAGCTCTTTCTCCAAATCTCTCTCTGTTGTAAGTGTGATCGCTGATGATAATATGGGTATGATTCAGCTGAGGAACAGTTTTTGCAGTAAATTAAACTTACCCTTTGACATTCAGTTCCCACATAACTTGTTTTCTCTAAGATAAGCCTATTCTTCATGAGTAAAAGCTGCATTTTGCTTACAGAAAAAAAATAGTGAGATTCACTGCTCTAAAAACACTTAGTTTTACCTCACATATTTAAGGAACTGTTAGAAAAGCCAGAACCTTTGGATTTCTGCAGCCCCATTTACTCACTCTGATATTGATTATTACGATGGGGGATAATAATCCACTTCACCCCCCAAACCTCCCCCTAGAATGGGCATCTAAGCTCCCTTCTAAAGTGCATAGGAAGAGGCAGGTGACTGGGATTTCAAGAAGACAGAAGAAGAGGGGCTGCCTACACATAGTTGTCATGTCTACACATGCAATTATAATGTGCCTAAATAAACTCTGGCACAGTTCTCAGCAGAAATTATTGCTCCTGGGCACCACATTTGCATATGTGCCTGGGACTAGAGCATGCTGAGCCAGGTTGGAGCAGTCCTGGCTGGCAGGAGAGGGGGTCAGCTTGCCAGCCCGTGGAAGGGCTGGCTGGGCCACAAGGGTGCTTCAATGTGGGGTTAGCTGGTAGGCAGCCCCCGCACTGAAGCATCTTTGTGCCCCAGCCAGTCTTGTTGTTGTCTACACATTGCGGTGGAATAAATAACTTTACCATAGGATAGTACTTGTGTCTGGCAGTACATAGTACATTTTTTATATATAAAAAAATAGGGTTGGAAGGGACCTCAGGAAGTCATTTAGTCCAACTCCCTGCTCAAAGCAGGACCATCCCCAACTAGATCATCCCAACCAAGGCTTTGTCAAGCTGGGCCTTAAAAGCCTCCAAGGATGGAGATTCCATCACCTCTCTAGGTAACCTGTTCTAGTGCTTCTCAACTCTCCTAGTGAGAAAGTTTTTCCTAATATTCAACTTCCCTTGCTGCAACTTAAGACCACTGCTCCTTGTTCTGCCATCTGCCACCACTGAGATCAATCTGGTTCCATCCTGTTTGAAACCAGACTGCAGGTAGTTGAAGGCAGCTATTAAATGCCCCCTCAGGGTTCTCTTCTGCATACTGAATAAGCCCAGTTGCCTCAGCCTCTCTGTAGAAGTCATGTGTCCCATCCCACAAACCATTTTCATTGCCCTCCACTGGACTCTCTCCAACTTGCCCACATCCTTTTTAAGGTGAGGGGCCCAAAACTAGACACAATACTCCAGATGTAGTCTCATCAGTGCTGAATAGAGCAGAATAATTATTTACCTCAATCTGCTGGCAACACTCTTACTAATGTACCCCTCTATATTGTTAGACTCCTTAGCAACAAGGACACCCTGCTGACTCATATCCATTTTATTTTTCACTGTAACCCTCAGGTCCTTTTCTGCAGAACTGTTGCTTAGCCAGTCTGTTTACAGGCTGTAGCAGTGCATGAGTTTCTTCCATACTAAATGCAAGATTTTTCACTTGTCCTTGTTGAACCTCATGCAATTTCTTTTGCCCTAATCCTGCAATTTGTCTAGGTCGCTCTGAATCATAGCCCTACCCTCCAGCATATCTACTAAACCTGCCAGCTTGGTGTCATCCGTGAACTTGCTGACAGTGCAATCCATCCCATCTTCCAGGTTGTTAATGAAGATATTGAACAAAACCAGCCCCAGGACATATCCCTGGGGCACTCCAGTTGATACCCGCTGCCAAGTAGACATTGAGCCATTGATTACTATCCGTTGAACCCAAAAATCCAGATAGCTTTCTATCCACCTTACAGTCCATGCATCCAACTCACACTTCCTTAGTTTGCTTGCAAGAATGCTGTGGGAGATGGTATCAAAAGCTTTGCTAAAGTCAAGGTATATTACATCCACAGCTTTCCCCGCATCCACAAAGCTAATTATCTCATCATAGAAGGCAGTCAGGTTGGTCAGGCATGACTTGCCCTTGGTGAATCCATGCTGACTGTTCCAAATCACCGTCTCCTTCACATACTTAGAAATGGATTCTTTGTGGACCTGCTCCATGATTTTTCCAGGGATTGAAGTGAAGCTGACTTGTCCGTAGTTCTCTAGATTCTCCCTTTTCCTTTTCTTAAAGATGGGCACTATATTTGTTCTTTTCCAATCATCCAGGACCTCCCCCAATCACCATGAATTTTCAAAGATAATGGCTCTACAATTACAGCAGGCAATTCCCTCCACATCCTCGGATGCATTGCATCGGGCCCTGTGGACTCGCACATGTCTAACTTTCTTATATAGTCCCTAACCTGTTCTTTTACCACTGAGGGCTTCTTGCCTTCTCCCCAAATTGTGCTTCCCAGTGCAGTAGTCTGGAAGCTGATCTTGTCTGTGAAGACTGAGGTAAAAAAGGCATTGAGTACTTCAGCCTTTTGTCTCATCATCTGTCACTAGGTTGCCTCTCCCATTCAGTAATGGCCCCACACTTTCCCTTATCGTCCTCTTATTACTGACATACTTATAGAAACCCTTCTTGTTACCCTTCATGTCCGTTGCTAACTGTAATTCCACTTGCATATTGGCCTTCCTGATTTCATCTTGGCATGCCCAAGCAATATCCTTATACTCCTCCCTAGTCATCTGTCCAAGCTTACACTTCTTGTAAGCTTCCTTTTTAGTGTTTAAGCTCACCAAAGACCTGTCTGCTAAGCCAACCTGGTCACTTCCCACATTTGCTATTCTTCCTGCAAATCGGGATGGTTTTTTCCTGCTTCCTCAGTAATTTTTTTTTAAATACAACCAGTTCTCCTGGACTCCTTTCCCCTTCAGCCTGGCCTCCCAGAGGATTCTGCCCATTAGTTTCCTGGGGGAGTCAAAGTCTGCTTTTCTGAAGTCCAGGGCCCTTATTCTGCTGCTCTCCTTCCTTCCTTTTGTCAGGATCCTAAACTCAATCATCTCATGATCAATCCTGCTCAAGTTGCCACCCACTTTTACATCTCTCCATCCTAAAAGCACTACATATGTAGACATGATGTTTTACTGTGCAGCTAATTAGGGGTGTGCAAAGCTTTGGTCGCAGATTCGATCCGGAGAAGATTTGGCTTGATTCGGAGATTCAGAAGGCGGTCTTTCAGGGGAACAGAAACTGAGAAGAGGTAAGGGGAGCAGTGGTGGGGAAGACTGACATCTGTAGCTGGCCAGTGACTGTGATCTTTCCCAGAGACTCCTTCCAATCACAGTGCTCTGGGGGAGGGACATAGAAACAGCACATAAGCCTGTCTGCAGCCTTTCTGCCCCTTTTGTGAACTGTTTTTGCCTGAGCAATGGGAAGGTCCTCTGTTATAGGCTACCATCCCTGCTGTTTTCATCCTGCTGTGCCTTAACACACATAGAAAGTCACACGTCACAAGTTTTGCTTTGAACAGTTTGAGGTGCAGTTCCTCAGAAACATCAGCATCTATCTACTTGAATGTTGGCAGGATTCATGTCCTCAGAAAGGGCTACCATCTATGGTATTTTCATTCAAATATGCCAAAAAATGACAAAGTTATAGGTATTTCAGTGATTCCCCATTATAGTCTATGGCCGAATCACTGAATCTCTCTGAATCAGCACCGAATCTTCCGAAGCTGATTCAGCCAAATTGATTCATGACAGTGATTTGAATCTCCAGATCAAATCACTGTCCTCCAAATCAGCCAAATCTGAATACAAATCAAATACTTTCCTATTTGCAGAGGCTTACTAATTTAGTCAACTCTGCAGTAGGGCTATACGAAGCTTCAGTCCCTGATTCGATTTGGCGTGGATTCAGCCTGATTTAGTGGTTGAATCTCCAAATCTGAATCAAATCAGGAAACCCTTTAATCTCTCTGAATCAAATTGGAACCCTCTGAATCTATTTGGAGAGATTTGGAAAGATTTGGAGATTTGCACATAGACAACTTTAAATGTTTTTTCTACATACCTCAAGGAACCAGGTGGCTTGTAAATGCTGAGATGCTGGGGCACATGGAGCATCCCACAGGAGCATGGGGGGCTCCCCAGTGCTTGGCAGCAGACCCAGAAGTGGGCTGGAAGTACTTTTGTTCCACTTCCAAGTTCACCATTGAGCAGGTGTGTGTGGGGGAGGGGGCACACCCCTGTGAAACTCTCCATCCACCCCAGAGTCGTAGAATTCATGAGCCACGCTGGAACCTCAAGGTATGTAGAAAAAAACATTTAAAGCTGCCTCTATGGCCAAATCACTGATTCTTTGAATTGGCATTGAATATTCAGATTTGGATTTGGCCAAATTGAATCGGGGACAGTAATCTGAATCACCAATTAAACCACTGTCCTTGATTCAGGCCAAATCTGAATCGAATATGGCCTACTTTGCACATCCCTTCTCTGCAGTAAATGTCCTGTGTAGACACACCCAGCCACCCAGTATAAAAAATGAAGATTAAGGGTGGATATATTCTTTCTTCCTAGAGAATTAGCTCCCTAAAATGTCTCTTTCAATGACTGCAGAGTGGTAAGTCCTTTCAAAACACAACTGCCCCTATAGATAGGGGGAATCATTAAGGAAGTGGAATATTGGATTGAAGTCCCCCTTCTGTCTAAGGATATAAGATATTCTGGAATGAGTAACTCACATAATCACTCTGGATGTAGTTGTTTTACTTTGCATAAAGTATCTAAATGTTGCTGAAACAGCAACTGAAATCCATGCCTGGATGAGTGCAACAGCTATGAATGTAAACACTTAATCTCTCTGGGCCAGTGAATATTTAATAATTTAAATAAAGTTGAACAGCTTCATCAGGAAGGATAGAAAGATATCCAGTACAGAGATCAAGAATTTCTTATGGTACTTATTTGTTAAATAGGAGATGAGGCTTTGAAGTCCATCAAGCAGACAATGGATTTGAACGCTGATTTTCCATAGGGTGAATATACAGTTCCATTAACCTATTGGGTAGATATCTCCTTCTCTTACTATGTGGTGTATGGGATTAAATTCTGTATAAGCACATCTGTTGGATTAGGCTTACAAGCAAGATGGATGGGGGGATATATATTGTGCAAATGGCATATTTAATTTTGTAACATCCAGTAGGCCTTGATCTACAAAATGGCTTTACTTTGAGAGGCTTTGTGCCCATAGTGGTGCATGGAAGAACAGGTCATTTGGTTCCCAGGTTCATTGATCTATGAGACAGCAGAGCGGGAAAATATTTTTTTATATCCTTTAAACTCTCTGGCCTGAAACTGTCATGAGAGTGTGTTATGTATAAAGGTAAACTGGTCATAGAGAGATTCCAAGGGAAGTGGTGCTTCCAAGGGAAGTGGTGCTTGCTCTTACCCTGGGGGTCTCTCAAAAGGAGGCTTAATAATGACCTAGCCAGGGTGATTTGACCCCAGCATCCTTTCCTGCCCATGGCAGGGGGTTGGACTTGATGATCTGCTCATGTCCCTTCCGACCCTACCAACTATGAAACTATGAAACTATGTAGAAGTAAATAGTGCTCAAGAATATGTAACATTCTTCACTGATCTATATAAAAAGTAGTTTGTTATTGTGCACTGAAACAGACATTTTTGTACCAATCTTACTATGTGATATTAACAAGGACAGCAGTTTATGTCTATATTTTTACTAATGACTGAGAGACAATTTAGATGACCAAATATTGCAAGTTAGTCAATATGCAGATGAGCCAGACAATTCCATAACTTATATAACAATTTAATTTGGCAAGTATTGTTTAGTTGTAACTCTTTTTGATCATACTGCTAAACCCAGGGCTGGAACTCAGAAGACCTAGAGTGTTAAAGGCAACTGTGTGATTGGCCTGAAGTGTGACCTTGGTCAAGTAATTTCCCCTCTCTGTTCTCCAGCTTTCCAATAGGTAATATGTGAATGATGGAAATCCATAAGACACTTTGACACCTTCTGATGAACAACTCTGTAAAGGAGATGGTAGTATTACTTCTAGTAGGCCAATTAAAACATTTTAGTTCATTTATTAAGTGAAATGAATTGTTAATAGGAACCTAACTACAGGTCTCTGTTACCAAGTCTCTGCTGAGAAGTAGAGTGAGACAACTGAGCTTTGCGTGACAATTATCACTTCTTCAGAAGAGTGAAGTGAGAATTAGTTGCTACTTTCACATTTAGCTAGTTTTAACTATTATTCACTGTCTGAGAAACTTTGTTTTTTTTCTATTACACTTGTGAGTTAGGAAAAAAATAGGGAAGCAGAACTGACCCATCCACATACAACTTTGGCTGCACTAGAAGGGTCTAAATCTGATGTCACTCTTATAAACGGAACTTGAGGCAATACCAGTTAATCCCATGCCAGTGTAAAACCAAGGTAAATGAGAGGAGAGTTATAGCATCAACAGATTTAACCTCTGTAGTTCTTCAAGTGTGTTTAAAATGAAGAAACAGAGGATGCACAGCACTGAAGCCCTGCAAATCACTCTGCACCATATTAAAAACACCCTGAACAAAGCAGGAACAAATGTTAATTCCTTCCCTGTGAAGTACTTCACATTACAAAAGGACATAAAGTCCTTTTAATGTCCTTTTGGTCCACCTGTATCCCACAGTGCACCATTTTACACTCTACCATAAGTTCAAGATAGCTGCTTTGTGACTCATTCACAACTCCATTGCCTTGTGGTCCCAGGTGTTGTCTTACATGTGACCGTACCTTTTTTAACTTAGGCATGAAGGCACATTAGAGGCACCATTTCTGGACCATTACCTAGATAAGTTGGCTTCTCAAGTGTGACAGGCTCTTGAGAACCTGCTCTCTCATAAAAGCACACTTCCTATAGCCTAAAAAATGTCTGTGTTAGAAAATCACTGTAACTGGGAATGAGCAGGTCATGAACTTTATCTCCATCAATCACCATCAGGAAAAGACATTGAAACCACCTTGTGTACAAGCAGATTACAGCAGAGAGAGCAGTTTGTGGGCACAACCAGGGACACCATCAGTGCTGGGCTAAGTGCAAGGTCCTGAAGTCACAATGCAAGAAAGACTGTAACACCAAGTGTGTTTTGGGAGCTGTCCCAAGGATTCCATGAATCCCTACTTTGTTACTGGCCTTGGGATGAACCCAGAACAACCAATAACAGTGATGACATGGATCTGGAAGAACATGAAGGATCTCAGGCCCAAGGTCCAGCCCAGGGAAGACTCCAGGGTACTGGAGAATACCAGAGGGTTTGATGAGCAAAGACATACCAGCTCTGAACAGGACAGCTTGGATGGCACTGATCTTGGGAAATCATTGCCTAGATTTTGCTTGCTCTGTCAACATTACTTCAACCCATTGCACTATAAGAAAATCTTATTTAAGGGACTTAGAAAATAGCTGCTAGTTGAGGAATGCCACACTAGGAGGTGGATCAGGAAGGAGTCTGGCCTCATTGTTAACAGTAGTATACTCTTGTTATACTGGGTGTTCCAGTTGTAGAGAAAAGAGACCAACTGTGTCATTCCTGCAAATAAGATGCATCCCCTTCCATTGCACCTTCCCCCTCCCCTGTCCTACAACTTCCACCTGCTTGCATGAATGTCTCCACACCCTCTCCTCTGATGTCCAGTTGTTTTCTCACCATGGCTCCTTCATCATGGTATCCCCTTACAGGCAATAACATCCGAGTCCCCTGCCTTCAGGTCCCCCACCCTGATATCATCCCATAGTCCTGGCCATGAGAATGAATAGAACACACCTAGATTTCATCTAGTTCCCACTGCAACCTTCTGAACTACTCCCTTTAGTTATCCATGGCTCCCCCTTTCTCCCTTCAGTGCTAACTCACATCCCTTACTGTGGATGCCTCCTCCTGCTTTGTAGTCCAAGGCCATCACAGATGTTGAAGACATTTCCATCAAAGAGAGTTAAACCTGGTAGAACACACACTAATCCCTTGGATAAATACATGTTTATGTTCACTAGTGCAGATAAGTGCAGGAAAAGCAGGAAGAAGGAGAAAGAGTCATATATATGTATATGTCCATGCTTATTTCAGAGGACATAGATAACTTATCAGTCTCTCCCACTCCCCTTCAGTCAGATTCCCCCATGGCAAGACTGCTTCCAGAAATGTAGCATAATAATCAAGCATTGCAAATAGTAACTAGTAGACCATCTCAGAACTGCCCCCTCTCCTCTCAGTTAACTTCCATGACAGTTGTACCACACACTATAGGAGAGGCATGGCAATGGACTGGAGCACCAGGGTTTTACAGTGCACACCAGGAGCTGGAGCTCTGACCTTTCCATCACTGAATTCTTCACATACCACTTTTTTAAGTCCTGAGAAAAGTTTGTCCACTCTTGCTTGAGCAGGGCAACATACAGGAGAGAGAGCAGGCCCTCATTAGCTTCACTGATGGATGCTGCAGGACATGATGGGTTCTGACAAGACCATTTCCATACAGAGACCAGAGCAAAGGTTTTCTATAGAGCAGTAGAGAGAGAGAGAGAGATCAAGGAAGGGTGACACGGCACTTAAATATTTCAGGAAATAGTTTTCCTCAAGCAGCAAAGCACTCTTGAGGGCAGATGGGGGTGGGAGTGGTCAAAGGTGTACATCTAACTCTCAAAACTTTCAAAATGGCACAAGCTTCTAAGGGTCCTAAAATAAACACAACCAACTTAAACTTAAAACAAGGGCTAATATTTCCCACTGGCATAGAAATAATTCAACCTTTCATATAGAAACTGTGTTAATAGAAAGGCAGGTGATTTCAGCAACCCTTGTTCCTGACAGTTATATCCATTTGTCTCAATTCAAAGGCAGCCCTTTCCCATTTGTATAGTAAGAGAGTCATTTCCCCTCCCCCACCCCCCCGCAATGAGTTGGGAGGCAAGTACTAGAATTGGTGAAGCTTTAGATAGAATAAAATATAATATTTAGATGTCAGGGGACATATTACAGAAAGAAGTTACCACCTACTCAGCTATAATACAAACATTAGCGACTTAACTGTTACTGCATTATGGGTATAAATGTATGAAACACCACTTGAAGACTGCAGAAAGTATCCAAAAGGACTTGCACCTCATTTTCTTTAGGTTGCAGGAATGGCACAGTTTGTCTCTTTTCTCTACAAGTGGAGCACCCAGTGTAACAAGTGTGTGCAGCTATTAACAACTAGGCCAGACTGCTTCCTGGTCCACCACCTAGTGTGACATTTCTCAACTGACAGTTATTTCCCAACTCCCTTAAATGAGATTTGCTTTTAGGGCAGGGGGTTTGAGGAATGCTGACAAACTCAGCACAATTTTAGTCAGTGATTTCCCATTATATAGGAAAGATTCAGTGGTATAAAAGACAAAGCATTTTAACCATACTCCTTTCCACCTGGGGCCACCCCAAGTGGGAGGAATCTGCAATATACAAGCTATCTTCTATGCTTTTACATAGGATTAGAATTTCAGGGAACATCCAATATGCTCTGGAGTTGGAAATCCTCCATAGTTAGCACATTTCCCTTTGGTAAAAGAAACAGAGGCAATACCTCCCATATTGCCTATTCTTTCTCTTTCTTTTTGCACTGTAATACTGCAATTTCTACTAAGACAGTAGGGGGTCATACATAACTTAACTAATTAAACATGCTTTCAGCGCTGGTGAACGGAGTTTGGAAGGAAGCACAAAATATTCCGCATGATGCACTGTAGGAGTTCTTTCTAGCTTATGGCAATACTGTATAAACACTAGTTTAAAACTTTGGATTAAGTGTAAAGGCAAATATGTCAATTAATAATGATTAATAATTGAAAGAATAGTCAATAGTGTACTGCAGTATTTACATATTCAGAATTCACAACCTGTGGCTAAGCCTTCAGTAAATAATGGACGTGATTCAAAGCCTAAAAAATCATACCTTTGTTTGAAAGATTCAAAGGCACAGATGCAGCTGGGTAATGCATGGTTTTATTTTATAAAAATGGTGACTTTGGGTTTCCACTCTGCTATGGTTTAGTGACTTTTATATGAAATAACCTCCACTCACAAAAAATCTCTTCTTAGCTGCCACCCATGCTACAGCTTAAATCCACGAGACAAACCAATTTCTTAATATCTTGTCTGACATCAGACAAATCAAAGATCAGCAGGCAAAATTGACCCTTTTGTTACACTGATGTAGTTTTAATACCCAAGTGTGTTTACACATGTGTCAGAATGGGATTTGGAAGCTACTTTACTTGGCTGATGGACTTCAGCTACTTTACTTGGTTTTAGTCATGTTATCCCCACTGGTGGGAAAAAACCAACCACTAAAAGATTTATTATTTTTGTCACTTAAAGATTCTAAGGCCAGCAGGAACCTCTGTGATCATCTGTCTTGACCTCCCACATACAGAGGCTGTAGATTCTTTTTTTTGTGGAAAGTGGATTAAGGCATGTTTTTTAGAAAGATATCTAATCTCTTTAAGAGATTCCAAGCAACAGTAAATCCACCATCTCCCCAAGGAAGCTATTGAAATATTTAATTATCCTCACTGGGTGCATCAACATGAGATGTTTTACTGTGGAACTGACTAATTAGTTCCTCAGTACTTTCTCTCATGCCTTAGCCAGCCCCTCTGGAGCATGTTGAGCCAGGGCGGAGCAGCTCTGGGCTGGCAGGCTGGACCCCAAGGTCCCCTGGTAGCCAGGGCTGTGCTGCTCTGGCTGAATGTGCCGCAGTACCGGCCTCGCATGTAAATGCTGAGCTTCAGAGCAATAAACTTCAGTGCGAACTGTGCCAGAGTTTGTACTGCACTTATTTTACATGTAGATGGACCCACTGACAGTAAATTGTACTTTATTTCAAGGTTGAATTTGTCCAGCTTCAACTTCTAGCCATTAGATGCTGTTATGCCTTATTAGTCACGTTAAAACTCCCTCCAATATCTGTTTTTTTTCCTGTGTTTACGTACCTATACACAGTGATCAAGTTACTTCTTAAACTTTTCTTCAATAAATTGAAAATACTGAACTCCTTCAGCTTCACTTAAACAGCCTTGTTTTTGAGTCCCTGGCTCATTTTTATGGTGTTCTCCGGCATTTCTACATCCTTGTAGAAGCATGGATCACACTGTAAGATATTGCCTTACAATAGAGTTTTTGGCTATGGCGTGTGTACAAAGGCAAGATCACTTCTATTTGATATTCCTCCTTTTATACATCTAATGGATCCCCTGCACTGCATTGGCACCTCATGTTGAAATAGTTCTCTCTCTCAACATTTTCTGAATATATGTTTTCTAAGATCCCATCCTGTAGGTTTAGACTATCTTCTTTGCTCTCCAATGTATGAATTTGAATTTGACTGTTCAAAAACAATAACAGCAACAAAACATATTTCACAGGCCCATGAACATTTAAGCAGTAACCTGTTCCCTTTACTATTTACTACTCCATTATTCTTTGTGAAAATATGCAAACTGCAGTAGCAAAATAATCATATAACCAGCTAGATAGTTGATTAAATGCTAATTAAAAACTACCCTGGGGACCATGCTATCAGTGGCCCTACTTATTCATGCCTCTCTTAAAAAAATGCTTTGAGATCTTACAGTCAGGGCTTTTCTTTTTAAATTTGTTTAATATGTTCAGTGTTCGTTTCAGGGAAATGAAAGTATTTTGATTTAAAATCACATATGCACACACACACATACACACCCCATTACTCATTCACTCACTCCACAGGATACTAAGTCAAATGGCTTGGTGAAATCGCTTTATCAAACACACCTGTAATCTTGTCAAAAAGGACACTCTCTGTCCTCTGGCCATGCCTTTGATAGAAATGGTCATGGCGGCTTTATTTCATGCGAAACTTATCCTTGTAGGTATATGTTAGGCACTCTGAGGTCATCTACCAGATCAGACCCCTAAGCAAAGATAAAGGATTGTCTTATTTAAGGAAATGCATTGGTTTTCGGTGAGAGATAGGAGGGCTGAGAAGTTTTACACTTACAGTGGTGACAGTTTTCTCTGCAAAGAGAAGAAAAACTTCAGGCACCCTAAAGTTAGGAAGTTTTTGGTGCTCATAATCAGGGATCCTGGTTTTCTGTTTCCCATGGATCCCTGATTTTCTGTTTCCCCCTTTACCCAAGAAAAATGTGGATTTTTTATTTTAGAGGAGAAACCCACAGATTTTGTACATTTGCACAAAGCTCTCTGCAGGCTGGCAGAGTTCCAGTCTGCAGGGGGCTGGGAGGAGTGGGAGGCATGTGGGGGGGCATGTGCACCAGGCAGCCTGGACAGCAGCTCCCACAGGTAAGTTGGGGGGAGGGGGAGAGGGTGGAGAATTGAGGCCCCCATAGGGAGGGAGGGAGGGGGTGAGTTGGGCAGGGCTAGGAAGGGGCTGGGGCTGGGGCTGTTTCTCAGCCAGGTAGCACATGGGGCTTGGGGTGCAGGACAAAATGCCTGGCCACAGGGCCCCGGCAGGGCATGGGATGGGGCTGTGGGCTGCTTGTTCAGGGGGTCAGGGGTGGAGCCGGCTCCCTGCTGCTGTGTGCCATCCCAGGGAGCAGGGGGGACCCATGCACTGTCCTCTGTAAGCTCTGACCCCCAGCCCTGCTACTCTCTCCTGGGTCCTCCACAGACCAGTGGGTGTGACCTGGCTCTGCAGGACTGAGTGGGGCCATGTGGGGAAGCTCCTTGCCACTAAAAGCTCTGTGTTGCCCTAGCAAGGCATCCCTTACCTGCACAGCAGCAGCAGGGGCACAGACCCATGCTGCCGCCTCCTCTGCTGCTGCACAGGGTAGGGATACCTCATCAGGGCAGTGCAGAGCATGCAGCAGCAACAAGCTTCTTGTGTGACCCCAGTGTGCCCTGCAGCACTGGGTCACACCTGCTGGGCATCGGAGGCCCCAGGGAAGGGCAGCAGGGTGGGGAGCCCAAGCCCACGGTGGGGAGCCCAAGCCCACGGTGGGTAGCCCATGCCCACCCCTGTCTGAGCACAGATCTGGGGAGCATGGGTTTCTCTTGCCCCTCAGCAGTGTGCACAGTGGTGGGGAGTTTCCCCCCTGCCCAAGCCTGTAGCAAGCAGACAGAAGGCAGTGGGGTGGGGGAGCTGGGCTCCTTCCTCTGCTCTGCTGCAGCAGCCACTGCCTCCCATGGGCGGCAGCCAGGGCTCAGGCTCTGCTGCAGGGGACAGGGGGCTGTGGACCCAGGTCTCTGGCCCCATAGCCCTGGTAGCTGGGGGCCCACACCAGCAAAGCTGGGGCGGCAAGGGGATGTGGGTGGGGGCCTTGGGGCACCAGCAGGGCCGTGGGGGCTGGGGG
>NW_005841908.1:418214-454696 GCF_000455745.1 Alligator sinensis
TGTGGGGGGGAGTAAGGGCAGCCAGGGAGGCTGTGTGGGTGAGTGAGGGGCACCAGAAGGGCCAGGGGTGCTGGGGGGCAATGAGGGGCACTGGTAAGGCTGGGGGTCTATAGGGGGTAGTGAGGGCACTGTCAGGGCTAAAGGGCTGTGGGTGTGGAGTGAGGGGACCAGCAGGGATGGGGGATCTGTGGCTTGGGAGTGAAGGGCCTGGACCTGTGTCCTGGTGAGCTAAGGGGGCAGGAGGATCTCTGATTTTCCGTGTTAAAAAACCCAATCAAATATCCAAATTTATAGTTATTTAGAATTTGTCTTATAGTGATTGAGGCACTGGTAGGCTTTCAAACTGCTTCAAAATTGTAAATATATCAATAAAACATTGCATTCTACTCATACCTGTATAAATACAGTGGCCTTTCATTGTAATCATGGATTTTTGATTCTTGATCAGAAATTAGTGATTTTTTAATCAGAGAATTTGCTCTTTTTTTATCAGGAAAAACCTGGATCCCTGCTCATAATTCTTAGGATTTAGGCACACAAGTCCCAACCTGCTCACATACTTTTTTGGTATCTGTTCCAAAATTCCCATTGTCATTTCTCCTAGAGGAAAAACTAGAGGGCTTGATCTTAAGCATGCTTTCCATAGTAGGAATGAATTAAGACCAGAGATTCTGGTATTGAGAGATTGGTAAGAGTGGGAAAATCTTGCAACTAAAGCTCAAGATTGAATTATAGCCATTTCTTGGCAATGGGGTGTGCTCAAAAAGCACCTGAAGGGCTCAGGAGGCACAGTTAGTTCAATACCTGTCATGATACCTGATGACAGGGATCCTGGTTTTCTCTGGTTAAAAATCACAAATTCCCTGATAAAAAAAATTTGCAAATTCTCTGATAAACCCCCCAAAATCCACTAATAAAATGAAATGCTGCTATGTATGTATGTACGTATGTATGAACTGAACACTATGTTTTATTGATATATTTACAATTTTAAAGCAATTTGGAATCCTACCAGTGCTGCAATCACTATAATAGAAATAAATTCTAAATACCTATACATTTTAATATTTGATTTGGGGTATTTTTATCATGGAAAATCAGAGCTCCTTTTTCCCCCTTCACTCACCAGGATGCAGGTCTAGGCCCTTCACTCTCAAACCACAGCCCCCCAGCCCTGCTGGAGCCCCTCACTCCAAAGCCACAACTCCCTGACCCTGCTGGTGCCCCTCACTCCCCAACCACAGCTCCCCAGACCTGCTGGTGGCCCTTGGCCCTACCCGCAGCCCCCAGCCCTGCCAAAGAGGACCCCCAGCTACTAGGGCTATGGGGACCCAGGTCTGCAGCCCCCTGTCCCCCGCAGCAGAGCCTGAGCCCAAGCTGCCACCCATGGGAGGTGGTGGCTGCTGCAGCCTGAGTGAGGTTCAGAGCATGGAGCCCGGCTCCCCCTCTCCCATGGGTGGTATGGTCAGAGTACAGCCTGTGCAGGGGGGATGGGTGCAGGGTGCCTGCTGCAGGCTCAGGGCTCCCTGCCTTGCCCAGTGCATGGGACCTGGCAAGACAGGGCAGAGGGAGGCTGGGTGGGGAAGCTCCTTGCTGCTTCAAGCCCTGCACTGCCATGGCAAGGTGCCCCCTGTCCGCCCTCCTCCTGCTCCCCCCAGCTCTTTGCAGGCTGGAACTCTACCAGCCTGCAGAGAGCAATTTGAAAAAAAGGAAATCCAAGTGCTTCTCTGTTAAAATTAAAAATCCACATTTTTCTCAGTCAAAAGCAGAAAATTCATGGGGGGTTTTTTCCCCATTTTTCCATGGGAAATGGAAAACTCAGATCCCTGCTGATGAAATTCACTGTCACTTTATTGTGACTGTTGTGGCAGTTACCAATGATTTGCCTTGTTCTCAAAATTATTCATGATCTATCTACGTGGGGCAGTTTTTGCATAGAAAAGGTCTGTTCCTACTTCTTTCCCAGATTTTTTAGAGATGCTGGGCATTTTTATTGCTCCGATTCTTTTTGGCTAGGATTTGTTATGAATAGTCCTCTCTAAGTCCTGTCTATTCTTGGTCAGAATGGGTAGTGAGCTTATATATGGCAATTTATTCCAGAACAGCTCTCAAATATTTTCCTGAGTTTCTGTTCCAGTTTATTGAGGTATTATGATATGACTTCTCTTTGTCTTTTATATTTTAGTAAATATGGCTTTTCTTCTACTTTGATGTGCAATGTACTCATTTTCCTTCTTCTGAAGAAGGTGTCCTAAACATTATAATTTTGTACAGATTGATGTATCATGATATTTCATGATGGGACAATTGTTCACTGGTTTCTTGAGAAGCCTGATGGCAGCATCATGCTCATATCCTCATATCTGTTCCACATCTTTCTCTAGTTGTCATTTCAGGGATTTTAAATGATTGAGAGGTTTGAAAGAAATTGTCAGATGGTTAATAAATTCCATTATTGTCTGAAGTAATCTAGTATCTTTAACTTTGGTCTGCCTGTATCCTTCTTGAGCATTAGGAAGTGCTTTTTCCTTAGTATTGAAGTCAGATCTTAAAATTATGTTTTTATCAAGTTTTGGATTTTACTTCCCTTGCTCTAGCAGACAGACGAGGCTGTGTTCATGATCCAGAACAGCTTCCACCATGCTGTTTCTGCATCTGTACACTAAGATGACAGGTCTTGTTAGTATATTTTCCTAAAAATATTTCCTAAAAATTATTTCCTAAAAATAAAGCAATCTTCTGCTGCAGGTTTGATTCCTTATAGCATTTTCAAACATCTGTATCTACCTGCTGGTATCACAGATGTGGTGAGGTACCAGCTTTCCCTTTATCCATTACAATTTGCCAACAGCCATCTCTGGTATCAGTATTGAGAGCATATTTGGTTCTGCTAAGTCAGTGATTTCCTCAGTTGAAGTCATTTGTTATAAACTATATTTAATCTTTTGCTTAGCTCTGTGCAAATCAGGATTTTTTTTTCTGGCCTCAGTGGCTACCATGAAGATTGCTTCAAGTCCTAAAGCCTACCATTGCATCCATTACTTTATTTTCATGAAGCACCAAGAAAGCACCATGAAAGCACTTCAAAGACAACCTGATGGCAAACATGAAAATGTGTAACATCAACATCAACACTTGGGAGACCCTTGCTTGGGACCAACCAAAATGGAGGAAATCTTTTTGGGAGGGACCTCAACACTTTGAAACAGCTCATGAACAGGCAGAAGAGAAAAAGAAGAACAGGCAAAGAGAACATCAGAACATCCAATGCAGCAACACTGTGCCCATCCCTCCTGGAAACACCTGTCCTCACTGTGACAAGACATGTGGATCTAGAATTGGGCTATGGAGCCACTTGTGGACTCACTATTAAGAACCTTAGAAGACAATCTTACTAGTTTGTGAGTGATCGCCCATCATAATTTTCATGAAATGGGTAGCCCCTGAGATCTTGGGAAATGGCAAAATACCAAGCTTGTCCATATCATAGAATCATAGAAAATTATGGTTAAAAGGGACCACAGGAGGTCAATTATTCCAACCCCCTGTTTAAAGCAGGACCATCCCCAATTAGATCATCCCAACCAAGACATATGTGTGTGTGTGTGTATGTGCGTGTACACACACACACACACACACACACACACACACATTACTGATCAAAAAATAGAAAATAAAAGATCTTTTCCATGAATAAGTGTGAACAAATTATAGTATTTCAGAAGTACAATATCAAAACTATCCTGATGACTGCAGTGCTCTTGTAGGAAATTAAGGTCTTTAGAAACTAACATGAGAATGAGAGGCTTTGTGATACAGCTAATAGAAAGGAAATTAAATACCCCACCATGGGTTTGTGCCTAGCTACAATTTCAGTACTTACTCATCCATATGAATATACCAGTATAATCCTATTTCTCTACACACCTACTCAGCCAGAGCCCCGCCTTTCTGAGTATGCTTAGTGGGCACATACATGCTTGTGATCTCAGAACTTGAATCACAAACCATGAGTAAGTGGCAAGAACTGCAGTTATGCAGTTGCATAACTGCCTTTTAGGCACAAAGTGAGATAGGATTTTTCCCCAAGTGTTCAAAACATTGCCTTATACATATATTATCATGCTCAACACTCTCAATTAAGAAGTTGGCTTGACAATGCATCACTCCAAGACCTGGCCAATTTATACCACTATCAACCCACTTACAGCACAGCTTGCAGGTGCCTAATTGGCCACAGACTTATGGAAGTGTTGTAAGAGATTAAGTCTTGGCTGGTTAGACAGATTCTTGTTAAAGAAAAGGCAAAAAGAAGACAGGGATATCATGATATTGTTGATTTCATCATTGTGTTGGACTCTAGAGTCTGAAACTATCCAAGCTGTAAAACTCACCACCTTTTAGGACATCATGACCACAGGTGGATAATATAACCAATATTAACCAATGAAAACATACTTTGGAGGAGATTTCAACTATCAGTATTCCATCCCATTTGTAGAATTTTTCACCTCATTGTCACACTCAGACATAAATTTGCCAGAAGCCTTGAAGACCCCTTATCTTTCTCCTTGTATTTGTAATAAACCAGTTATTCAAACAGTCTTTCTTTAACCTTTTCTTACATTTATTAACAATTGTGTGAAAATATATTTGGACTTCGTTATTTTAGACCAAAGAGAGACCAGGTACTCCCTTTGGTTTACCATTGCTTCCCTGTCTTCCTCTGGGTCAAAAAATTGTTGCAATATAAAGCAAACGTTAAAGTAAATCTAAAAATAACTGATTCTTATGTATCTTTAAAAAAAACCCCACATCCAATATTTGGCTCTAGGCTCATTGATTTTTAAAGCTAAGGGAAGAACATTATCATTGTGCTCAACAATGCTCAATGGCTCATTACCTAGTTGGGAGGGGGCATCAAGTGGGATTTCCTAGGGAGCTGTCCTGAGTCTGGTAATGTTTATTGATTAATAATTTGGATGATGAGATTGAGTGCATGCTTAGCAAATTTACATATCACACCAAGTTGCAGATACTCTGGAAGGCAGGGCTTGGATCTAGAATGACCTGGGTAGACTGGAGAAAATGGTCCATAATCAATTAAATGAAATTCAGCAAGGACAAATGCAAAGTCATAAACTTGGGATGGAATAATTTCATGCACAAATACAGCCTAGGGAATAATTGGCTAGGTTGCAGTACTGTAGAAAACTGTACTTCAGTACCATAGTAACTTGAGTGTTACAGGATACCATAAGCTGAATAAAAGCCAACAGTGTCCTCTTGTTGCAAATAAGCCAAAAATATGTTGGAATGTATTAATAGGAGTGTATCTTGCAACTCAAGGGAAATGATTCTTCTCCTCTATTCAGCACTGGTGAGGCCTCACCTGGAGTAGTGTCTAGTTTTGGGCTGCACACTTCAAGAAGGATGTATACAGATTGGCAAGAGTCCAACAGAAAACAGCAAAAATGATTAGAGGCCTGGAAAACATGACTTATGAAGAAAGACTGAGAAAGCTAGGGTTATTTAGTCAGAGAAGATGAGAAGGGGGGTGAGGGGAGGTAAAGTTGATAACAGTTTTCAAATACCTGAAAGGTGATTATAAAGTGGATGGAGATCACCTTTTTTCTATGGTGGTAGGGAATAGGACCAGGAGCAAAGGCCTCCAGCTGCAGCATAGAAAAATAGAGTTTAGGAAGAACTAGTTGATGAGGGTGGCAAAACTAAGGGGAGCTGCAACCCCTGTTCCTCAGAGAGAAGCAATGCTATGTGGCTGTGAAATGCAGGTATAGGCAGTGGGGTCAAGGGTCTACAGTGGCCCAGCCAGCACACTGCAGGCATGAGAAAGCCAGGCTTCTGTATAGATAATTAACAGCACCTGTGCCCTGTTGTGAGCAAGAAAATGTCAGGTGCTCAGAAAGGGGTCAGAGAGCTACATAAGCCTGGCTTCTGGATGAAGAGCTATTACAGCCAAGTCTTGGGGAAAGGGATTACCAGAATAGTGACCTGAATAGTGAATGTTGTTTCTGTTTCATGAATGTGTTTAGTTGTGAGGCACAGATGTGGCTTATGGGGAGAAGGGCAACACTGTAGGTACCTGGGGAGGGTGCTGCAAGCTTGTTTAGTTGGCTTAGAGTGAGAGACTATAGGCCTATGGGAGAGACCCCTGGGCTCAAAGGCAGTTTCTGGGAGCCCCTGCTAGGGACTGGTTAGAGAGAGCTTGGCCTATAGATTAAGACTGGGTTTGGCTGAGGTCATTTAAAGGAACAGGGACCAAGTTTAAAGATTGGACCAGAGAGAGTTGGCATTATGATGATCAGGGTAGAGTAAGATACCTAAGGTCTCACTCCAGTTTCTGAGGGCAGGCTCCCAAACCTTCAGTAACTTACCATAAACAGGTGGAAATAGTGCAGTACCCTGGTTACCTGTAGTGAAGAAAGGGTCTGGAGGTGGCTGCTAAGGAGTGCCACAGCTGCTGTTAGAAGTTGGTCCTGTTACAGCCGGGCATTGGAACAGACTACCTAGAGAAATTGTGGACTCTCCATCTCTGGTAATCTTCAAGATCAGGTTGGACAGACACTTGGCTGGGATGATCCTGCCTTGAGCAAGGGGCTAAACTAGATGATGTCATGCGGTCTCTTTCAGCCCTGCTTTTCTGCGATCCTATTATACGGGAATCAGATTGGAGATATAAAACCACAGTGTATGGAATTTCATTAACTTATCTATGCAGCTCAATAATTTGGGCTTGAATAAAACATATCTTCAAAAATGTGCATCCTGCCTTCATTTGAAAATTAAAAAAGACAAAGAATTAACAACTTCTCCAGTAGTTTATTCTAGTCATAAATTACCTTCCCTGCTATAAATATCACTTATTTCTTAGTCTGACTTTAACTTCTATAGTCTGTTTCTTGTTATGCCTTATTCCAGTAGACTTAAAGTAATATCTGTTATTTTTCTCCATATTAAGTACTTGTACAGTCCATAATTAGATCACCTCTAGATCTCAGAGATATAGATATAGACAAATTACAATCCTCTTGGTTCTCTTGAACAATTCTTAAGAGTTGTTTTATGACTCTTCTTTTCACAAATTTTAATAAGACCTACAAGTGAAGCATGAAGACTGAGGAGCATCAACTGAATTAGATGCCAGCAAAGCATATTTTGAAATTGATGTTAACACCTTGCATTAATTAACATTGACAATCTTTGTGAAAATATCAGTGAGAGATTGCTTGGAATTAACTTCATGAAGCTGAAAGGAAACTCAAGGGTCAACTAGTCCAGCCTTTTGCATAATTGCAAGATTTGTTTTTCTTAAGTGATCTCAGGCAGACACTTATCTAGCATCATCTTAAAAACCTGAGTGAAGGAAATTCCACAGCTCCCTCAGCAGCTTGTTCTAATATTCTGGATGTTCTTACATATTCTAATATTACATATTCTAATGTTCTTACAGTTGGAAAGTCCTCCTTCCCCTTCACCCTCCTGTCACTGAGTTTAATCTAGATCTGATTTACTGTGGTTTACCTATGCTGTCCCCTCTATGGCAAACAACAATGTTTTTCAGTCTTCTTTGTGGCAGCTTTCCAAATATTTCTTTTCTTTTTTTTAATGTGTCATTTCTCTTTTTAGTCTCCTTTTCTACAAAAGAAAAATGTACCCCTAGTCCTTGAATCATTCTTCATATGATTTGCTTTCCAACCTCTTTATTACTTGTCTTGGACCTTCCTGTGTTTTTCTACTCCCTTGTATGAGGTATCCATAAAGGGAAAAGATACGGTACTAACTAGTACCAAGTCAGCAGCAGCATTACCCCTTGTGTCCTTTCTTTCCACAACCGCATTTACTTGTTTTGGATTTTTGGGAAAGGGGAGGGAAAGGGGGCCTTCTTCCTAACTCACGTTAGGAATAATGATACTGTCAACCAGTTACCCTGTCAACAGGAGGAAGTACATTTCTTTTATACTTAATATATCAGTGTTGGTGCCTACTGATATTGCTCATTCTTGAGATATTTACAAATTGTTTAAAAGAAAAACAAAAGACAGAAAAGCAATATTAGTCTAGAAGTCCCCTTCCCCCCTACTCCCTTGTGAAATGGCCACTATGGTACATTGGCTCTGGATTTACGAACCGGACCTGATACCTTGTTCTCAGAGGGCACAGCGTTTCTAAATTTGACCAGTCACAGTTATTGACCTTCTGTTTGATAATAGGTGAGTTTTATTGATACACACAGGGACAGCAAATAAGATTAATGCAAGCAAAATGATGACACAGTCCTGGTCACTTACCAGTCCTAGGGTTTCACAAAGAGACAGTCTGTCCAGTAGGTAGACAAGCAACACCTTGCTTGAACTGGTGTGTCAGCAGCCTTGGAGGTTTTGGGCTGATGCCCCACCCCAATTGTTGCCCTGAAGATTTCTCCTTCTATATTCTTTTTTTCCTGATGACCCTTCATTTCCAGGTACAGTTGGTTGGTTTTCCTGTACCTGTGGTCATCATGCTGTCCAAATTCTGTGCCATCAGCCTAGTCCTTTGTTTCTTTAAACACATCGTGTGCACACACCTTAATTTGGCCATTTGCTGGTATCTTAATTTGGTCATCCCTGGTCTCCTAATTTGGTCATTCCAGCAAAACTGGGATCTCAGGGGCTGTTCACCATGTTACAGCTGGTCACTGTAAACTGATGCTAATTCTTCATGTTCCTATCTTGCCATGGGTTTTAAGAGAACAAAGTGCTTGCTTTGCTGCTTCATGTTTTTCATTTCCCAGGATGCATATGCCTGTCTGTCTGCTAGCTTTGGATCCTTGGATGCTAAAACACTGAAAATGTGAATCTTCACTACAAACAAACTTTATAAACCAATTAACCCTTGCCATTTGCCTGGACCGTTGTTCTAATGTAAGCCAGTTTTGAAAAGCAAAATTCTAAATATCATTCTCTAGCCAACATGGTATCCCTTCTTCAGTCGTCTAAGACCCCCATCTGTCAGTCTACAAATATTATTGCCAGAAATGTTGATATTTCTTCAACTAGCTGAGTAATAGGCAGGAAGACTGGGGCAGAAGCCCTGGGTGCCACCTTTGTAGGGAGTAAGTGGTACAAAAATAGTGATATTCAGAGCAGCATCTGACTGCACCACCACAACCAGCACAGTGGCAGCCCATGCTGCTCCCCCTTCACATACCTCTGAGTTCTTCCAGTACCTGAAGTGAATTCTGTCAGGCCCTGCTGACTCAAATTCATTCAAATTTCTCATGAGTTCCCTGACACGCTTCTTTATTTACGATCTGAATACCTTCTCCTTCTCCTCATATTACATTTTGCTAATTGCCTAGTCCAGGGGTTGTCAATGTCTTTTTGGGCAGAGTTCCAAAAACACCCGCCACCTCAACTTATAAGATGTTGGTGTGCTGGGTGCAGATGGTGCAGGAGCCATGAGGGGCCTGATCCTTGTTGTGGCAGTGCAGCTCTGGCCCTTTCCCCACCATCCACCCTGAGGTGCACATGCCAAGCAAAATGCGTTTGCATGCCATGCTCTGGCACCTGTGCCAGGGGGGTTGTCTACCCCTGGTCTAGTCACAGTTAAGAAAGCTTTGCTTCAGGGTAATTGGACTTAAGATGTTAAGATTTCATTAGGAAATAAGAAAAGCCACACACAATATACCAAGGAAAGTCTAAAGACAGCATGTATTGCTTTTTCTTTTTCCTTTTTTGTATACTTACAAAATGGAACTCCATGAATTACAACATTGTGTATATTAAAATTCTAGTTTTAAGTATACATTAATGACCAAGGCTGCAAATGAAGCACTCATAAGTTAGCAAATACCTGAGGAGAAGGAGATCCTGAGCAACCTTGATTTTAACCTCTGATGCATATTTTTTTAGTTACATGAGAATGAAAAGCCACAGAATATGGAGGGTATGTTTTCAGGGTATGTTTTTTAATCTTTCTATGTGATTCTCATCAGCATTAACTACAGCTTGGTGTACCTGTACTCCTGTTGCAAGGCTGGTTGAGCATGAAATAGGCTGTGTGTGGGTAGGTATGTTGTGCACTTAAAAAGCTCACCAAAAAAAACCCAACCCACACAAAACCACCTGTCTCAGACACATGCTGAAAGCAGACTCAGCTTATTTGTTCACCTTTTGTGCAGCTTAAAGCTTACTACATAGAATAAAATTGTTCAAAACAAAAGATTGTAATATCTCATACAATATGCTTGTTTCTTCTTAATTAAAAGGATGGAATGCTGTCAATTTATATATTATCCTCATTAGCTCTGCATGACTACATTTATCTGTCCAAGATTATTAGGCTTAAGTGCTTTATATCTTAATTGGCAAGATGAGGGCACAAGTGATGTAACTCCTGCTTACTCTGAAAACTCTTTTGCTTGTAAGGCTCTTTGAATACGACCTGTCATTTGATTTCAAGAACCCCCTAATTTTCAGCTCTTGGCTTGCCATCTGGCACTGTTCATGTTGCCAGACAATTGTATCCCTCACCAGTAAAGGAGGCTACTGATCTTCACATTTTTTGCATGGCTTTCACACCCCTGCAGACAGACAATAACTATTTTATGCAATGTAAGCTTACCACTTCAGAAGACTTTTTTTATTAAATACTTTTTTTGTGAAAATTTAGATTGGCTTTAACCCTCAGAAAGTTCTGAACACACCTCCTTTGTTGCCATAGCCATAATTTGCTGCCCAGTTTTATTTTAGTATTTCAGGCCTATCAACATTGCATTGGGTGCATCTACATGTGCACGTGCTTACTGCTGAGTAAAAATATCTAATTCTGAATGCTGTGGGGGCATTGCTTCAGCTGCACAGCTGTCACTCCCAAGCCGGGCCACTTTGCTGGGTGCTGCAGGCAGTTGCACAAGCCTAGCAGCACAGGGATAGGAACTGGCCATGTGGTGGAGGCCCAGAGAGCAGTGCAGGATCCATGATGGCCTCGTCATCACCACCTCCCATGCCCACACCTGTGCTCATGGTTACAGGAGGAGATTGGCAATCTCTTGGTGCTGTGGGGTCAGGTGGAGGTGCAGAGCCAGTTCAAGTCAGGTGGGAACAGCAATGCCTGTCTATGAGGTGCTGTCAGGCTGGATGTGGGAACATGGGCACAACTGTTCGGCGTGACAGTGCTGCATAAAGATCAAGGCCTTGCGGGCACTAAGTGAGTTGCCATCACCAATCACAATCATCAGTCAAGGAGTGCCTGCAAGTCCATGCCCTTTATGCAGCATCCTCACACCCTGGGACTGAGGCTGCAGCTGTGCTGTCTATAGCAGCACGGGTGACCTGCCCAAGTCCCCACCCCAGCCTGGCACCCACAGTGACACATCACAGGACAAGGGCCCCTCAGGCATCCAGCAGCCCATCCCACTGAGCTCCCTGGCTGCAGTCTATACTAGAAGCTTGGGCAGCCCAGGCCAGTGCCTGCCATGCAAGCTTTACAGGTCCAGCCTGACATGCAAGCTCCACAGGCCCAGCTCCTGCCATGAGGCACAGCCAGCAGTGCAAGCTTCTCCGCAGGAGGGGCCACCAGTTAGGTGCCTGCATGCAGTGTCCCACTGTCTGAGGACACTGCCTGGAGCTGTATGCCATCGCCAATAGTTGTGATCATGTGGACCTGCCAGCCCCGGCCATGTCTTAAGCTGCACAGTAAGAGGAAGGCCATCCCTACCCTGGCCCCTGCCCCTCTCCCCTCCTGGCCCAGCTGCACTCCCCTGACCCTAGATTCCCCCCACACCCCTGCCTCCACACACACAGCATTCAGGGAGGTGGGAGGCAGTGCCCAACTTTATTGAGCAGCCCATGCCCCTGCAGCTAGGTGAGCATTTGCTGCTTACATGCCAAACAATGTGTTGATGCTAGCAGAGATGTCCTTCTTGGCAGTGGGGAACAGAGATGTGTAGCACAGATGTGTAGCACAGCCACAGGTAGCAGCTGAGGTTTCAGGGCAGTCTGGGCTTGCCACCCATGCTGTTGTAGCTCAGGGTCCCAAGCCAGGTGTGCAGGTGCTCCTGGGGCACCATGGCCAGCAGCAGTGCCAGGATGTACTGGATCGGGCACTCCTCAGTCTGCACATACAGCTTCTCACTCATGCAACACCTGGGACATGCATAGCAGGGGCATGTTTTGGGCACAGTGGTGAAATGGGGGAGGAGGGGAGCTGACCCTGGGCACCTCCCCAGAGAATACCCCTGTGGGGAGGGCAGAGGCATGGCCAGATCCTCTTCCTAGGCATCCCAGGAATCCCATGGCCCCCAAACCCAGGCCCCACAGACTGGGTGTTAGCACAGGTGGCAGACTGACCTGCAGGAGGAGGGTGGAGGTCAGGAGGAGGCAGAGGGATTAGGAGCCACAGCAGCAGGTGCTGCCAGGAGCCTGGCCTGACCCTCCCTTGGAATGGGGTGAGGGAGGCAGGCTGCCTGTCACCAGCACCCAGAGCCCCACCAGCCCCTGGGAAGTGAGTGGGGACTGGAGACTTGGGCGACAGCCTGGGTCTGCCCACTTGACTTACTGTGATCCCTGGGCACCCTCATATGTCTGACCCTTGATCTGAGGCCAGGCAGTGCATGGCCCCGGTACAGAGCATCTTATCTCTGAAAGGTTGCAAACTCACACACACAGCTTCTTTCTCATGGCTTTACAGGACACGCAGCTGCATGTGGGTGAGAGGCTGCCCTTGGCAGATGGGAAGCAGCCTCAGGGTTGCTGCTTCCCACAGTTGGGGCTCTGCAATTGCACTGGATCCACCAGAGAAGGACCTGGGACAGGACCCTCCTCTTGGAATGCTTGTTCAAGATGTCAGAGGACTGGCTGGCAGATGCTAAGGCCTGGCAGGCCATTCCATGGCTCTGCTCCTAGGTACCCCCTTCCCCATGGCCTCCCACCCCAAGATGGCACACAAAGGACATTGTACATATTTTTTTTTAATTATTGGTGAAGGGGTAGGTGGTGGAGGGGCTTTATTTGTTGAGGTGTATGGGGGCTCAGTTTGTTTGGGGGTAGGGGTCTCTGGTTGATGTGAAGAGAATAAAAACGTGTTCTTGTGAGATGTGTCTGCAGTAAGCATGGTGCTGGTTGTGGGTAGGGACAGTGTGGGCCAGGGGTCCATGGATGACAGTGCAGGTAGAGCGGAGAGTGCTGGAGGAGGTGGTTGGCCAGCAGCACCCAGTGCCTTTGTCCTGGTGGCAGGTGTGTGGCTTTTTGGGGCCTCGTTGGGGGGTGGGACTGCTGCTGCTCCTGCTGTTGCCACTGCAGGTGGTGCTCCCACTGCCAGGCATTCTCTGTGCACCACACCTCCTCTACCCAGACTTTGAGGAAGAGCTCCCCCAAGGCCTCACAGATGTTATGCAGTACACAGGCTGTGATGATGACCCAGGGTAGGTTGTCCTCTGTGACCCCAAAGTGGGCAGTGAAGGTGTGCCAGTGGCCCTTGAGCCACCCAAAGGTGTACTCCACCAGGATGTAGATCTGGACCAGGCAGCAGTTAAAGTGGGCCTGGCAGGAGTCCAGCTGACTGGTATAGGGCCACATGAGCCAGGCCAGGAGTGGGTAGGTGAGGTACCAATTGAGGAGAAGTAGGACCACCATGGTACCTACCTGCAGGTTCAGCACCCCCTGCAAAAAGTACCCACTCTCCACCAGGCTCAGCAGGCTGGAGTTCCTGAAGATGCGAATGTCATGGGCTCTGCCCACTCAGCCATCGCTCACTTGTGTAAAGCCCCTGTAGTGGTCCATGACAGCTTGGAGTACCACAGAGTGAAAGTCCCTCTGACTGTGGGACAGGCAGGTGATGGGGATATGGGTACCACACAGGGCCCCAATGCACTGGGGGAATTCTAGGGCACAGAACTCCACCACCACCAGGTGGCTGTGCACATGGAGCACTCTGTGCCTTAGCACATCCTGGAGGGCACTGCATACCTCCAGGATGGCCTCTCCAGCAGTTGTCTTGCCCAACCCAAAGAGATGGCACATATATTGGAGGCTGGCAGGTGAGGGCCAGTTGGGTGTTCATGGGGAGGGGCAGCCACATGGCAGTGTCCTGCCACTCCAGGTGCAGGGAAAGCTGCTCAAGGAGGTCTCAGAAGGTGGCCCAGGTCATCTGGAATGCCTCCAATCACTGTTTTTTGTACCAGGTCTTCTGGGCAATGTGTAGCCACCAGTCCTGGCTGGCCTGGTGAGTCCAGAGGTGGCAGGGATTGCGGCCTGGGTGGGTGAGGGCAGCCACCTGGACAGGGTACAGGTGGCAGCTATGCAGTGGCAGTGGCTCTGGGATGGCATGCTACAGCCAGACAGACAGTCACTGCATGTGGGTAAGCCAGGAGGGCCCAGACAGCCATGGGGCAGTCAGTGGTTGGCATGGTAGGCCAGCAGGGTCAGTACAGTAGCCACCAGGAGCCCATGGAACTGGTTGTTTCTACCAGGGGCAGGGGCTGGAGGGGCTGGAGCAGTCATGGCATGGGAAGGTAGAGGCCACAAAGAGAGAAATGCGTGTGCTGTGCATGCTGTTTCTGGCTAGGGAAGTGTCTGGCCAGGGATCATAGAGGGTGCCTGGCTTTTAAAGATGGCTGCTGACTTCTGGCAGCTGCAGCCAGGGTCTCAAACTCCCTCTGTGGCACCAGGGGCCCATTTCAAGGCCACAGATAGTGGCAACAGTTTGCTGCTAAGAGAAGCAAATCTGCTTCCTGGTTCCTGCACGTGTAAACACCTGCCTAGGAGCCTTTACTTGCAAGTAGTTTATTTGCAAGTCAACTGATCTTGGATCAAATGCATGTCTAGATGTGCCTAATTCTTTCTATCTTGTGATATCACAGATTGAGCTGGTTGGACCTCTAACAGAATGGGTTGTCAACTGGGGGGTACTTGAGAAGGCCCTAGGGGGTACACACAGGTGGGCGGGAATGGAGCACTGCCACACACATCCCACGCCACCCACCCAGCCAGACACTCCACATCCTGCTGTGTGCCACCCCCTTCCCCCCCACTTCATATCCGGCCACTGGGGGTACACTGATCGAAAAAGGTTGAAAACCCCTGCTCTTACAGAACTGGACTTAGCCACACATGTTTATAGAGGAGGGGTATGAAGCCACACATGTCAGGTCACCTGCTCATTAGTTTAAGTGCCAATAAGTCTCTTGGTTGAAAGAAGTGTGTCTGTGCTTGTAGAAAGAGACTGGAATGTTTCTACTCTTGAGAGCTTTATTTTATATGTTGGCTGATGAGCTTACAATAATCATGCACAGAAGGTACACATGGCAGCGTGACAAAGAGTGTGATACACATCCTCCTAGGCAGTTATTGCAGATAAAATATTGAAAGTACCTTACCAAAAATATCTTTCCTAATTCCTTGTTCTTGATGTAAAATACCTGTTTTTGTGCAGTATTTTAATACTGAATTCTAATTAAAATGTGGCTATATAATGATCTGCTTGCTAGATCAGTCTTGAAAGACAGGAGCATCTGGTCTAGCAGTAGGTCTTCCAGAACACTTTGGGTCACAGTAGGCAGTGAATGGCAATGAAGTTCAGAAAGCTATTTTTCCCTATGCACTTCTGAGCATGTTTTCTGTGTCTCCATTCTCAAATCCTTCCAGTGGCTTCTTTCTTAAATCTTTATATACTCCAATTTCATTTTCAGCATGCTCCTATTTTTGTCTTCATTATTGTGGCTGTCAAGTCACTTCTGTGTATTTTTTCTATTTTGACTGAATGCAGTCTTCGAGAGCTTTGGACTTGCACTCTACTTATCAGCCTCTGTTCCATTCTCCTTTTCATTCACTAGACCTAGAACAGCCTCCCTTTTGTTACATCAAAAAACTTTACCACCTTCCTTCCTTTATTTGGCAAGCCTTCCATCAATAAATACTCAGCCCTGCTCTTGGTCAATCTCATAATCTTGGGATTTTTTCCTGTTAATATGTTTGCCCGTAGCCAAGCAGTTCTTCAGTTAGCCACATACACAGCTTCCTTTTAGAATGCTTCTTCTTCCTGTATTCACAATCCCATTTCTCACAGTTGTCAGCATATTGGCTAGTTAGTTTAGCTTTTTTGAAATGTGTATTTCACCTAACTAAATGTATATGATGTGTTTGAAGAAACAAAATAATCTGCTACTTTCTTCCCAACCTACTCCCTTCCTCTTCATCTTTCTCTTATTTTCAGTTCTCTTATCTTTTCCCACATCCTGTTTCTGGTACCATTCTTCCACAACACTTTCTACCTTTTCTATCTTTTCCTTTGTTTCCTGTTTAAGGTCTCTTCAGTTCTTTTCTAGACCCCCTTCCTATGACCTTGAATGCCATTTCTCTTTCTCACCAAAAGGGTATGGTCTCATACAGCCCATCTTTACAATTATTGTCCATTTATTATTTCCTCCCTCTATCCTTCTTTATCCAGGGCCCATAATATTTTCATTCCCTCCTTAAAACTTTTACCTCCAAACCCTGGTAGGGTGTTTTCAGTTTCCCCCATTTTCTTTCTTGTATGACTCAGTATTTGACTCCACCCTAACCCCTAAGTGCCCTTTCATCCTTCCTAGCATGCTTCCTCCCTCATTTTCCCCCCTTTTATTGGTCCTCCACAGATCCCCTGAAGCCATATATTAGGCTTACAGGGGACAGGTGGCTTTACTGACAGGATAGGAAGGAGATGGTTGGTTGATCTGGTTTGAATTTATCCTGATGCACATACAGGAAAGATTTAGTTTGTGAAATGCCTCCCCTTACTTCTGCTCGTATCCCTTAGTATTCCCCTGCTCCATATCTAATGCCTTTGTAGCTTTCTTACTAACGATTCAGCTCATTGATATAATTTCTGTTCTACAGCATTCCTATATCTGCTAAATTCTCCTTCTTCTTTTCCCAGGGTTTTCTGCCTTTTAGCCTTGCTCATCAACAAAGACCCCACTTTTAAAAGGAAGACTAAACAACCAGAATTAACATATGAACTTAAATAGGCTAAGTAGGCACACCCCATTTTTGCCTGTCTTCAGTGGGTCACAGTATACCTTCTTCACTGATGCTTGTCACTGAACTGACATTTTGGCATAAAACCTCCTTTCTTGCTTTGACTCATATGCTGAGAAACCTTGAAGTGGTTTTGTCTCCTCTTATGCTAGCATAGGCAAGTATTACAACTGCCTTTCATTCTAATCCTTTGAGCAGAATTTGTGATTAAAAAAGAATAGTGATGTACATGAAAGTACCTAGCATTCTTGACAGCATCAAAATTAGTTAAAAAACCCCTGTGCTATAAGATTTTTCCATGTTAGTTAGTTCATTTAAAAAACAAAGTATACAACATCCTGTGGAAAATTCTAACATCACTTACATTTGTGCAATATCATTGAGCTAAATGTTATTTCAAAATTATACTACTAAATTCAGTGAAGTTGCAATTTAAGTTAAAGGTGGTGTTTGTTACACCAGCCTAAAAGAAAACTTAAAGAATTCTGTTTCTACTGCTTTGTTCCATTTTTGTTAAGGTAGGCCTCAAAAATGACTACTGCAGGGACATAACAGGGCAGCTCTGTACCCCTGGGCAGCAGCAGTACATAGGGCAGCCCCAGCTGCAAGGCTGCTGGCTGTAGTAGTACAGCCAGCAACTATTTTTGTGCATTCATACTTAAAAGTTGCCTGGGACTGCTGCCCTGGTTGCTGCCCTGTCCCTTTATGCTAAGTCTGCTGACTGGCAAAAATTCAGAATAATGGTTTTGATTCTGCTTTCAAATATGTGCACAAATGAACTCCCTCTTAACATTAATTCATGTGTATACGAAAACAAAACTAAGCCTTATTTCTGTATGGCAAACTTTACAATTCAGAATAAAACATAAGCTTTCTTTTCCCTAGAATTTGTCAAAACAGTGCTTGAAAAAATGTTGGATTTAAATGTTGAAATCTGCTAAAATGCATGATGCCTTTATAGGCAGACAAGGTTCCTTGGGTGAATTTGATATCTTTTATTAGTTTATCCAACCTTTTATAGATTCATAGACGCTAGGGTCGGAAGGGACTTCAAAGGATCATCGAGTCCAACCCCTTGCCAGTGGCAGGAAAAAGTGCTGGGGTCACATGACCCCAGCCAGGTGCCTGTCCAGTCTTCCCTTAAACACCTCCAAGGTAGGGGAGAGCACCACCTCCCTTGGAAGCTTATTCCAGATAATGGCAGCCCTCACTGTGAAGTTCTTTCTAATGACCAACCTAAACCTACTTTCCATCAGCTTGTGGCTGTTATTTCTGATTGCTCCAAGGGGTGTTCTGGTAAACAAAGCACTCCTATTCCTTGCTGCTCCCTGGCTGCTCTCTTCAGTGCATTTGTATACTGCCACAAGATTCCCCCTCAGCCTTCTCTTGTGGAGGCAGAAAAGGTCCAGGTCCATCAGTCTGTCCTCATAAGGCCTTCCTTGAAGTCCTCTAACCATACGAGTGGCCCTCCTCTGGACCCTCTCAAAGTTGTCCACATCCTTCTTGAATTGCAGCGCCCAGAATTGGATGCAGTACTCTAGCTGTGGCCTGACCAGTGCCACATAGAGAAGGAGCATCACCTCCTTGTACCTGTTCATGATGCACCTATTAAGACATAACAAAGTGCGGTTAACTCTGTTAGTTGCTTCATCACATTGACAACGCATATTCATCTTGGAGTTGACAACAACTATGAGATCTCTTTCTGCCGCTGTGCTGCTGAGAAGGTCATCCCCCAAGCTATAGGTGTACTGGTGATTCCCTTTCCTTAGGTGCAGCACCTTGCACTTGTCCTTGTTGAACTGCATTCTGTTGTTCTCTGCCCAGTTCTCTAACCTGTCTAGGTCTGCCTGGATTCGGTTTCTTCCCATCAGTGTATTTGCTTCACCCCATAGTTTGATGTCATCTGTGAACTTGAATGGAGTGCTTTCCATGCCCTCATCCAGGTCACTGATGAAGATATTGAACAGCATTAGCCCAAGGACTGAGCCTTGGGGGACCCCACTGGTCACATCTTTTGAGGTTGATACCGACCTGTCCACCACCACTCTCTGGGTATGACCATTAAGCTAATTTGCCACCCATGTGATTGTGTAATCGTTTATGGCACAGCCGTTCAATTTGCTTACAAGATTAGGATGGGAAACTGTGTCCAAAGCCTTTTTAAAGTCTGAGTAGATGACATCTACCTCGACATCTGCATCTAAGCTTTTAGTGTCCTGGTCATAGAAATAAAGTCTGGGTGACCTCTCATGCATAGAGAAAGATCAATAGTTTCTAAATCCAATCTTTCTGGTAAGTTTGTCTGTATGGTCAAGATATCTTGCAGATTTCAGGACCAAAAAAAAGTAATGTGTAAGGTAAAAAAAATCTACCCTTGAAGCTGATGGATTTATCATATATGTACCAATAAGACCTGGACCAGAAGCTGTTCTGTGAATCAACTCTTCTTAAGCAGTTGTCTCTTCAGTGCCTAGTAAAATGAGATTAATCCTTGAATGGAGTTTCAAGGAGCTAATGAGAGCATCTACATGTGCATTTGTTGTGTGTAACAGGGGGCCTCCTCGGGGCCAACTTCCCAATGGCCCGCCCACTTGTTTGTGGGCTAACCGCCCACCTTCTTTCCTGCCACGCCTTGTTGTTATTTATTTGATAGATGTTAATAAGCAGGAGGCTGCCCATTTTCTGCCCCAATGCCAGGGGGCTCTATCTGCAGCTCCATTCCTCCCCTACACCACAGCCCAAGCCTCTCAGATGGCATCTAGGTGTTATCATCATCACCGCCCCCCACTCTGGGCCCCAGAATCCTTCTAATTGAAACCCCGCCTGGATTTCTCTCCTCAGCCAATCTCATCTGCTTTCATACTAGGCAGGATAGCTCCCTGAACTTCTTCCCCTTTGGGTGTGGTTCCCCAGGGGCCTTTGGCTCACTAGCCCTGGCCCACCTCCAGCCAGTCAGAAGCCCAGGCATGCAGCTTTTGGGCATTCCTTGCAGTGGGCCCCTGGCCCTTTGACTCTCTGGCCCTGGCCCCAGCATTGACCCGTCAGGGGAAGTCCAGACAGGCATGAGTCTATGGTCTTTTCTCTGTCTATGGTGTCCACCTTCCTGACCCTCCATCAAGGGGTAACCTACCCAGTTCTGGGGGCTAGGGGTTAAGGCACCCTGACCCGTCTTTCACCACGGTGGTAACCCACCTTTCACCAGGGCCTGGCATTTCCTAGGGGCTCCCGCACCACTGGGAACCCCACCAGACCACCCACTCCTGGCAGGGTGCAGTTTTAGGTCGTACCCAGGACCAGGAGCCTCCTGACCATCCCCTACAGCTCCTGCCCTTATCTCCAGATGATACCAGGAGCCCTGCAGCCAGGCAATGTTGTTGCCTGGCCTCTAGCAGCAGAACTGCCCTGTTTATATGGGCAGCCGTGGTTCAAAAATGGCTGCCCTCATCAGCGTGGTTCAAAAATGGCTGCCTTCATCAGGCACCTGGCAGCTGCTAGCTCCAGGCCCTTAAAGTGGCAGGCATAAACAGTGCCCTGGTACACTGTGACACCAGTTTACTCATGAGTAAATTACTTGTGAGTAAATGGTGCCAGGCAGACATCTAAATGTGCAGGGAAGCAGGGGCAGATTTGCTGCCAATCTGCTTCTGCTTCCCTGAGCAGTGGGCCCCTCTCACCAATGTGGGGAGCCCCAGGCTCTGTCTGTAGCTGCCAGCAGATATCAGTCTTCTGTAAAAGGCATCCCTACTCACTGCTCCCATTCCCAGCGCAGGACAGTTCTGGTCTCTGGCAGCACCTGCTGCTATGATTCCAGACCCTACTGCCTGCTTCCCTTTCCTTAAGGCCTGCTAATCTCCTGTGCTACCACCCAGCCCATGGCACCCAGCCCAAGGGGGTGCAGGGCTCCCAGATGACTGGGATGAGGAACTAGCCAGGCCTCTCCCCTCCCCTCCCCTCAGGGGGCCTTTCTGGGGAGGAGCCCCAGGGCCAGCTCCCTGTTCTGGTGCTGTGCCCTGAGCGTGTCCCAGCTGTACATGTCCTTGGTGTTGTTTGAGGCACTCTTTTCACTGACCAAGGGGTGCCTGACCCACCATGCCCTCCTGCTGCTTATCACTATGGTCCCGCAGGCAAACTTGCACACCTGGCACAGGACCCTAAGCTTCAACAGCACAGGGGGCAAGCCTGAGCTTCCCTGTGATGTCTGCTGCCTGGAGGGCTACCTGTGGCTGTTCTACATGTCCCTGCCTCCTGCAGCCAAGGTTGGACATTGCTGCCAGCATCAACACATTCCTTGGTGTGTGAGAGACCCATTTCAGCTAGCAGCTGGGGCATGGGCTGCTCAAATAAGTTTTGTACTGTCTCTCACCTCCCTGCATGCTGTGGGTGAGGGAACCTGGGGGCTAGGGGAATGCAGCCAGGCTGGGTAGGGATGGGGACCGGGGGCCAGGGGCCAGGGTCCAGGGGCCAGGGGCTGGGGTTGGGGCTGGGGCCGGGGCTGGGGAGGGCCCTAGCCCCAGTGCAGGGCTTACCATGTGGCTGGGGCTGGTGTGGCTGGTGGCTCCACTTGGTCCCAGCTGGTAGCAATGGCATATGGTTCTGGATGGACTCATCAGATGACAGGGGGCAGCATACAGATACCTGGGTAGGGGTCCCCCTGGGGAGGAGCTGGCACTGCTGGCAACCAGCAATGACATGGCTGACTTTGCCTCATGGCTGGGGCTGGGGTTGTGCAGCTGTCAGGGCAGGTACTAGCTCAGGCTGGTGTAGACTGTAGACTGGAGGCAGGGAACTCAGTGGGAGAGGCTGCTGGTGCCCCAAGGGGCTCTCCCCCAGTGACATGTAACTGCTGCTGCCAAGCTGGGGTGGGGGGTTCAGGCAGGTCACATAAGCTACTGTACACAGCTTGGCTGTGGCCTGGGTCCTGGGGCATGAAGATCTGTCAGTTGCTGCATAAAGGATATAGTCTTGCAGGAACACCCAGACCAATGGTTGTGGTCAGAGATTGAAACCTACTGTACTCAGAAGGCCTTGACCTTTATGCAATAGTGTTGCACCAACCAGTTGTGCCTGGACTCCCACATCTGGCCTGACACCCCTTATAGATATGGGCATTGCAGTGCCCACCCTATGTGAACTGGTGCTGCATCTGCACCTCACTCCACAGTGCCATGAGGTCCCCAGTCTCCTCCATGGACCAGCTGGGGCCCCGGGTGGTGGGCACTGGCATCACTGAGGACAAGGCCATCTGGGCTCCCAACAAGGCCATTTGGGCTCCCATGCTGGCTCTCTGGGCCTATATGCAGCTGCCCCTGTGCTGCCAGGCCTAGGCAGCTGCCTGCAGCCCTCAACGCAGTGGCACAGTATGGGACTGGCAACCACACAGTGAGACAATACTCCACAGCACCTGCAAGCTCTGGGGAAGCAGCTAGGGGTGGGATGTGGGCAGCTAGAGCTGGCCCTGGTGCCCAGGAACTGTCTACAGCTGGGCCTGGGTGCTGGCAGGCCTAGTAGGAGCCTGGAGCACCTTGCAGCAGCATCAGGCTGCAGGTGGCTGGTGCAGAGAGTCTGCAGCCTGTGCAGGGGGACACAGGAGTGGCCTTAGGCTGCCTGTATGTGTCCTAGGCCTCAAACTGCCTGAAGGTTTAGAGGCCGCCTGGCCCTGGGGCAAGAGAAGCTCCCATCCCGGAGCCCTAGGGCTAGCCTCAGGCTGGTCCCCTAGTAGTGGGGCTGACCTGGAGCAAATGTGCTCCTGGGTGACATCTACACATGCATTACTATGCCTTAAGTACTTGTGAGTAAATTTGTTACTTGCATGTGCAAATAGTAAATTTACTCAGGAGTAGTATTATTTACTGTGCAGTAAACATGCACATGTGCAGACATGTGCATTGACTGCACAGTAAATTAAACTACTTTGCAGTAAAGTGTCTTGTGTAGACACGCCCAATGACTGCTGCAGTTTTATGCATTGTGGTCATCTATGAATGTCAGAATATTCTGTTTTTATCTTTACGTTTCAGTTAGTTTGTAGACATCTGGTTTGTGGTTTCTTTCTCACTTATCCAGTTGCCTGGAACAATCGCTATGTGAAAGAATGAATGAACATAGATCTGACATCAATTCCAGACAGACACAAAAGCCCATAGCAGAACATTTTAACTTCTCTGGACATTCTATCGTTGACCTTAGTGTAGCTGTTCTTAAACTATAAAACTTTAAAAAACAACTTGAATCTGATATTGTGGAATGAGAAATCATCTACAGACTATTGTGTTTAAGTATGGTTTCAATACAGACCATAGATTTGTATTTCATTAGCTGGATAGGCTTTTATAACCCATTGTCCCTGTGGCTTAACACTTTGTTTACCACCTTTGCTATCCCAGCAGTTCCTCCCTCTGCTTTCCTTCCCACTCCTTTATCCATTTGATCTAAATTACTGCTTTCTATTTCTAGTCCCTTCTCTATTCATAGCAAGTTGTTGCTTATGAAAGTTTATGTCTCTGAATTAGTCTATAAAGTTCCACTCCATCCTGCCTCCTTTTTTTCTGTTGTCAGTGCCTTTTGTAATGGCTTCCTGAATAAAAATAAAATGAATGAATAAAGAAAAGCAGACCTAATCACACAGGGAGTACCCAGTTATTCACAAGTGAGTCTAAGCCTGCTTTCCTATGGGTTAGGGACAGACATTCAAAAAGTCAGAGCCTGAATTGATTAAATCTCTTTGCAGGTTAGTTTAACCTGCAAAGATTGAACTGATTTACAAGTTCACAGACATTCATATTTAATTCTGGAAATGCTGTTGTATGCCTGCAGTGGTTCAGACTAGAAGCTGGGGTGGGGGAGGAGGGAGCTAGAACAGCCCTCCCTTCCATTTGCAGTAGCCATAAGATGGGGGGGGGGGGGGGGACAAAAGGTGGGGGGGGTGGGGGTGGTATGGCCAGGCCCAAGCTAAGTATGATTATGGAGGGATTTAAGCCCCCACCCTGGCCTGTAGGAACCCCAGGCAGGCTGTGCCTGGAGGGGTGGGGGGGGAAGCAGGCCTTGCCAGGCTTGTCCCCAAGGCCAGACACTGGCCAGGGCAGTGCCTCAACCAAAGCAGGGCAAGGAGTTGGGGTTAAACTCCCCTGTCTCTGGGCATGGGATCCCAGTCAGGGTCTGTCCAGGTTTCCTTTGACCTCTTGCTCAGGTGGCAGAGGGCCTGGCCAGAGCTGGCTGGCATGGCCCTGCTATCTGCCCAGGGCTGGGGTTGGAGCTGAGCTGGTGCTGCAGGACTGAGCCCAGCCGACCTCTGGGTGTTGCTGAGTGCAGAGGCATTGGGGCAGTCTGGGGTGGGGCTGTGGGGGCTGCGTGGCCAGACTGCTCCCAGTTTCTCATGCCCAAGGTGGATGGGGCTATCATAGATCCCCAGCCAGCTGGGTAGGGCCCCACAGGGTGGCCCATGAGGTCAGGGCCATTCCAGGCCCACTGTGGCTGCATGACAGCCCAGCCTGGCAGCACAGGTGGGGTCTGGCTGGGGAGTGGGCTTCCTGGGCCAACTTGGAGGCACCAGTGGGCCCCACATCCAGCAGCCACTACCATGGTGCACCTTGACCTGTGCAGCACCCAGGGCTGCAGCTACACAAGTAACTGCAGGCTGGTTGGGGTGGGGGGCTGTTCTGCCCCCCTTGCCTCCAGTGCTGCTGCCACAACCACGCTGTGCTGCTCTGGGGGGGCGGGGGGGAGGGCAGGAAGCTTCAGCTCTGTGGCTTCTGCCCTGCAGGCAGAGCTCCAGCTCCTGGATGCCTTGGAAAGTGGAAGGCATCTGGGTGGAAGGCATCCAGAGGCTGTAGCCAGAGCTCCGTGTGCAGGGAAGAAGCCGCCGGGCTGAAGTTTATCCCACCCCCCACCGCCTCCTGTAGTGGCTCAGCAGTGACAGGAATGGGAAGGGGAGTAACTGCTGGAGGCAAGGGGAAGCTGTCTTGGTCTGGCAGGGCTGTTTTTCTCCCCTCACCTCCAGCTGCAGCTCCTGCCACACCATGCAGCACTGCTTAGAGGATGGATTGAGGTTGGGGAGGTTCCTTCAGTTCGACCATTTCAACCTGACCTGGGCTAAAGCAGCTGTGCTGAAGGAAGCTCCCCCCAGCCCTGACCAGAGCTGTGCAGTGTGGCAGGAGCCACAGCTGGAGGTGAAGGGAGAAAACAGCCCTGTGGGGCTAAACCAGCTGCCCCTTGCCTCCAGCGGTTACTCCCCTTCCCATTCTTGGCATTGCTGCACCACTGCAGGAGGCAGCTGTGGGGGAGGAGCGGGGAAGGAGCTTCAGACCAGAGGCTTCTGGCCTGCATGTGGAACTCCAGCTACAGCCCCTGATTGCCTTCCACCTGGATACCTTCTGCCCTCCAAGATGTCTGGGAGCTGGAGCCAGAGCTCCACATATGAGGCAGAAGCTGATGGGCTGAAGCTTCCCACCCCCCACCCAGAGCGGTACGTTGTGGCCATGGGAGTGGCAGCTGGAGGTGAGGGGGGCAAAACAGCCCCCTGCTGGTTGTGTGGTTGCAGCCCTGGGTGCTGCACAGGGCAGGCTGTGCGGTGGTAGTGGCTGCCAGCTGTTGGGCTCGGGACCCACTGGTGCCTCTAACCTCGCCTGAGAAGCCTGCTCCCCAGCCAGCCCCTGCCTGTGCTGCCGAGCCAGGCTGTCATGCAGCTGAAGTGGGTTGGGAAGGGCCCTGACCTCACAGGCCACCCTGTGGGGCCCTACCCCACTGACTGAGGCTCCATGACAGCCCCCCCCAGTCCCCCCCCTACAGCTGCTTCCGGCCCTACCCCGCTGGCTGAGGCTCCATGCAGCCCCCATGGCCCCAGCCCCAGCTGCAGCCTACTGGGAAGGACCAGGACTCAGTAGCTCAGACTGGGCTGGCCCCTCTGCCTCCTCTCTTAGCAGCACTTGCCGACTGGATGGGCTGAGCTCTGCAGTCCCAGCTGCTGGAGAGGCAGGTTGATGGCAGGGGCCATGCCAGCTTGTTCTGGTCATGCTCCTTGCCTTGCCTCTGGAATGGGGACATGGGTAATGGGTGACAGAAGCCACAGTCTCCCAGTAGGGGAGGGGCTGGAATAAACCCCCTCCCTGTTTCCTTTGTCTCAGGGGGCCATGGCTCTGGCCATGCCCCCACCCCTGCTCAGGCTAGAGAGCAGAAGGGACGGCCAACCCAGCTCTCTGAAGCAGAGAACACAGCCCTGCCCAGGGCTGCAAAGCATCTGGGATGGCGGGGGACTCTGATTTAACTTAAACCAGGAAGGGGTCTGGGACAGACATTGCATAAACTGGTTTGACCCAAATCAGTTAAGTGTGATACTACTACATTCAAATTTATCTCAAACCACTTTCTAACATTTTGAAACTGCTTTATGTGCACTGAATTTATGTTCTGTTACAGGTTTAAACTAGTTTCTGGTCACTTAAACTGGTTTAAATTTTTGTCCCTAGTCTTAAAGACCATCCCAACCTGTGATGATCATTCTCTTCAAAAACATATTAGAATACAAACATAATCTCATTTTACCCTATTATGCAATTTTGTAAATTTACACCTAATTTAATCTCTGGAAGCTTCAGTCTCTTCCTTCACAGTAAAGTTCTGTCTCATATTAGGGTTTGACTACTGGCAGTAGAGGCAGAATAGAATAAATCCATTAATGCAGCAGCAACGTGCCTAATAGTCATCAGAATGACTTAGCTTTAGATACTTGGATTCTAAAGCCTAGGGTCGGTGTTGTTTGAACATGCTGCAGATACAAAATACTCAATTGCTAGGGGACTGAAAAATAATTTCGTATTGACTCAGACATCACACATTATTAACCCAAACACCAGACAGAGAGGAAGCTGATAAATAGCCTTTGCCTGATACAACAGAATAAAAAGGACAGAGAATCCATAAAACGTGGGAGAACCACAAAACAAACATTTTCTCCTGGAATGATTATTTTGCAGGTCCATCAAGATATCCAATAACAAAAGGATTCACATAACATAGATTTCAGAAAAAAATCTAAATTAGCATGCAACAAGATAAAAAAAAATGGCTAAAGAATCTGTCTGATTGCAGAACAAAGGAGTTTGTTTTCCACATGCTAAAAATCCTGAGCTACTTTCTCAGCTAGTGCAATTGGATGTAGCAATACTGACAGTACTTTATACCAGCTGAGGACTCACCTCCTACATTAAAACAGATACTCTAATCCAGCAAATGTGTTGCGTGGAACCTTCAACAGTTTACCACCAGGCTGAAAAACTCTCCCCAGGAAGTTGGCTTAGTTGATAAGAAATCTTTCAGCTGTGTGTATGTGATATGATTTTAGCAGAAAATTAAAAAGCACAATGTTCTCTTTAAAAAGAAAATAAAACAGGAAGAAATGTAGGGCTCTTGACAATGGAGCACTTGGAGTACTTGGCTTGATTTCTAGGCATTATGAAGAGGTACTGGGGACATATCCTAGTGGGATTCTCACGGTGCCCCTCAATTCTGATCAATTATTCCATTGCGGGAGCCCTCTTTTTAGAGGAGTCAGCTGTGCGGTGCTTTTATGGAATGAAAACAAATATTATAAGTAGATTCAGGAAATATATTTCCTTTTAATTTTAAAACTATTTTTTGAATCCTGGTCTTCAGAGATGAAAAATTAATGTACAGTCACTTACAGGACTGGGGCCTAAGAAGACACTTTACTAGCAAACCACTTAGCCCAAAGAACCAAAATTTATTGTTCTTTTGTTTAATTGTAATCTGTCACTGTCAGAATTTTCATCATAAACTTGCACATGCAATGTTTGTGTCTACAGATGGGCAAGCTATGCAAAATGGATTTTAATGTGCTCTTTGGTCATCAGTCTACTTTCTATCAAATTCCTGTTCACAAACAACCTTCAAAAGCTTACATCAGGTCTTAGTGATCCGAATTTATGGTAGCTTACCCACATTAAATTATAGGGGCTACTGTCAACATTTTAGCTACCATTTTATAATATATGTCCCTGTTTTAAATCAGATGATAACAAGAGTGATTTTTGGATGTGGGTAGATCATAGTCAATGGCTTTTTAGTTAACTGCAAGACCTTGGACCCAGGACAGCAGGATTCTCACTGCTGCACAAACAAGATGTCACACTTGGAAGTGCTGTTTTGAAGAGACTTTTAAAGGCACAAATGGAAGATAGATGCCCAGCTTCATATCCATGAGGCATCGGGAAATCACCTCCTGTATCTTCTGTTGATCTCCCACCTAAGGATTGAGATGACAGGCTCTGTGAGCTTTAGAATACATGCAAGTGTTCTTGAACAAAGTGTCTTTTACAAATGCAAAGTTTGACCACCATTAATATTATAAACCAAAAGCTCTGTTAAATTGATTTCCTAAGGTTTTTGCTCATTCTTCTTGCACTATCCTGCTGCTTTAGACCACTTAACCTTTTATGCTGCTTACTAGAGCTGGTCAAAAAAAGAAAAGCTGTCTTTATTTTATGAATTGGAAAATGGTGAGATGTTTCGTGGGGATGTATTCATTTTGATGAGATTTCATTAGGAAGGTTTTAGTGTCATTGTTAGGAGGCTTGTTTGAGAAACACAAGTTTAACTCTGTTCTAAGATAACGCTCTCATACTTTTACATTAACTTTTTAGAAATTTTTATTTTAGTCAGAATCAGAACAAGACCAAATTACAAAACCTGGACATTTTAAAAAACTTTCCCTCCCCCACCAAATTTCGAGCCAAATCTTTTGGCATGTCCCTAACGGCACCTACCTTGTCCTTGTGAAAACAAGAGAAAAGGATAATAATGGATTGCACACAAAGCTATTAGATAATCTACTCTTCTGAACAAGACCCATATCTTATTCTGCTGTACACAGCACCATATACTATTACAGCCCTGTATAACTAAACAAGAAGGATGGCTACTAGACTAGAAATCATGTGCATGGTACAGAGTCTTGATTTGTGAAATTTCCTATGATGCTGAGTAAAGCAACATTTAACATTAGAAATATTTGTTATAGGGAGCCAAGGGCTACTGTTTATATTGCTCTAATCCTTGAGTGTGTGTACACGCCATGGGGGTTTAATTCAGTTCAGCTCTTCCTAAATTGAAATGATGGGTTTTGAAAAATCACCATTTTCACTGCTTCAATTTAGGGAGAATTAAACTGAACTAAACCCCTGTGGCATGGGGGCAGTGATCCTTACCTGCCTCTCCAGCAGCAGTGGGGCAGGGCAAGCTGCCAGCAGGCTGAGAGATCCTTGAGCTGCGTGGGGCCTGGTGCTTCCCTCTGTGGCTGGGGGTGGGAGCAGTGCTTCCCTCTGTGGCGGCACCCTCCAGGAGGCATCCGCTTGCTGGCACCCTGCCTGAGTGGTCCTAGCGGGTGCCGCAGCCCTGGAGGGGAGGCACCGATCCCCCACAGCCATGGAAGGAAGCACAGGGTCCCGTGCAGCTCAACCAGGCAGGTAGGCTCTGGGGAGAAAATAAAAAAAAAAAAAGATTTGGCTTCTTGACGCTTTTTTCTTTTCTTCAGTAGAGCCTGCCTGCACAGGCTGCCACTGGGTTGCACAGCCCCTGAGCTGCGCAGGGCCCAGTGCTTCCCTCTACAGCTGTGATGCCCCCTGGGACTGCCCAAGCTGGGTGCCACCTGGGGGCCCTGCCACCATAGAGGAAAGTACAGGGATCCCCTGCAGCTCAGGGGGTTGCATGACCCACTGGCAGCTCTCCCCACCCTCTTTCTGCCTCTGCTGCTGGATAGCTGGCTTGCTCCTGGGGCAGAGTAGCAAGGTGGCAGGAGGATAGCTGGGTGTGCTGGTGGTGGGAGAAGGTGGCAGGGATGGTGCACAGGGCACTGGAAACCCACCAAGCCCCAAGCACTTTGGCTTCCAGCGCCCCGTGCACTGTTGCACTTTGTTAGGTAGCAAAGTAAAACACCTCAGAGGTGTTTCATCTTGATACATAACACAGTCTTTTAAAGCGCAATACACTGCTGAGTGTGTGAACAGCATCGCCATTAACACACAATATGCCACCAAGCATGCAAACAGCAATGCCATTGTGATGGGCTACCTGGCAGTGACTTAGCCCATGGGTTTGAAAAGGGTAAAAGATGATTGGAGGACTTGGGATTTCCTCACCAATCAGGCCTCAGAGACTCACCCTCCATGTCCCCTGATTTGCCACTTGGGTCACCTGGAAGGGGATAAAAGGGGCAGTGCAGCTGACTCAGGAGAGACCAGTGAGGGACCACAAGAAAGGAGCTTCAAAGAGCTCATAAGATCTGGGCCAGAAGGGCAGGAGCAGTTGTCCCAGAAGCACCTGAAGGAGCGGGACCTGCAGATAGCGGTTAGACCCTCAGCAGCGCAGCATGCGGCCGGCAGGAGAGGCTCCCCATTGGGCACCAGGATCCCCTATGAGAGGGTGCAGCCAGCAGGAGAGGTTTCCCAGCTACAGCAAAGATCTGAGCAACAACCTGAGAGGTTCCCAGGTCTGCTTCCAGCTCCTCCAATAAGAGGCCAGGCGGCTTAACATGAGGCCGGGAGTCCTGGAAGGCCACGACCCCTAGTAGCTTAGCACAGTACCAATACTAGTGGCTGTGTAGTAGAGTTTCTGTCTGCTATGGGGGAGATATGAGTTCAAGTCCCAACTGGGCTGAATGAAGTTACAGGGAGAAATTCTTGTTGCAGTGGAAAGGGGTCATTGCATTTTCACCCCCTCCAGGTACCTAGGCCCCATATTCCTTGTTATTTGACATTTTGTATTTTGTGCCTTTTATATTTCACCGACCAGGATTATTTGTTCTGCTGTTTGTGCTTTATATTTTGTTAACCCTGTCTTTTGTCAACTGGATGAATATGTCTATGATTGTAAGTGTGTAACCTTTGTTGAATCCTGCCCCCTTGGGGCGTTGTAGTGTCCCCTATGCCCCCTGGTTTATACTGGTTATGTTCCCAGTACTGTTCTCTCATTAAAAGTTATATGGTTAAGTCCCCGTTGGTGGTCTGGCTCTGCTCTATAGGGGGAGGAGAGTCCCTACACCTCCCATAGCGCTTATGCACCTGCTTTGATTCCCTTCAATTGGAGAGGGGGTACCTCTTGGACTACCACCTGGGTTACACCATTGAAGCACTATATGCCATTAAAGCGGTGCAAAAAGGCATTTAAGCTGCTTTAAAGGCCAATTTTGTTGCATTTACAAGGGCCCCTTAGATTTGAGCTGGGTAAGATGACATGGTGATAATAGATAACAGCAAGGCATCATTAGTCTCTACAAGATTTCTTTTTTTAGGGGCTGGACTTAATTTTCTGAGCTCCCTTCCAGCCCTAATGTCTAATGTCTATGAAAAGATTGTAGCCCTTATTTTCATTTGGGAACCTGGGTACAGTTATCCATGCTTTTGACAGCTCTGCATTACACCGCTGCAATGCATTCCACCTGAACCAATTCTTGGAATCCCTTTTTGACAATGCTAGGTAACAGACCAGACACGGTGGCTTGTTCATAGTTCTGCTTCACAATGGAGGCATGATGCTCATGCACTACAAAAACCTCACAGCCTCTGTATTTGTTTCCAAGTGTAGTTTGACATCCTGGGCTGATATGGATATCTTTTACAGTTTGTGACCTTTTAAACTGAAAGACAATCTTTCCTTCTGCATCTTACCCCAGTATTTGAAATCACCTGGGATACTAAAGCATGCCATTCCTGAACTAGTAGGTCTGTCTGGGGCCTGGGATCAGAGTGTTTTCTGCCAAAGGCATTTGATTCTGGGATGTCCTTCCTGTTTTTTGTCAGACAGAAGAACCCTTCTAGAACTTTTGCAAGGCCTCTATACATATCCTGGCTTTCTCTAAAGAGGATGCTGGCCTGATGGGGTGGTTTGATTTAGTGACTAAACTTTGGTGCTTGTATTAGCTGACATCAGCTGTCTGATGCATTATGCTAAATTTTACTGTTCCTGTTGAAACTGCAGCTTAAAGCTAAGCCATAGGCACAATTTATAAATCAACAAACCAAATAAGTAAACATAAGCAAAGTAATTAAAGCAATTTAATTCAGGAACCAGGATAGGGGACAATGCAAGATTTAAAAAGGAAACAAAAGGATGTAAGTCTCTATTTTAATCTTCTTTGTACAGTAACATTTCTGGCAATGTTTTCTTTAAAATGAGGTTTCAGTGCCGATGTCTAAGCATCCACACTACTGGCATTTCTATTTCAGAGGTGCTTCCTTAAGTAGTTGAAAGCCATGGGGCTTAATGTTACCTCTAACAACTGCAGCTGGGGATGGTTAACAGGTTTAATCCTGCAAGATGATATGTTCTCTGGCTTGGATCAGACAAAATACTTATAACTTAAAACCGTAGTAGTGCTGGAGTCTTGCTGTAGTTGTGATGGTCCAGGAACTGTATGAGAGGCAAAGATTTTTTGTTATGTCTCTTATTGAACTAACCATATAATTGAGAGAGCTGTTGGATGAGTTTTCAGGCATCAAATGACCTGAGGAGGGCTTGTCCAACAGGTCTCCCAACTATAGCTTGTCCAACAGCTCTCACAAGTATATAATTGGTTCAATGAAAGATGTTACAAAAAAAATCTTTGTCTATGGGTGGTGTCAGTGTCTAGTTACATGTTAAACTTACCACATGTTAATGGCACTTAAAATGTTAGCATCCAAGGGTTCAAGCAGTAAAACACATGCTAAGTGCCACTGTAGAGTAGCAAAGTTAGGACTTCTTTGGTAAGAAGTATCCATCTCCAGATTATAGTATGGAACATGTTAAGCTAACATCTGACTGATCCAGAGGTAAAACAACCAGTAGACTCCAGCGTGGTGCTGAGGATGGGACTGATAACCAGGTGTTTGTCAGTCCTAGTACATCTCCACCTCACTGTAGCTAGTTCAAAGCTGTTGCAGTAAGAAGGCTGAGCCTAATTAGCTGTGTGTTGGTTCCAGCCCCCACAGTGCACCAGTTTTCAATGGCTCTGGAGCTTAGCATATTTTTATTTAGATCGTAGTAAGCATTACAGTGCAATGCTTAGTATTGCTCAGAAAACTTTCTAACTCAGTAGTAATGCTTACTACAATCTAAATGAAAAGTGTCCTAAGTGTAATGTACGTCAAGGCCCTCACACATGCAACTTTACACTTACTAAGTGCCATTAAAATGTGACGAGGCACACATTCAAGTAGTTTAACACATGTTAAATGTCCTCCCCACATTGCAAAGTCATTCCCTTTCAGGTGAGGGTTATTTCCTAGTATGTAATAACTTTAATAGGTCACTACATTCCAATGATTTGCACATGAAAGTTTGACAAGGCCCTAAGACTACTGGGCTCAATAGTGTCCTTAAGACAGGTATAGAGCAAAGTAGTGTTAATCCAAAGTGCTCAGGGAGGAATTCCATTGGAAAATTATTAGGGGTGTGCGAAACAGTGCTGTTTTGTTTCAACTTGTGTTTTGAGGTTTCTATGGGACAGCATTTGGTTTCTAATTTTGTTTCAAGTTGAAACCGCTGTTCCGTTTCTTTTCGTTTCATCAAAACAGTGACGCTGTTTCTCTCACAGGCTATAATGGGGAAGCTTGAAACAGCCCCTCTCATCTGGCAGGCAGCAGATTAGGGGCCCACAACCCCGGGAGGCCTGTCTGGGGCTGTGCCACTCCTCCCAGGGTTGTGAGCCCCCGATCTGCCTGTCAGATGAGGGAGGGAACCTGGGTGCTACCACCTGGGACTGGGAAGCTGAGGAAGGGAACTGAGCCCGATTGCTCAGTTCCCCTCCTCAGCCCTACAGTTGAGCTAGGGAAGGCAGCTCAGTCCAGCTAAGCTGAGTTCCCCTCTCCAGCCCGATCACAGTGATCAGCTTTCTGCAGCCAGGCCGTGGGAGGTGGGGAGAGCCAGGGCTGCGCTCCCCGCCTGGCTGAGCCATATGGGGCTGCGGAGCTGCTGGGAGCACAGCCCTGGTTCTCCCCTGTCTCTCACCACCTGGCTGCTAGCTGCTTTGAAACTCAAAATGTTTAGAAACTTTTGAAATGTTCCAACTAGCCTTATTTTGTTTTGAGGCTGTTTCAAAGCCCTTCGTTTCATTTTGATTTAGCTGTTTTGAGCTCAAAATGAATTGAAACAGTATCAAAATGAAACGACCGGCAAAATTTCACACAGCCCTAAAATTATCTGTGGCACAGGCAAAGTATACCAGAGGCAGCCTTCTTTCATGGAGGGCTGCATACGAATTTGGCTGCTTCAAAAACATAATCCATAGTAAGGCTATGGACTAGAGCTGGGTGAATTACTTTGGTGAATGTTTTGGAAATTAATAAATGCAGATGTGGCTTACCTGAAGCTATTCTCAAATTCCCAATTTTGTTGTATCCTTTTGGCCTTGAAAAAATTGAAAAGTGAAAATGTTTACAAGGTCAACATTTTTTACATAGAAGTCTTTTATTTCATTTTGAAATGTTGCTTTAGAAATGTACCTGAACATAACTTAAAAAGTAAAAGGGAAAAAATTAAAAGAAGCCTTTAGTTTCAAATGAAGTGTGGCGTGGGTTTTTTTCCTTTTTTTTTTTTTAATCCCCTGAAAAAAGGCTTCAGTTTTTAGCAGGAAGAGTTTGCCTGTTTGTCGGTGGTTCAGTCAGGAAACAGAAAAAAATATTCAGGTTTACCCCCAACAAAGTTTTGTTACTATTATTACTCTTATTGCTATTATTACTATAGTTTGGCCAAAGAATGGAAAATAATAATTATTGGTCCAGTGTCACACATTCCCTTCATACCTCTTGAATGTCCTCTGTCCATGTTGCACACATGGGGAGAAGGCCCTTTGTTTCTTACTTCCCAGTGTCAGTGCCAGTATCAGAACAGGTGCTATAGTGATCATGAGAAAAAAAGACCCAAAGAACATCAAGGCAGGTTGAATTGGAAAAGTGCCAGCTGAAAGCAGAAGGATAACTAGAGATGAGATGTTAGCAAATAAAAAGTAAAAGAATGATTTAGGAAGCTGATGAACAACATACTTTGCCAATGAGAGAAGGACATTATTTTTGTAGCAGTAGTTCGAGACACTTGAGAGGTGCAATAATAGGAAAAGAAAGGCCAAAAGAAAGGTGGCTGATTTGACAAGCTTACTAATTTAGTTGTCAACTGGAAGCATTTTATTTATCTTTAACAAACAAACAAACATCATTAAATCATTCACAGAGACTTCCTGCCTGCGTGTGTTTTATTAATTGCTGATAAAAGATTTATAGCGAGTATATTCTTGGTTAGCTTTATAAAGCTTTTTACTCAGTGATTGGTGAATTACTTCTAAAAAGCCTGAAAGCTATGAGATTTGATGAATCTTGATAGAATTGGTTTAGATCTCACTTGATAGACAGAAAATCTATTCTGAGTCAGAACTTGCATCTAAATGATCTTGTCACAGTTATTAGACAATTGCTTCAAATTCAGTCCTAGAATTAGTCCTGTGCTATTCTTCTGCACAATCCACACAGCTAACAAGCACCTTTATGCTTGATAATAAATCCTTGTTATAATTTTTTTTTAACTTCTTATGAGAAATTTGTAATCTAAATATAAAATGTAAATCAGCTAGCTAGATTTTTGTGCCTTTCATAATAATACATGCATACAAGGAAGAGTTTCTTTTCATCAGGGTAAGAGAAAAAATTAGGAGATTCTAACATTCTATACAGCAGTATTCTTAATAAAATGTATTTAGCACTAAGAATACTGCTTCCTTAGCCATGTCTACATGAGATGCTGGCTGCGAAGTGGCCTGTGAAATGACATGCTAGCGTTGCGTGACAGAAAGTGTGATGTGGTGCTACTGCACAGTAGTCACGAGCTACTGTACACTCAGCATCATGGAAAAACCATTCCTTGGCACAATTGCACAGGAATTTCAGTTACTGCACAGTCATTTAGTACTTGTTTCTACAAGTTTCTACAGGTTTCTACAAGTACTAAATGACTGCATACTAATGACGGTACAGTCAGCATCTTGTGTAGGCATGGCCCGCGGGTACAAAAATAAACCTGTAAACTGAAAAGTTCATTTGAACCCAAATTAAAATAACTATGTTGGAATTCTTCTTACTGTTGATATTGTTCCCTGAGTTTATTCAATGTCTCAAGTAACAATCCTTGGGAACACAAGAATAATAACACTGGAGAGAATATTTTCAAAAACTTCTTTTCATAGTCCTGTTTCAAGAGTGAAAGCAATTTGGTTCTAAGCCCCCAATAGCTGACTCTGTGTGGCTTTTCTTAGTTTCTTCACCGTTTCTTTTCTCTTTTGTTCTTTTCTTCTTTTTTTCTATTACAAAACCCTCCAGTAACAAAGCAAACAATCCAGAGTGGAATTCATAAATTCATAGATTCATAGATGTTAGGGTCGGAAGGGACCTCAATAGATCATCGAGTCCGACCCCCTGCATAGGCAGGAAA